>NC_056728.1:1918255562-1918398062 GCF_019279795.1 Protopterus annectens
ACTGAACTAAACTAGACCTGCACTGAAAGTCTGCCACACAATGTATTACTGCATACACACACTATAACAGACTGTAATATTCACAACATAATGCAATTTATTCTCAAACGACTATACAAGTGATTGTAATATACTGAAATGGCAACACCTTCTAATTTGTTGCTGTAAATTGCCCCAGTGTCTGGGTTGTGGCTAAAAAGGTTGCTTGGAACTCTTCAGTTAACAACTCTAACTAAAGTGTTTATGTCAGTCCCTACAGATTTTTTAGTTCATTTATGAGACTGCTAATCACTAAGCAGTTAGTGATACTTCTTAAAAAGTCATGTTTTTCAAACAATTTTTATTGTCTACTATGCCCTGAACATTATCAGGATGGTAAAAAACAAAAAACATGTAGCCATTTATAGGGAGTGCTTATAAGAGAAGGCTTACTAAGATATACTCATTAAAAAGAAGCAAAATAATGAAGAACCACCTAATTAGAATGAACCTCTACAGGAAATATTGGAGTACTATTTAAAAATGGATAAAGACCCCACACACACAATGAAAAAAAAAGATCAATGCTGAAAATGGTACAGCCTGCTCAAACTGAACAATATTAGGCCAGTGTTAAAAATGGTCACTGCCTTTTCAAAGTGCAGATCCAAGATGGCAGTTTAAAAACTGATCTATATAACCAGGTTACTAGTTGCAGAGTTGAACAAAGCATTACATCTGGATCTAATATTTTGTTGAAACAAGTGGTTAAAAAAGCTCCTCAGAACCT
Organism: Protopterus annectens; assembly: GCF_019279795.1. Taxonomy (NCBI): domain Eukaryota; kingdom Metazoa; phylum Chordata; order Ceratodontiformes; family Protopteridae; genus Protopterus; species Protopterus annectens. Next base: position 1,918,256,332 of record NC_056728.1, read on the forward strand.
CAAATAATGGTCTTAGTCTCCAGGTATTTATCAGACTCAAACTAGACTCTTAATGGATGGTCCATTAAACTGTTAAAGTGAATTCCTCAAATACAAGTCCAGTCATCCAGATATCCTACTATCTGCTACCAGAATGAAGGCATCATGTCCTGGTGCCTGTTACAGAGCTGCACTAGACAGTATCTTAGAAAAGTACCACAGAATTCAGAAAGATTAAGCAGTTCAGAAGACATTTATTTATTTATTTATATTTGTTGACCAGGAGTGTCCGACTGGATGTAGGTCCATTTTCAGCGGAGGCCCGGGGAGAAAAGCTCCACAGTTAAAAATAAACAGACAGTAGTTACATTGGATTACATAGTGATTAACAATTTACATAGCAATTACTTACAACATATTTACAGATGAAGAACATAGTACATCAGTAGACAACTAGAATCTTTATCTGTGAAGTACATAACAGACATTAACAAATGTTAAAATAAGAAGTTCCTGCTGTATAAGTACTAGGCTTATGAGCATCTGAGCTTGCTATAATCAAGGTAGTTAGTGGAGTGGAAAGAAAGGTAGTGGTTGGATGGGGTGGGTGATATTAGAGTGGGAGCTTCAAGGGTATAGCCAGCATGTTTTTAGGTGCGCTTTTAGTAAAGTTTTGAAGTGGGTGCATGATGGTACGGAGGTAATTGTGGGTGGGAGGGAGTTCCATAATTTGGCTATGGTGCAAGAGAATAGTGCTTCACCAGCAGAGTTATTGGCTTTAGTGATCTGCAAGTGATTTTTGTTGCTGGATCTTACTGGTCTGGTGGTGCGATTGGGTTGGAGTAGATTCTGGAGGGATGGGACATTTAGTGGATGGTTTACTAGTTTGTGGGAGTTGATACCATTGAAGGAGGTGAGGGAGTTCAAGCCAGCCCAGTTCAGCAAGTGAGAGACAGTGGTGACTACAGTAGGATGCCCCTGTGGCGAATTTGGCAATTTTGTTGTAGCAGGTCTCTAGCTTGTTTAGATCGCATTGCCTTAGGTTGGTATATATTGGAGAGGCATAAAGTAGGGTGGAGATAAGGTGGGAATTTGCTATTGAAATCTTTGGTGAGAAGATGCTTATTTCTGTATAACGCTCCTAGTTTTTTGTGGACTTTTTTTATGGTCATGGATATGTGAATGTCAAATTTTAGTTTATTGTCTATTTCCACTCCTAGCAATTTGGTGTGTTCAGTTGGGTATATAGTGGTGTTGTCTTTTGCTGTGATGTTAAAGTGAGAGTTGTTTTGAGTATGTTTGGTGGGTTGGAAGATGAGTAGTTTAGTTTTGTTTGGGTTGAGTATTAATTGAGCATTGGATAACCAAGTTTCAACAGAGGAAAAGGCTTCCTGTGTGACTTTTTGCAGTTTGGGTAGGGACTTGGCTGAGCAGATGATGGTCGAGTCATCTGCGTATTGTATGAGTGTGCCATGTGTGTGACATGTCTAGGTCGAGTTCCCCCATTTAACTTGTTAACCTTCAGTGCAACTTGACCTTTGCTGCTCTTAATATCGTGAGGCAGCTTTGCCAGCTCATTAGCAACAGAACGGCTGGAGGCTAAGGGAACTCAATCTGTCAGAAAAGATTGTCTTAGCTGAGCCAAGCACTGCTGACGCTCTTCACAGCAAACTGCAGCCACCATTTAAAAAGAGCGCTCCTCCTTTTTTTATTCCCACATCCCTGCTATTATCCAAAATTAGTAGCAGGAAGATTTCTGCCTTTTAGAAAAGCATATATAGCAACTGCCTTGCCAATATGTCTCACATCCTGTAAACAGTACATCACTTTCTCTTAACCCATGGTCATACCTTCTTGTTGTCAGACAATGCAACACCAATCAATTTCTAGCAAATCCAGAATAACTTCCAAATCTACCTTAGTAACAGCTAGGCTCCTTCCTAATTGGTGAGAGGTATTACAAAATGATAGGATGGTTGAAAACTAAGAGGGAGATCTCTACAAAATGTTGGAGAGTTGAAGCCCACAGTTGTGGTGCATGATTTAATTCCGTGGCTACCGATTCTGACTGAATTAGTTACTCTATGTACACGCTACAACATATCTCTAGCCACTAAGATGCAGTCTGCACACCAAAGAATAAAACAGACCAGCCTTATTGTCATCACCAAATGTCCAGACCCCCAAAGGACAGTTACTAAAGAGCAGAATCAAGAAAGTAGCCATCGCCCTCTATATCGCTGGGGAAAAAACACCTATGATGTTCTGCAAAGAATACACAGAACGTCCAGCATTCTCCTCACATTGTGAATGACAGTCACTTGAGTACCACAAGCACTATGTACCTATGCCTTCTTACTGTATGCACATGGAGTACAAGAAGCAATGACGTAACCATTGAGCAGGCCAGGTACCATACTCTCAAACTTTTCTGCAAGCATAGCATATGGGCACATGACAATACATACACATAGTATGGCAAAACTAAGTGTCAAATGTAAGCAACCTTTGAAAGAATATAGTCACTAATTAAAATGGAATGCAAAAATACATACTGAAATACATACTGTTTTTAGAACACAGCAAGTGCATTTTTTTACTTTAATCATTTAAAAGTAAGCAGGGTTTTTTAAAACTCTTTAGAAAGTGAATCACTTTAGACAAACTAGAGGGAAAAGCACTATAATAAATACTATGAATGCAGAGCAGAAGAAATGAGTGGGATATATATTGTACTAATCTATGTACATGTACATACAGATGTATCTGTACATACGCACATGTATGTAACAGTGGGCACTTAGAAGCATTTAGCGCATGGCATGTGAAACTGTGTGATAAGTGGCAACTTGCAGACAGGGGCAAGTAATGCAGCAATCATGATATGCAAATGACTGCTAAATTTCATGTAACTTAATGCCTTCATGCAATGAGACTCAAAGCGTACACGGTGAAAAAAAAATCAAAGTACAAGGGGACGTCTAGAAAGAAAGTACTAGATTACCAACATGGGCAACCAGTGTTCCACACCAGAAGTCAACTCCTCATTGGTCAGATCCGACCACAAGCTAATCACCCTAGACATCCACATCCCGCCCTCACCCCCAATTAGGGAAACCACCGTAAAAAAACTTCTTCAAAGCCAACTTCATACTTCTTAAGACAGAAGTGGCAAACTTCATGACACCCATGCAGATGGACAATAGAGGTACGACTGCTGAATCCTACACAAATGCACTTTATAAGCACTTACACGAGTGCAAGAATCATGCTATCCCTATTAGAACCAAGATGCTATCCTCCAAAAAAAGGAAGACAATCTGGTGGTCCTCTGCCATAAACAAACTCTACAACAGAAGAAAGAAACTGTTGCAAAAAAGAGTAAAATCCCATGATTGGAGGAATTCTCTGGTCAACCTCAGTAAGAAGCTGAGATCCCTCATAAAATCCTCCAAAGCTAGTTACGAAAACAAAATTGCCACTGACTTGAAAGACAACTACAAAGCAATCTATAGCTATGTCAAGAATCTCAATGACAACACTCAGAGCTGCTCCAAGTTACAGCACAATGGCACTAAATATACAGAACCAACTGATATTACCAACATCCTGGCAGATAGGTTCAGTGCTAACTTTACCCCCCTCCCCAGCCCCTAGGGCGCCCATCTCTATACTGGAAGAATGCAAAGTTCCTGTAATTATGGCTGCACAGGTAAAAAAAAAACACTCTCCAAAGCCTAGAACACAGCATCCATTGGGACCTGACAATATCCCAGGCTGCGTTCTACACGAACTACAGAATGAACTGGCACTCTACCTAAGTACCATGTTCAATCATAGTCTCACCTCAGGCTTTGTGCCCACTGAATGGTGTACCACGACGGTTATCCCACTCCACAAAGGAGGAGCCACGACGGACCCTGGGAACGACCGCCCCATTAGCCTGACCAGCCTGGTCTGCAAGGCCATGGAACATATCATCATGGAACTCATAAATAAAGACATTGGTAACCTCCAAACTCTGGACGCTACCCAGTTCAGGTTTGTAAAAGTCAGATCATGTCTCCTAAACCTGATTGACATCTTTGAAGCAGTCACCAAAGCCATAGATGAGGGTAAGGTGGTTCACACAGCTTATCTAGATCTCACCAAGGCTTTCAACACCATCCCCCGCTCTGAAATTATAGATAAACTCACTAAACTAGGTATAAATCCCTATGTCACAAGATGTATTGCCAACGGGCTCATGGACAGAACCCACACTGTGAAAGTAGCAGACTCCAAATCTGACTTCAGACCAGTGACAAGTGGAGTACCACAGGGTTCAGTCCTGGGTCCTCTCCTGTTTGGTATCTATTTCTCTGAAGTACAGGCTAACACAGAAGGTCTTTGGCTAACAAAGTTTGCAGATGACTGCAAACTAGGAGCGATAATCGAAACTCCTAACGATGTGGACATACTACAAAAGGGCCTCACTGAGACAAATGCCTGGTGTCAAAGCCATGGCCTGAAGCTCAATGCCAAAAAGTGTATTGTCATCCCCTTTGGTAAAAACTCTGTACTATGAACTACCACATAAGTGGTAGTCTACTTAACGCAAAAAGTGTGATAAGAGACCTTGGAACACAGGCAGACAGTAGTCTTTCCTTTGATAATCACATCGCCACAGTGGTCAGGAAATCCTTCTACGTAGCTCACCTCATCACAAAAGGTTTCTCATCCAGAAACACAATGGTCATTGTTCCCTCTACTCATCAATCATTAGACCCATTATAGAGTACAACGCCCCTTTTGGTATGTGCCTCACATGACATCTACAACAACTGGAAAGGCCACAGAAATACCTCACAAAGAGGATTACTGGCCTCAAACAGATGCCCTATGCAGACCGTCTAAAAAAACTCCAGCTTTACTCCGTCGCATATCGCCTACTCAGAGACGCTGTCTGCCTAACATACAAAGCTATGTCAAACTCAGAGCTGTTGGACATGCTCCACTTAAAGAAATCCCAATCCCTCTGAGCTACATGCTCTAGGGACCTAAACCTTGTCAACAAAATAAACAGAACATGCTGGAGGGATAGATTCCTGTCCCAGAGACTTCCTATACTCTGGAATACACTACCTATGTATGTCAGAGCTCCTCATTAGCACTCTTCAAGAAAAATCTTGATAATTGGATGGGAAATAGGAAATTCACCCTAGGGATCACTTCTGTGGTTCTGCTCAACAGGGGCACAGGAAAATAATTTTCTTGGGTGGCAAAAGCCAGGGTACCTTTTTGGCTAGGCTTATATAGGCCCTAGGGCTAATAGCCTAGTACCTACCTATGAACGTAATTAAGAGATGTATAAATCTAATGCTATGAGTTGCTATGCTCAGCCATTCTGAACAGCAGGATTTCCTGGTATGCAGGAGAACTAGCAGAACAGTAAGTGTTAGTGGCTTCTCTCTGAGCTAATGTCTGAAATGCTGCAAGTCATTGTCCTGCCTCTGCATCTCAGATAGGTCCGCTAGAAGCACTGATACCATCACCTCCATGACCAGGACATTGTTGACCTCTATTGTGTAGACAGGGGCACCATGTAGCAGTTAGTAGATATTAGTAGTAGAGTTCACATATGGGATCAAGGGGATGCATGGACTGCCCATCCCTGTGGAACCAATTTTTTTTTAACTTTAACCAACTTGCTACAGGGATGTTTCAGCATCTGGCAAGAAAGATCTCTGTAATTCTGCAAGGATCCTACACCATTTCTTTGACATGGTATGATACCATATGGATGAGCATATATGGTTTCAATGGACATCAACACTTTGCAGCCATTTTACTGTATAGCCTGTTTATCAGAGGACTTGGGTGCCATTAATTATACTCAAATTTCCATCAAGGCCCTACCTGCTCCACATGGTGTCCAGTACATCAACTGGAAGGGATCCACTATATTAACTAGCAGCTGGTGTGCGATGTTTAGCTTTTTATATATAATTTGCATGTGTGCACCCAGGTAGTTCTCATGATTCCCACATCTGGCACATATGCAAAACCAAACAACATTTTAGGTTGGTGACTTTCCACAGGGTCATCCAATGGTTGGTGCACACATTGCCAGGCACATATGGTAGGATACATGGTTCCCATTAAAGCAGACAGCAGGCCATATATAATTGTGTCCACTGCTGTGTGTTGCAGGTGGTGCTGGATATGCCTTGGAACGATGGATGATGACTCCCATACAACACCCCCCCATATGGCTGAGATGGCATACAAAATTATAAATTGTAAGACATGGAATCTTGTTGAATGTGTCTTTAGACTTTTTAAGTGCGTTTCTGCTGCTTGGATACATCTGGTGGTGCTCTGGCATACTCAACCAAAGATCTGCAGTCAGGTGTATATGGTGTGTGCCATGTTACATAATACAACAGTACACAAGCAGATATAAGATGGGAACATTGCAGCTCAGTCTGACATACTTGTTTCAGTGGATAAGGAGTTTTGCAGAAAGTTCTCAAAGGAAACACTGCAGTGGCACCACATACAAGGTAGAGGTGAAAGTAATATGTTGTAGCACAGGTAATGATGCATTACCCGGTCCACAACTGGGTCAGTATACAGACAGCATAGATTAAAACTGATGCAAGCATTATTATATCCAAACTATGCATTAAGGTACAAAGACTGGCCATCCTGTGGATTAGATGTTACTTTACTCACATAGGCCAGAGAGTGGGCAGGGCACAGCCATCATCATTTACACAGGAGCGCAGTGACAGCTGACTACAATGCTATCATATGGGTAAAAGATAATGGGGGTTGATGTGGTCACTATTCGGGTGGGAAGCAGGGTCATACATTCTACATTTTAAGGCTGGTGATGCCATATTGTTAAGGTTACCCATTTGTAAGTGACCCTGCAGTTTAAAATCTTGATATGTTCTGCATTTAGGTTGGCATAATCCTTTGGAAGCATACACTGGAGCTCTAATTTTGTGCCCCATATTGGCAGCCAATAGCTAAACAGTGCCCAACTATGCATATGGCTAAGAATGCCACTCCAGCCAACAGGAAACTGCAGGGACCATACTGAGTGGCCTGGTGAAGCATTCCTGATGTACTTTATCAGTCACATCAGCAAGACTGGCTACACCAAGGTGTGATGGCTGCTAAGGCTAGGAATTAGAGCAATTCAGTCTATGGAACAATGTCCTTGCATCCAGACTCTTCACAGTTATGGCTTTTATGGTTTGTAGAGGAAAAACAGAGGCTACCTGCCTCATGGATGTACAAATGGATACCATGTGGGCTACCAATGACCTGAGCATGCTTGTTTGCTCTAAGTCCTATATGCCATGTTACTCTGTATGTGGTGTATGTCATGTTGCAATCCAAGGAATGGTCAAACACCCAAATGCAGGTCATGCAGCATGCTCACCATCACTACCATGGTGTATATAGTGTCTGTCTGTGCCTAGATCATTCACGTATATGGTGCCAAGTGTGGTACCTAGGTTAGGGAACGACTTGGAGTAATGGTGGCAACCAATACCAACATGCTGCTTCCCAATACTGGCTGCATGGGCATTACAGGCAGTATGGCCGACGGATGGCATCTATGGTGGTGACTCCTGTGCTGCCTGGATTGGGCTCACACTGACGAGGAAGTTTAGCACTAAACACAGGTGATAATGGAAATCCATCCTGCACCTTCAATGTCATCTCATATGTGAAGGATGAGTGTATACCCTCCAGTGTCAGCACTGCTGACAGTGTCACTGTTTCATCTGACTGTACCACATGCAAGCTATCAACACCAACAGTAATGGAGGACCTGCTGACATCAGGCATGTACCATACTGTTGTGCTAGAGCCTCCACCAGTGAAACCTGTGAAAACATACAGATAACATACCTGTGGCAGTACTAGAACATAAGACTCATTCCACCCAACCTGTTGCTCACATACTGCTACATGACAGTCTTGTGAATAGCATATGGGAACATACATATTGTGTGGTGCAGGGTGCTGCAGTTGTAACCTCAGTATTCCAGAAGAACAGATATGGAGAGATGTTGAGATGAATAAGTCCTCCTAACATGTGGGCCAGTGTAAAACAAGGAAATGCACCTATTATAGTAACCTCTACAGACACTTGGGCAGCTGTCACCAGACCAGGTCCCACATCCAAGCCACTGCCATGTACGAGGGTTTGCTCCCCACCCTGCACGGGGATATCAGGAACTTTGCCACCTTCTGAGCTGCTTCTCTGTTGGTGGTCCTTATCCTGTGGTGTAGCTGCCCCTGGTTATGCTGTGCCATGATCTTGGTAAGCAATATCATATTGGTGACCCTACTGAAAAAGAATATATGATGTCTTGCTGTTGGTTTCTTGCTGTTACTTGCATTTACATGCATGCATGCATATCAAAGTATATTTAACTATTTATTGTGATCAACTAGTCTTATTACTGTATTGTACTAAGTATAATAAATACACGGAGACGACCGCTTCAGTTAATACGCATTTGTACTATTACATTTTCCTTTTGGATAGACAAGCATGCAACACAGATGCTGTCAGCTCTCTATGGCAAATTCCCAAAGCTTGTTTATACACACTCCTATTTATACCAAAAGAATGATATTTTTTCTCAGAGTCTGATGTATAACAGTTCTTTCTTTGTATAACAGTTTTCCTTTGTCCTTGGTTCTTGGTTCTTTGTAGTTTGATGATCCATGGAAACTCAGTCTTGCATTATCTGAAAAGTGGTGTTCCAGCACTATCTGAAACTTGATGTTACATCTCTTTACTTCGTTGATGCCCTTCCAGCTGCCATCTGCACAGTTATTTTTACAGACTTTGTTTCTCAATAACATATTCCTTTACATGGATGCCAAAAATCTAACTAAGTTATATATGCTTGCCAGCACACTTACTATTTTCCAGCATTTTATACTATTCCTAAATTAACCCTTTATATTTCATATCATTCTTGCAGCTTTTTATTCAAACTAATAATCATGTGAAAAGACAGTGAACTATTATTCTTTTACTTACAATACACATGTGCTAGTATCCTCTTATGGCCACCCATAGCACTGATGCCCTGCCACACCTGGTCCTGGAAAGCCTTGCCAGTTTTAACTTTGACCAAAATGAACATGCTATGTGTGTGTACGGCATGTAGCCACATCTCAGTATCTGGAATGGTAACTTTTGCAGCCACCTGCCACTCTCGCAGGCCCTTCACAAGATGTACACACCTGTCTGTTTCACATGTCAGTGAATGTGTATTGTATGTGGGCGTGTGCATGTACATGAGTGTCTTTGGATGATACTTATGTCTAAGCACTGCCCCCTCCCATCATCTAGTGGCCACATACCTATCTGCTGTCATGCTGAGACCATTCCTATCCTGTCCAACAGTGACAGCTGCAATGGGCTTGATATCACTGCTCACCTTCATATAGCACTATGCTGATGGTTGACATTGCTGTGCACATCCTATGCTACTCTCCTTTCTTTACATGCATAGCTCTATCATGACCTATTACAGTGATCACTGTATTTTCCATTAGCATACCTCGGTGCACTTTGTACACAGATTATAGTATGACCCCCCCCAAAATGGACATTAATCCGACATGCCTTTGTTCTGTGTTCACTGTCACAATGACTTTGCCAAGTTGGACATTCATCTGCCCTTGTGTTAGGCTACCTCATCCCCATCTACTCTTTTGCCTCTTCCCTGTTGCTGCCATTATCTCACCTTCATCTACTATTTCCTCTTTATCCCTGTTGTTGTTGTCAATGGCCATGGGTACTTAATATAGTGTAGAGGTACACTACCAGGTGCCTTGTCGTCTTTCACTATATATATCATAGCTCAGTGCCTTCTTCACTGAATTCGTATTCTTCTGCAATATGATGACTGCACTTTTCATCATGAAAAGTGGGCCTCATAGCATGACAGTTATGATAATAATATCACTCAGATATATTGTCTCCAAGTCACTGTCATAATGCAATGTGCTATTACACACAGCCACTAGCATGTTTGCCATAGACCATCCTAGGACCAATAGGAGATGTGCATACTATGCTCATGCATGCAACCTACAAAGCATGTACAAACACAACTCTGAATGATGGACATCACTTGATGTCCGAAAGTGAGGCTGGGCACCCTTGGCTACCATTCTGCTCATCATGAAGATCAGTAGCGTGGGCAGAGCCTCTTCAAATGCTGGTTTCATCGTCTCCTGCCTGATTTAACCAAAAAAAGATTCTGTACGTATTGCATAGGGACTATCAGGAAGACCTGCTGGGCAATTATAATGGTCCATTATATAAATTAGATGTTTTGCACCATTATGTTAGTGCTGTGAATGATGCCAGTGGAATCAATCACTCTGGTGAGCATTACAACAATCGGTACAACAATCCCTGATGACACCACCCAGACCTGGTTTATCACTGAAAGCGTGCATCTAACTTTTATTGAGAAAAATTTATTGTTTTGCTATTGTCTGTTTTGTTGCCAATTAATCAGTGTACTGAACTGTTCCTACTCTCCAGTCAAGAATAGAGAGTTCATCAGGGAAGCCTGTCTCAACAGATTCAGACTATAACTAGGACTGTACTCTGCAACTGCAATTCTGTCTGTACCACGTGTACTAATACATTTTATTTTTGCTGTTTCTGTTTTACTCTCATCTTTCTATGGGTCCATCTGTGGAGCAGGTTGTATAATGACAACAGGCACATATGTTTACACCAACTGACACACTTGGTGCTGCTTCACCAGCTGTTATCAGGCCTGCTTCTCAGTAGGAAGACAGAGGCCAATCTGCTGAAGGCAACTGGTAGGGATTGCTGGTGTCCTCTATGGCCATTTCTTGGGGGAGTGGGAGGTGGAGGCTCTTCTACTGAAAGTGGTCCAGAGGTGTCCCAGTTAGTCACCTGGCATCAGATGTGGTGGCTGATTGCAGCCAAGTTATGCTGACAGTCGGACAGACCCACAGTTACCATGGACTGTGTCTTGGCATGGCTGATAGAGTTGTACAACTGGTTAGCCCCAACCATTGGGCATCAGAGGCAGAGCTCACCCATATCAGACAAGGAGGTTACTGATCCCTAAGAGGGCTCTCTTTCTGACCTGTCAGACAGATCCCTTGTACCCCTCTCTTTCACCATCTATGTATTTCCTTCTCTTGTGTGCCTTTCCCTTAACCTGTTTGTAGTCCAAACCTCCCCATTACCAGTTGCCCTGTCTCTGTATGTCTGCATTCCTCCACTGTTGTGCCCATACCACCCCGTCTATCTCTGTGTTTTTTGTTTGTCAAACTCTGCTGTCTTCCAAAATCTCTGTCCTCCTGACATAAGTTAAGCTCTTCATTATCTTCCCCATCTACCCTGCTTCTTCAAATACATGAAACGGGTGCCTGTCCCCCCAAAAATAAATAAATAAAAATACCCCACCTGTAGATCAAAGCATAAGTGTGTACATGCCATATCTTTAAGAAGCATGCAAGGCTGTACTTGCACATATAAATTACAGACACGTGCAATCCCTAGTGCCATTTTGAAGGAGCAGCCAATGAGAGAGCATGCATGATCGCAGTTGTTAGTCTGGATATAAGTTACTCTAGTTAACGTTAGTAAGCCTCTATAATAATGTGTTTGTATAAGATAAAGCGGCTTAAACAGAACCCATGAAGACTCCTCTTCTATTGTGTCCTAGATAGGAGAGCGACATGGTGTCAGAAGTGGGACTGAAGAGAGAAAAATAGCCCTGAGGTGCAAAGACAACAGTGAAGGTAAAACTGAGAGAAGAGAGCACAAACAGAGCCAGAAAGAATCAAAGGTAATGAGAAATAGCACAAACTATTTATTTGATACAAAAGACTGAAAAGGGGCATTACAAGGGCACAAACCGCATTATCAGACAAGCAGAAGACTCAAAAAGTTTGTTAACTAAAGAAAATGTTTGAAATAAAAGTATTTGATGAAACAATTAACAGTAAAGCAAAATGAGCATGTTTAAGGCAAAAATGAGTATGTTTAAGGCAAAACAAGTGTGTTTAAGCAAAGCTGGGTATGTCTAGAGTAAAACAAGCACAAGAAAAGTACAATGGGTATGAAAAGAGCTTAAATGACAAAAACAAATATAACAAGAAAAAAGGGCACATTACACAAAAATAAAGCAAGGCAACTGCATGTGTTTTGGCAAAGTGCTGTATTTGGGCATAACTATGGCTTTGTATTGTATCAAAAGCCTAACTAAAGTTATTCAAAGTATCTCAAAGTGTGTAAAAGTGCTTACAGTGTGTGCTTGTTGCTGTGCATGTATGTCGAAAAGTTTATTGTGTGCAAAGTGCAATTATTTCATGAAACACAGTCAAAGTACAGCCATTTCAAAAAGTTTCTTGTGCTGGGTGTATCAATTCGCAAAGTGCTGCCATTACAGAGTGCTTCTTGCACTGTACAGATTTGCCTAGCAAGGTGCTGCCATTTTCGGGACATTTCAGTGTGCTGTATGCAGTTATTCGAAAAGTGCAATTACTTCGAAAAGTTATTATTGAGTTTTGGGCAACTGATGTTTGAGTTATTCGCATTTTGCAGTTACTTGACATGTTTCTTACACTGATAAGAGGCGTTTTCTTGCAAAAGATGACATTACAAGAGTATCACAGTCTTTGTGACTTATTCAGTCGCATCGTAAAGTTATCGAATGTTTCTTAAAATGATGATAAATGACTTTAGCATTTTAGCCTTTCCAACGAAATTACAAAAGTACCAAAACACCCGAGAAATTTATTTCATAAAGTCCAGTTATTCGAAGGTACTACATGTTTGCTCATTCTCATAATTCCAAAACGCAAAAAGATACAGGTTCAGAGCATAAAGGCACTGGAAAATACTGGCATTAGTTTCTGGCATATGTGCATGTGTACACGTTTGTGCTTATTTGCAAAACCTTTTGCTGGTATGCGTTAATATGGCAGACAGGTTTAAAAAAAACCCTACCACTTGTATTTGAACAGAATACTGCAGAGAACTAGAGAATATTTGAGCAAGAGTATATTTTTATAGAAACAGCTTATGCAGACAGAGATGCATGTTTCAGGGCATTCATTTTGCTACACCTAGCTGGGTCAGAGGCCATAGAAAGCATTCATTTGTGTATGCACCAGGAGTATATGAAGGAGAAGGTGCAGACCGCCATATTGTTGTACAAGCTGAATCAAGGGAAGACCCTGAGTGTTTGAAGCGCAAGTTCAGACAAATGTGTAAACCCCAGACGAATATTACATTAGAGAGGCATTTGTTTTACACAAGAGATCAGAAACCGGGGGAAACATTTTCAGCTTATATAACTGACTTGAGAAACAGAGCTAAAATGTGTCGGTTTAGTTATATAACTGACTTGAGAAACAGAGCTAAAATGTGTCGGTTTAGTGATTTAAAGGATGAGCTGATAAAAGACAGGCTTGTGTGTGGTGTTATTGTTGCTGTGAGAAAGATTTTGCTTTGTGACAGTGATTTAACGTTGGGCAAAGCCATAGAGATTTGTCAAATCCATGAGGTGACGGAAAAACACATAAGTATGCTTGCAAGTGGCAAGAGCATAGTTTCAGTTGGTTCAAGAGTGAATGTAGATAGTATGCAACACGTGGCAAATGCCTAAGCATGTGTAAGCTACAGGGTTTCCAAAGAAGGCACGTGGCTATCCAGAAAGTTCTAGGAAAGGAGCTTGCACCAGCTCAGTGCAGTATAAGCATGAATCAGCAAAACCCAAATTTAGCTTTATTGTTAACTGCTGCAACTGTGGTACAAATTATGAGTCTAAAAGAGAGAAGTGCTTAGCATTTGGTCAGCAATGTCACAAATGTAAAAAAATTGAACCATTTCCAAAAATTTTGTAAATCAAGTAAGCCTCACACAGTTGTAAAGCCCAAGCAGTCAGCTTTCTATGTAGATGGTGTATCAGTGCTTGGTGAAAGAGTTGATGCAGTGAACTTATTAATAAGAAGTGAAGCATTTTGCACTGTCTGGATTAATGGAAAATCCAGAGAGTTCAAAGTAGACACTGGCTCAAAGTGTAATGTTATATCAGCAGACACATTTGCTAGAGTCAGAACTAACAACTCAATCTAACCACTAGTGCGAGACTTGGTACTTATCGAGGTGACGAAATTCAAACCGAAGGTTCAGTGATACTTTCATGTTATTCGGCTGAAAACTGTTACAACTTGTTATTCTATGTAGTCCGAAGACCAGTGCAATCTTTATTGGGTCTCAAAATAGTTTAAGAATGAATCTGCTTTCTTTTTCTAAAGAAGTTCATCATGTAAGTGCATTTCTGGGATCTAATTTCTCCAAAACCATTTTCTCAGAGTATGCTGATGTTTTCAATGACAAGTTGGGCAAACTTCCAGTTGTGGATTCCATGAAGTTAGACCCAGAGGTCACACTCCAGTAGTCAGACCAGCAAGAAGAGTTCTGATGACTATGCAAGATAAAGTTAAGGCTCAGTTGGATAAAATGGTGCAACAAGGTGTGATTTGTCCAGTCACAGAACCAACTGAATGGGTGCCATCCATGGTAGCCTCTCATAAAAAAGTCTCAGATGAAATCAGAATATGCATTGACCCAAGACATCTGAAGAAAGCATTGAAGAGACTGTATCATCCTATGCGCAAAGTTGAAGAAGTTGCAGCTCTAATACCGAGTGCCACTGTATTTTCTGTTTTGGATGCAGAGAGTTTGTTTTGGCAAGTGATGCTAGATCACAAATCCTCATTTCTAACTACTTTTGGTACTCCATTTGGCAGATACAGATTCCTAAGGATACTATTTGGAATAAATTCTGCAAGTGAAGCCTTACAGTGTGCAATGGAGCAAATTTGTTCAGGTTATCCTTGTGCCATAATAGAAGATGATCTATTGGTTGGAGGCACTGGTGAAGCAGAGCATGATAGAAACCTCAAGAAAGTTCTAGACAGAGCACGTGAAGTAAACTTGAAACTCAATCCTTTGAAGTGCAAATCTGGACTTCCAGAAGTTACGTATGTAGGGCATTTGTTTACGGGTATAGGCTTGAGACCAGACCCGACCAAGCAAGCAACTATTCTTGAGATGTCAGTACCAGATAATGTGCAACCTTTACAGCATTTCCTGGGCATGGTGAACTATATAGACAAATTTATACCAGACTTCAGTGAGTTGACAACTACTTTAAGAGAGCTCTCACACAAAAACATTGCATGGTCATGGTTGGAAAAGCACCAGAAGGCATTTGAAAACCTCAAGCAGAAAACTGTCACCCCCACCTACGTTAAGATACTTAGGTGTGAATAAACCAGTTACTCTTTCCTGTGATGCTTCAAAATTTGGTCTAGGTGCAGTTATACTTCAAAAGGGAAGACCAGTAGCTTATGCATCTAGAACACTAAGCCAAACTGAGATGCAGTATTCTCAAATTGAGAAGGAGCTTTTGGCAATAGTATTTGCATGTTCCAAGTTTCATGATTATATTTATGGTCGAGCTATTCAGATTGAAACTGACCATCATTCCTCTAGTTACTATTCTAAAGAAGCCTATACATTGCACTCCAGTGAGATTACAAAGAATGGTGCTCAAATTGCAAAAGTACAATTTCAAAATGGTCTACACAAAAGCCAAATTGCTCTATCTGGCTGATACCTTATACAGATCACCTTGATACAGAGAATTTTGACTTTGATGTGATGTCAGTGTGTAATTTTTCTACCACTAGACTTGATGAGTTAAGAGATCACACTCGCACTGATCTAATTTTACAAAAGCTCAATCACTGTATTAATATCGGATGGCCATCAAAGCAATCTAGTGTACCACCTGAAGTGCAAACATATTTTCCTTACAGAGATGAATTGCTGATGGAAGACGGCATTATTTTCAAAGGTCCCAAAATTGTTGTTCCTGCTTCCGTACAACAAGAATATATCCAGATTTTGCATCGTAGTCACCAAGGGTCAATATCCACTAAGAGAAGAGCTAGAAAATTAATATTTTGGCCTTCATTACCAAAAGACATTGATTATGTACTTTCTTATTGTTCAGTTTGCAATAGTACTAAACCGCATTTGCAAAGAGAACCACTTCAGCTAAGTTCAGTTTCTGAACTACCTTGGTCTACTGTAGCAACTGATATCTTTGAGTGGAGCAATCAACACTACTTAGTTTTGGTAGACTCTTATTCGAATTGGTTTGAGATTGATCTGCTACCTAACTTAACATCCACTGCTATTACCAAGTTGAAACATCATTTATCAGTTCATGGTAGCCCACACAAACTTTTTTCTGACAATGGTACTCAATTCACTAGCAAGTTGTTTCAGAAATTTGTGAAAGATTGGGACTTTGTACATGTCACTAGTAGTCCTGAACATCCTCAGTCCAATGGTCTAGCTGAACAAGCAGTGCAGATTGCAAAGCAATTGCTTGAAAGGTAAAAGCATGACAATACCGATGTGTTCTTGAATTTGCTTAATCTCAGAAACATACCCCGTGATGATATTTTTGGCTCACCTGCTCAAAGACTATTTTCCAGGCAAACTAGAACTATGCTACCCATTTCTTCCTGATTGTTGCAGCCTAAACCTAAGAACAATAAAACCATCAAGGCTCAACTGTTTAATTATAATATCCAAAATTCGAGTTACGACAGATCGAGCAGATCACTTTGTCCGTTGAGGGAAGGAGAGATGGTATGAATTCAGACAAAAGGATTTGATCAAATAGAACAGATTACAGGTATCTGTGCCAAACCAAGATCCTACTTGGTAGACTCCGAGGGTGTGTCGTATAGGAGGAACCGTAGACATCATCTTCCTGTACCAGAATCATCATAATCACTATTGCAATTAAAACATTGTTTTGGTGATGCAGGTCGTAAGTCTAAGAGTGAATCAGACACTGTTCCCAGACCAGAACGTGTTCAAAATTCTGATTCCACTTCAGAAAAAGATTCGAACATTCCACAGGTCAATCATTTTACAGAAACTGTTCCAGTTGCTAAAGCTAACTCTCAGTTTTATGTCACACGATATGGGCGAGTATCTAAGCTTAGTGTGAAATATGCAGCAACGTGGACTTGATTGCATATACATGTGTATTTAGTATTGTATAATGCATGACTAAGGATTACCTGTGATTTCTGCACGCCAAAGAGTCTCATAAGAAATTGTATGATCTATTTCTCAAAGAGGGAGGATGTACAACAGAGCGCAAGTGTGTGTGTGCTATATCTTTAAGAAGCATGTGAGGCTGTATGTGCACGTATAAATTACAGACACATGCATTCTCTAGTGCCATTTTGAAGGAACAGCCAGAGAGCGAGCGAGAGCATGCATGATTGCAGTTCTAATTTGTACACAAGTTATTCTAGTTAAATTAGTAAGAACACTCTCTCAATAACCTTGTCGGTTCTTGTAGTCATATAATTAAACCACCTTAAATGTTTTGGCCACTATACACTACAAATACTTTTAGTTGAAATTCACACTATCTGTTTTCGTATCCAATGTCTCTTGCTTTCTTTATTTTTGTAACTGAATAAACAGAACTGATTAAACAGTATTCTTACTTATGAGAATATATAAACAGAATTACTAAAAATCTAACACAATGGGTTTATTTTCTTGTACTGTATACCTCTATAAAAAGAAGTTGTGTCTTACCATAATGTTCCATCTGTGCTGTTAATCTTCCTTCATTCATCACTGATGGGGTTCGGTTCCGGAAGGCCTTTTTACCAAGCTCGCACCAGCCAAAAAAACTCTCGAGCTAAGTCTCTACCCAGAATGCCCTTTTCCTTGTTACCTCAGATTGAGTTTGCTAGAGAAAAAGAAGTAAAGCAGAGGCCACTTTTGCGTAAATACCCTAGGGCACCACTTAGACCCAAAGCATCCCCCAGGAGCCTTTGGAGGGGGAAGGAGGGTGGGAAGTGATGAATGAAAGAAGAGGAACAACACAGATGGAATGTTATGGTAAGACATAACTTCTTTATCTGATGACGTTAATCTTCTTTCCATTCATCACTGATGGGACAGAATCCCAAACTACCTTGAGGTCCATGGGTGGCCTTTATGGAAGAACATTCCTGAGTACCATTGAGCCGAAGGCAGCTCTCCCTCTGGAGACCAAGTCCAATTTGCAATGATTAATAAAAGTATGAGGCTTAGCTCAAGTAGCTGCTGTGCAGATGTCATCCATGGAAGTCCTGGAATGGAAAGCTACAGATATTGCCAAAGATCTGGTAGAGTGAGCTTTAACTTTTGGCATACGTTCATTACTGAGAGAATAGATGAAACGTATTCAGTCCCTTAGCCATTTTGATAATGTAACCTTGGAAAAGCCTCTCCCATTTTGGGCCCAGAAAGAGAGATGAAAAGCTGTTCAGATTTACGGATAGGTTTGGTCCTGTCTAGGTAAAATCTCAATTGTCTATGTAAGTCTAAGGAGTGAAGGCAGTACTCTCCTCTACTGGCAAAATTCAGAAAGAACACTGGTAGATCAATGGTCTGGTTTATGGAAAATTCAGAAACAACTTTGGGAAGGAAGGATGGATTAATTTGAAGTGATACTCTGTCTTTATGAAAGACCAGATAGGGCCTCTAGATACACAATGCCTGCAGCTCCGAGACCCTTGGCAGACGTGATGGCTACCAAGAACAAGGATTTCCAAGAACAACTTTAGGTCACACTTCGCAGCAGGTTCAAAAGGTTTTTGAGCCAAAGACTTAAGGACTAAAGTGAGGTTCCATGGTTTCACGGGCTGTCTGACAGGAGGCCTGATATGAGAGGTCCCCTTGAGGAAGGCCTTGGAAAGGCAGAGAGAGATAAGGTGCCATCTATACCATTGTGGAAATTAGAAATTGCCTATAGATGTACTCGTACGGTAGAGGCAGAGGCTCCATTATCAAAAAACTTAGCCAAATATTGAAGCACTGGAGTTACTGGAGCCGAATATGGGTCTAGCATGTTATCCTTGGACCAGATGGAGAACCTTTTTCATTCATCCTGATAAAGCTTAAGACTGGACAGATTTGGGTGACTTAACCCTTGGGGGTGAGTAATCAGATCTGGTAGAGGGTCCAGAATCCACGGTGGGTATACTAGGTGAGAAAGAAGGAAGGGGAACCAAACTTGTCGAGGCCAGGACAGGACTATGAGGATCACCTTGTAGCTCAACCGAAGAGCTTTCTTTAGAAATTGTGGAAATCAGGGGGATGGGAGGATAAGTGTAAAGAAGTCCCGTGGGCCAGTCGTGGATCAGAGCATCCCTCAGTGACTCCCCTCCGGGGGAAGTAGGGCAAAATAGCTGCTGCACTTGTTGTTTGATGGGGAGGCGAAAAGATTGCAGCAAGGCTGGCTCCCAAGATTTCTGATGCCATCTTGGGGTTGAGAGACCACTCGTGAGGCATGAGGATGCATCTGCTCAGTTTGTCCGCAATCATGTTGGAGTTCCCCGGGATATGCATTGCTATCAGAAAGCAGTTGGAAGCGATTATCCACTGCCAAATTCTCATGGCTTCTCGGCATAGGGGGTAGGACTTGGTTCCTACTTGCTTGTTGATATACCAGACCACTGACATATTGTCTGACTGAATTGTAATTGTCCCGGCAGGGAGAGACGAATGGAAGGTCTGCAATGCTAACAGCACAGCTCTCGGTTCCAGAACACTGATATGCAGGTGGGCCTCTGAGGTGGACCATGTGCCTTGGACAGTCTTTCCCTGGAAATGCCCCCCCACCCGATCAGGGAAGCATCCGTGATCACAATGGCTGAGGAGATTGAAATGGGCAACTCCAAAGTTCTACATCTGGCCTCATCCACCAAAGGAGGTCCAGTTTGCAGGAGTTGGTTATTCGAATCTGGTAACTGAGGGGATGATAGTTTGGGAACCATTGATAAAGAAGGGGCTATTGCAGGATCCACATATATAGCTTTGCTAGAGGCACTATTGGGATTGAAGCTGCCATAGAGCCTAGGGCCTGAAGAACTTCCCTTACTGAGACTTTTGTTTGAGAGAGTATCACCCAGAGTTGAAGCCTCAATTGATGGAGTCTGTGAACTGGGAGTGATACCAGACAGGACTGAGTATTGAACACTGCTCCAATGAACTTTATTTGTTGTGTAAGAGTAAGATTTAATTTCTCCCAATGTATCGTTATTCCCAACAATTTTGCCAGACAGAGAGTATAATGCAGTGCTGTTACCAGAAGATGCTCGCTGGGGGAGGTGAGGAGCCAGTCATCCAGAAATGGAAACACACGGAATCCTTTTAGTCTCAAGTAAGCTGTTACCACTGCCATACATTTCATGAACACTCTGGGGGCTGTAGAGAGACCGAATGGCAGGGCACGAAACTGATAATGACTGTCTCCTAGCCAGAAGCGAAGCAGACTCCTGGAGCATTTGTCCATCTTGATGTGGTAATATGCATCCCGGAGATCTATACAGCACATCTAATTGCTTTCTCTTAAAAAGGGAAGAATGGACTGAACCGTGACCAACCGGAATTTGGTTTGGGTGACAGACTTGTTTAATCTGCTGAGATCTAAAATCGGTCTCCAGTCCCCTGTATTTTTTGGCACCAAAAAGAATCTCAAGTAAAATCCAGATCCACACTGGTCTGGTGGGACTGGTTGGATGACTCTTTTTTGAGACAGTTTTATAATCTCTGAAGCTGCTTCCTCCCTTTGACTGGGTGGAACGTCAGGAAGTTTTCTTGGAAGATATGGCTGATAAGAAAGGGGAATGATGTAACCTCTGGTGATGATACTCTGCACCCAACGATTGGTGGTGATTGATCGCCAGGCAGCTTGGTGCAGAGAGAAATGACCCCCGACTGCTTCCAGAGGTAAGCAATCAGGCTGCTCCTCAGCAGCACTGATAAGGCTGTTCAGAGAAGGAATTCCTGGAGCTTTGGTTACGAGGACCCCCCTCTGCCTCTATAGGGGTGTCTTCCAGAATTGTTACTCCCTCTGCCCTGGAGGTATCATCTCTACGTGTGACACAGAAAGCCCCCCTGAGATTTTTTATGTCACATTTTTCCACTCCTCTGATTCCTGGAGAAGGTATGTTGAGGGTTGGAAAACCGTAGGCCTATGGCAGACAGGGTCTTTTCATTTCGCTCGCACCTGGCTAGCGTGTCCTTCACTTTGGAGCCAAAAAAGGATGAAGCTTCGATGGGAGCATACAGAAAGGAAGACTTGAAAGGGTCCACAAGGTCACAAATGCGCATCCAGGCATGACACCTCATAACAATGCCCGAACTCGCTGCTCTAGCCGCCCCTTCAGTCGCATGTGACAGGAACCTCATGGATGAGTTGGATATTCATTCCAGTGTTGTAAGCTGTGAAGCCATTTTGTCCCTGACCTTGTCAGACAACTGTCCTGCGAGCATCCCAGAGAGTTCGGAGAGCAAGTCCCTCTGGAGCCTTGTAAAATATGCCAAATAATTCAGGGACCATATAGCAAAGGTCCCTGATGCAAAAACATGCTTCCCAAATCTTGTCAACCCCCGGGACACCCTGTTGGCGAGTGGACAGCAGGACTTTCCTCAGCCAAGTCCTCCTTCGTGGCCGCCTCCACCACCATAGCATCAACTGGTAACCCTTTGGACCAATGTGAGTTCTCCTCGGGAGGGGAAAGTATTTTGTCTGGTCTCCGAGGGATCGTTTCAGTGGAATCAGGGTTCTTCTAAGCGCGCTGCATGACAAGCTGGACAAGCTTGTCGGCAAGCGGGGTCACCCAAGAGGTAGAAGGCCAGGCGCGAAAAGCCTAGAGAAACACGGACTCCTCAGATGATAAGTTGGAGGGCTTCCAGTCACCTCTCTGTTTTAACATTTCCAGGATATCTCCAAAAAGACATCATCAGGAGGTGACCGTGAGGACTCCTCACCATCATCGTAGTCCATGTCTTCCATTAAAGACTCCTCTGGTGAGTCCATGTGCTTCCTCTTGCATGTCGTCTTTCGAGGGGGGTCCTCAGTGGGAGTATCTGAGGATGACTCAGAAGAGCGGGTACCTTGAACAGAGGTGTCCTGTGGCTTCTCTGCCAGGTGTCCCGGGGTGGTGGTCTGTGACCACTGTAGCTCAGAGGGTGAAAACTGGGGTTCCGACATCAAAGGAGTGCTACCAGAAGCAAGAGCCCTCTTCATTGCGCGGAAGGCAGATCTGCCCGAAAAGGGATGGGAGCCCGGAACCGAAAAAGACAACCTTGGGACTGGGGTCACACCCCGCTCCAATGAACCCCACCCCCACGGGTAGCGCCTCAAGTAGGATCGGCGTGGAAGAGGCTATCAGCGCCTTTGATGGAACTGAGGAGAAAGACAGCTCTGTACCCCGAGCTGAAATGCCCATCCCCCAATTCCCAGATTGAGGAAGGACCGGTTCAGTTGGAACCGAAGACCAAAGGGAAAAACTCGGAGCTGGAGTGAGATGCACCATAGGTGCCGAGGTGATGGGTTCCAAGAAGGATGTCGGAGCAGAAGGCTTTGGAACCTAGATGGTTGAAGGAGGAGTGTAAGATGGAGTCCGTGGATAAGTCAACCCAAGTCCCGCAGGTGGATGCGTCTTAAAAAGTGTGGTGATCCCCCTGGATAACAACAGCTGGTCCACAAGATGCACCACGTCATGTTCCGACAGGCTCCTGGTGGATCTAGTGGATACTCCTGATGGGGAGTCAAGGCATTCAATGAAAGGGCTATAGGCTTGGCCCAGAAACTGATCTACGGAAGGGGAGTATCAGGTCCATGGTGCAAGGTCTGCTGGCACCAAAGTCTCTAGTTTCAAGACTGGAAGTAAAAGGGTCAAATCCAGTGAAGTCGGTACAACATCTGGTGCCAAAGTGGCACTCACAGCCAAAGTCAAAATAGGTGTAATAAGGTCTATGATCGGTGCCGGAGGCAGGACCGGTGCCAAAACTGGCACCAGTATCGAAAGTTTTGAGGTGTTTGGAGCCAAGGAACACAGAGCCATAGAGGCAGATTTATGCTCCAAAGATAACTTTGGGACTTCTGATTTCCCAGGCTTGCTCTGATCACCAGATGGTGAAAAAGGAACAGAGTAGGATCTCTTTTTGTCCTTAGTAGGAAGGGTTAAGACCTCCATTGCAGAAATGGTCTCTGCGAAGGAAGACTTGAGTAACCCTTTCAGGATCAGTTTGTTTTTGGGCTCATTAAGAGTGTATTGACTGAAACTCTGACAAATGTCACACTGAGGCTGCACTGAAATGTGGGACACTCCCAAACAGTATACACAGTCATCATGAGAATCACTATTAGGTAACTTGCCATTACATGAAGCACAATGCTTAAAACCTGAAGTACCCTTCTTATCAGACATCTTTATAGAAAGACACCACAGGCCAACTGTATAATCCAACTAGAACAAAGTCAATTATATAATAAACTGTGTTGGCACTTGCTGTGTTGGTCCTCTGCAGCCTGCTCACAGTGCCCAAAATGCCACCAAGCAATGATTTATTCAATATGAGAACATCCATAGCTTCGGGAATGCCACCTTATGTTCTTGCCTGATCAATCATATTACTGCTCATATCACAGCCCCTTCACAAATGTTCAGTACAGAAATGCTCTCAGTAACATGACTGCTCAAATTTACTATGCCACACTTTTCTCAGAATACTGGTACTATGCTGGTCCACTAAACTTGCCACAGGTTCCTTGATGTTTAGCTATGTGCCACAGCAAAGTGAATGCTTTAGAATATGCACGTGTGTGTGCTGGCTTGAACACACTTGTGTGGAATATTTTAGTTTGTTAGCAGGAGATGCATGTTAACAGATATATCTCAATGTGTAGTTCTTTAAGTACTTACCATAACAGTAGATGTCCTACTTCTCATTGTTGCAGTATTTCTTATACCTGGGATATCCTGCCAAGTATAGCCTAACATCTGGTCAGCATAACAATGTCTTTACACCTTCCCTGCATCGTACCTCAGACATATGTCCTATGTGCAAGGCATAAGGTACATATGTGACATACAGAAGCCTAATCTAAAGAAATGAACTGCCCCAGGAGAACCAGAGCAACCCCAGAGAAACAATAACATGCCATCCAGGAAAGGAAACAGAAGAAGATAAGGATAAAAGAAGAAACCCCTTGCCCAACACAAGAAAAAGTATCAGGAGGAAGGAACCAAATACTGCAACAGAGAGACATAGGACATCTATTGTTATGATAAGATCTTACACAAATGTACTATGTTCTTCTTTATCACTTTTACAGTATTCTTTATACCTGGGAGTGTACAGCTACTGGAAAGTATGGGAAGATAAAGACAGAGAAGAGCTTTCCACAAATTCATGAAGTATAGCCTCAGCAAATCCTGCTCTAATCCTTGAAATGACATTCAATGTATAATGTTTGGTAAAAGTGCAGACAGAAGATCCAGAAGCAGCTTCTAAGACAGCTGTAGTATCCAGACCCTTGAAAGAAACACCAGAAGAGGCTATCTCCCTGGCTACGTGAGCAAGAACAGAACAGGAAAACTGCTTGCCATGAAAAGTATAAAAAAAGGAAATGGCCTTAGAGATGCATTAGGAGATGGTTTGCTTAGACATTGCCAAACCCAGTTTCCTGGTATGAAAGCAAACAAAATGTTGCTCAGATTTTCTGATACATTAGTCTTATCCAAGTAATATTAGAGTTCTCTATGCAAATCTAAGGTGTGTAGTACTTTCTCACTAGCAGATTGCTGAGGAGGAGAAAATAAAGGAAGATTAACAGACTGATTCAAAGACAAATCATTAACCACCTTAGGCATAAAAGAAGGATTAGTATAAAAAGATACTCTTTTTCTTGTGAAAAACCAACAAAGGAGAAAGCGCCATAAAGGCTTGGAGTTCAGAAACGCTCTTGGTATAAGTAAGAGCCACCATCAGTACAGTCTTCCAAGTACAATGTTTTACGGAAGAAAGGCAAGCACAAAAGGGAAATGAGTCAATTTTTCAAGAACAAAATTAAGGTCCTATGAAAGAGGAATAGGCTTTCTTGGGGGTCTGATATTAAGGACACCTTTCAAAAATTGTTTGACTTCAAAACTAGAAGCCAAAGGTGGACTCTAAGGCAGAAATGGTTGACAAATGAGCTTTAACAAAATTATACGCCAATCCAGTATTGAGCAATTCACACAAATAAGAAAGGATCGTAGGGACCCAAACAGAAAAAAAGGGTCCTGGTCATGCTTGAGACACCAAAAAGAAAATCACTTTCATTTAGCCACATAGGATTTTTTAGTAGTGGGTTTTCTGGCCTTCTGCAAAACCTAAAGCACATCCTCAGAAAATTGGTGCCTGAAAGAAATCCAAAGCCTATCCACCAAAGTTGTAAAGAGAGTTGTAAACATAGACATTTCAGATTGGCTGAATATGCTGGATTGAATGGAGATCAAGTTAGCGTCATCAGCAACATGTTAAAATCCCAATGAGAGACTGGGTTTTTAAAGTGGAGGGTAAAACAGGAAGAGACAATTTAGGAAGGCCTTACGGACGTTCTGGGATCTGAGTGATTACAGGCTGAAACTTGGGTAGAGGTTAGATGTAGCTAACATACACAATGAGCAGAGTGGAAGAGAGGTGTTGACTACAACTCTGAGCTGAGATATACAAGTATTCTGTTTTTTTCGATTATTTATAATGATTATTTTTTCTAGCAATTTATATATAGCACTTTTACTGCCTGCTGCTTAGTTTTTGAGTGTATTTTATTGCTGTTAACTAATCTGCACGGGTAACTGATTTGTTTGCAGTTAAAAGCATTCTGTATCTTTCCAAATCTTTATCTGTTTAAAAACTTTCATTTTGTGGCATTCTGTAGTGCTTACTGTCTGTAGACTAATAGCTTTAGTATTTGTCCTCGTTCAGAATTGTTGGCTCTGGGCTTGTTTGGTTATACAGTGATTGTTCAAAGCACATGAACAGGCCATCTTGAATTAGCTGAAGCCTTTCTTTACCTTGGCTAGATTGTGTTAACTGGCTGCTGGCTAGTGGGGCCTGGTTCTTTTGTGTTTTTGTAATAAAAAAAAAATAAAAAAGTTTTTCTTCTGGTATTTAAGCCCTAACTTTGAGAGGGTTTCTGTCTATACACACTAAGCAGAGTGGATGAGTGGTGTTAACTACAACTCTGAGCTGAGATATACAAGTATCCTGTTTTTTCAATTATTTATACTGATTATTGTTTCTAGCAATTTATATATAGCACTTTTATTGCCTGCTGCTTAGTTTTTGAGTGTATTTTATTGCTATTAACTAATATGCACAGGTAACTGATTTGTTTGCAGTTAAAAGCATTCTGTATCTTTACAAATCTTTATCTGTTTAAAAACTTTCATTTTGTGGCTTTCTGTGGTGCTTACTGCCTGTAGGCTATAAAAACTTTAATTTTGTGGCTTTCTGTAGTGCTTACTGTCTGTAGGCTATTTAGTATTGTCCCCACCTTCCCTCCCAGCTGGTGTCTTGCTGTTATACTTGGTGGCTTTGCAGTTGCCCGCCCCTACTGTAAATCCGATCTGGTACACTCCTCCCAGTCTAGTGTCATTAGCTCATTCTACCTAATACAGAGAGAACATTTCATAAGGCCTTCTGTTTCTCCTTTTTCCATTTAAAAAAAAAATTTTTGCCTGACTCTCCTTGTGTTCTTTTTTTTTTTCAATAAACATTTTTTATTGTTTTTCACAACCATATTACAAATTCACACACTATGTACAATATTTACAAAATGCTTCCATAGGTTAACTTCACATTATATGTCAACCTCATATATTGGTCATAAGTACAGTACTAATAATCAAAAAAGAAAAAAAAAAGAGAGAAAGAAAAAAAGAAAACCCACAATAACAAATCAAGCCAACAAACTGTATTGTCTCTACCTCCTCTATCTAATCTAAGATTGATTTTACATTGTACTCTAAGTCCCGAGAAAAAGTGGATAGGCACCTCTATGCCAACACAATATTGAAAATTTGCTCCCATATTTTTATATTATTGATATTTTTCTTGTGGTCGCTAATTAAGAGTTTATGCGCTAAGATATGTTGTATAGCCACCAATCTGAAATTTTCCCACGATGTCTGGTCTGGGTTCAACCAATTTTTGGCTATATATAATTTCATTAATAAACAAATATTCATAATTACAATCCTTTTTGATTTTCCTAAATTCTCTGGGGGAATCTGAAGAATCATAAACTCCCAAGAGAGTGTTGAGTTTTGGTAGCCCATTTTTTGTAACTGTAACTTAAGTGAATTCCACAATTTATATTATAAATACACTTGCAACTCCAGAACATGTGAAGCAAATCCGCTGTTTGATCTAAACAATGTGGGCATTTAGGTGAATTCTTCGGATCAAATTTGTGAAGAGTGAGACGAGTATAATATGCGTTGTTGAAAATCATCAGCTGCGTAAAAATCAATTTTTGAAGGGATACAGACTTTAATGTTGTACTGAATGCCTCCAATATCTTATTGTCATCTGACAATATCAATTTCTCCCTCCAGTAACTCGATAAAAGAATGTATTTGTTGTACTTCCTCTCTTTTATCAATTTATATGCTGTGGTTATGTATTTTCTATCCTGCAACAGCGCTTCCCACAGATTACGAGAAGTGATTAAGTCCTCCTCTCTCATTTCAAAGTTATTAAAATAGTTTATAGCTAAGTCTTTCAACTGTCTTACTATGATTAAATAGGAAATAGGAAGTTCCATTTCTTTTAGAATATCATGTACTACTACCCCTAGAAAAGGATATAAATCAAGTACAGTTAACTCCTTAATTAAGGGGAATTTCTTTAAATCTATCAATTGACTACCAATTGTTAAGTTAGGGTTCCCATGAAACGGTTGGAATACCATCATATATTTTAATAAGTTTAAGGAAGCAAAAAGAGTTTGAATTGCCGTTACATAGCTCTTTATGTGTTCCATTAACTTATATTTACTCATTGTTCGATCATTTAGAAAGGGTAAAGCTTTATCATTGACACCCACTTCACTTATATACTTATACGTTAGGAGCACCCATTTGGGTGTCCATTTTCTACTACCACTGTCGAAGTATGACATCTTTAAGATCCTATTGGCCTGAATCACTAAATAGTAAATTTCAAAATCTGGTAACTCCAGCCCCCCCTTATTTTTTGGAACCATCAATTTTTCATATGATATTCTCGTCTTCCTGGGTTCCCACAGAAATCTCTCCAATCCTGTATGAAACCGTTTAAAAAATGTTTTCGTAATTCTGAGTTGTGCAGCTCTAAAAATATATAACATTCTGGGAAGAATATTCATTCTTGTAATTGCTGCTCTTGCCATCAGTGGTAACTTCAACTTACTCCATCTTTCTAGATCCAATGTTATTTGATCTGCAGTTGACTTTACATTGTTTATAAAAAAATCCCTATTTTCAGTGGAGAATGCAATCCCCAGATATTTTATCCTTTCTTTCTGTCGTTACTTGTCCTATCAATGGTAGCATTGAAAAAGGTGTGGGTGTCTTTAACGGGAATATTTTAGATTTTTTAAAATTTAGCTTGTACTTGGAAATTCTCTCAAAGATTCCTATTGCAGCAAATATTTTTTCAGTATTGGAAACAGGTGTGGTACAATATATGTTTAAATCATCTGCGAAGGCAGCCAACCCAACCTTTATCGCATACAGAACTGGAGAATTATAAAATACATTTTGCTTAAGGTGTAAAAAATAAGGGCTCCAAGTACAGATGAAATAAGATGGGAGATAATTGGCAGCCCTGACGGGTACCATTTTTGATTAGTATCCTATTCGAGCATTCACGATTTATAAATAAATTTGTATATGCATTATTGTATAGCATCCTTAACGTTGAAACAAACTCCTGGGGTATATTAAAATATGGTAATATATCAAATAAATAAACCAAATTAACCCTATCAAATGCCTTCTGAGCATCAATTATTAGGGCATACAAATTCAGGTTTTTGTGTTTCGCATAAGAGATTAAGGTATGAAGCGTTAAGGTATTGTCCGTGGTCTGTCTCCCATCCATAAACCCCGCCTGTTCCTCTGATATTATTAAGTTTATTACCTTTTTCAGTCTACTCGCCAGAATGGATGTCATGATTTTCATGTCGATATTCAAAAGAGATATGGGCCTGTAATTATAAGGATTTTTGGGATCACCTTTCTCCTTCAATATGAGAACTGTCCTTGAAGCATTAAAATGAGGATCATTAATTCCATTCCGCATAATATAATTAAAAGTCTGTGACAATACATTGCTCAAAATCTCACTAAAGGATTTGTAAAATTCTGATGTCAAACCATCTGGCCCTGGGGCTTTATGAGGCTTTAATTTCTTGATTGTCTCTAACACCTCCTCGACTTCAATCGGTTTGATTAAATTTCTATGGAAATCCTTATCAATATTAGGGAAAGTGATTTTCTGTAGAAAATCTTTTCTTTCTTTATCTTGCAAGAGTGTCTGCTGCTCTCTGTAAATCTGATTAAAATTTTTTTCAAAGGTCTTCATGATATCTGCCTTGTCAGTATATGTAGTATTGTTATAGTGTATTTCAGAAATTAACCGTGTTGATTTCGTCTGGTTGATAATACGAGCTAAAGCTTTCGAAGGGGTTTGAATATGATTTGCATATTTTACTAAATTTCTTTGTTCATAAAGTGACAGTTTTCTATTATGAAGTAGAAACAGTTTTTTCTGACACCTAAATAACTCAGTTTCTGTCTGTTCATTATAGTTCCTTATCAGATCTTGATCCAATACTTGAATTTTAGTTTCTAAATCCAATTGAGACTTATTTTGAAATTTTTTATAATAAGTAGCTTTTTAAATAAATAATCCTCTTAGCTGCGTTTTAATTGTAGCCCATTCTATATCTATCGGGTGTCTGTTTTGGGAAATATTGTATAGTAATTGTTTAAGAATCTCCTTAACTTCCATTAATATATCCTCCTTGGTTAATAAGTGAATCTCCTTGTGTTCTGACTGTGCTTCTCAAACATTTTGGAAATATAGAGTATATTTTAGGGCATTTATTATAACTGTAATTGCCTTAATATTGCTACAACTCAAGTGCTCTGGGTTGCACTGCATCTGAAGTGTTTTTATGTTTTAGCTGCTTTTCTGTATATATAGACTTCTCTGTATATGTAGACTAGCTACTTATTCTGCTGTGTTACTGCCTCTTAAATCATTTTTTTCAGTTGTGCACTTGCCTTGCTTCATTTAAAAAGTTTTAAATTGCTAATTTTGTAGAGTTTTAATTGCATTTACTGTTTAGGACTACACACTCAAGTGTGTTAGCCTTTTCTGTGTTTATGTACTGTATTATTGCATTGTTTAGCCTGTTTCAAAAAAAAATAAATATATACTATCTTGTTTGCTTGTTTCTCACCTTTTCTAGCCAGTCCATATCCCAGGCTTTGCTTGTCTCAGGACTTTATTTTCTGTGCTCAGAGCTATCCAGATCTTGCTTTGGTAGAGGGAAGTCCTACTGCCTACCAGTGGGACTGGTGAGCATTGTACTGCCTATCTAACGCTAGAGGAGTGATTTCCAACTCTGAAATTGTAATTTTATTAGCCTTTTGGGCTGATTTCTATCCCTTTCAACTTTCTGGCTTAAAAAATGCATGTGTTTGCACATTTTTCATGCACTGCGAGGCTACAGTTTCTACTCTTCAAATTTTCCCTTAAAACTAGCTGGTTTCTCAGTAGTAGCACTAAAATCTGAACCCCTGTGGCTAGTACTTGCTCTAGAACATGCTGGAAAGCACTAGAAAGCCTGAAACTGATACAAGCACTCAGCTCTCCTTGTCAATAAGGAGAAATTAATCATAGGCACTAAACAACCTATAATTGCAAAGTACCTTGCAAAGGTAAGGGAAAACAGCTCTTAAACTTTACAAAAAAGCACCTAAACAGGCATGTCCAAGGGTCAGCTTCCGGTGATTTCTCCTGTCCACCTGGTGAATCTGGGCATACTGGGGCAATGCGGCAACTGCCTCATGTATACAGACAATCCTCTCCTCCTACCACCCAACACTACAACCTGCGAGAGATGCACTTACATAGCCAAACTGGAAGCAAAGCTCTCTCCGGCCAAGATTGTGCTAGACAGTCAAGAGGAGAAGGTTAACACCTGCATTTCACCTCAAGCAACTCGTAGCCCTTCAAAACCCACACCATCAACACCCACACATAGCAAAACTAAACCCACATATGCGGAGGCCCTTAACATTAACCTGTCCAAGCAACAAGGACCTCCGAAGCCGAAACGCAAACAAACACCAGTCACAACCAAAGTGACACATAGCTCACAACACCAGTGTGCTACCCAACAACAGCCCTTAAGGCAAGACAATGTACCCAACACTTTAGTCATAGGTGACTCTATAGTCAGGCACACTGATGTCCCACTCACCAGGCTGAACAAGGAGAAAATTACAGTCAGGTGCCAGGATCCACCACAACGCATGCACTAAAGTCACTCCACAACAAGTATAGATATGACTCTGTCATTGTCCATGTTGGAATGAATGACTTGAGACGTACCTCCCTGGACTACATGAAAAGAGACATGGAAGAGCTCTTGGATCATGTGACCCAGGCAGGTATGACCGTAGCCCTGAGTAGCATCCTGTCTTCGCCCAGAATTATACCACAGTATAAAGACAAAATGACTGACTTCAACAATTGGCTAAGCTTCTGGTGTCATTTAAAGGGGATCCAGTATTTGTCTGCCTGGGAGGACACGATAGACAAACCACGATGCTTTGCCAGAGATGGTTTGCACCTGTCACCCCTGGTATTCAGGTTACTGGCTAAAGCTTTTGCCACCCCTATAGTGCCTTTTTTTAGGCAAGGTTCAAAGGATAAAACCACCACCGTAACAGATACAAGCATGCAAAATCTGAAGGTAATGCTACTCAATGCTAGAAGTCTAAACCTCAAAATGCACTCTCTCAAGGCACTCCTAAAAATGGAGAACATCGATATCTGTGTAGTAACTGAGACCTGGTTCAAGGCTTCAGAGAGCACCCCTGCAATAACAGGCTACAATTCTTACCACACTTTTTGGTCACAAAACCAAGACCGAAACACTATAGGTGGAGGAGTGTCCATATTCACCAAGGATATTCACATCTCCAGGCTAGTTGCCCAACACAATGCATCTGAAATTCTCCAGGTGCAACTAACACTAGGTAAGACTGCAATCCAAATTGTAGCTTGCTACAGATCCCCCACCATGCCCCAAGATTTTCACTACACCTTTCTAAACATACTGGAAAATATTAAGATACAACCAAACACCCTAATACTGGGTGATTTCAACTACCCTGCCATTAACTGGGAAAAGCACTCTGGTACCAACCTCTTTACCCAATGGTTCTTGGAATTCATAAATTCCAATGCCCTGGATCAACTGATCCATTGTCCCACCAGGGGCTCCAATATCCTAGACCTGGTCATTATCAACATGGGAGATAGATGCTCCACACCAGTGGTCACCCCCTCATTGGTCAGGTCTGACCATAAGCAAATCACCCTTGACATCCACATCCCACCCCCACCCCCACAGTAAGGAAACCTCCTTAAAAAACTTCTCCAAAGCCAACTTCAAGCTACTGAAGTCAGAAGTGACAAACTTCACAACACCCACGCAGACGGGATCTGGAAGTTCGACTGCAGAATCCTACACTAAGGCACTGTATGAGCACATCCACTCGTGCATGAATCGTGCCATCCCAAATAGAACCATGATGCTCTTCTCCAAAAAAAAGGAAGCCAATCTGGTGGTCCCCTGCTATAAACAAACTATACAACAGAAAGAAGAAACTGTTGCAAAAAAGAGGAAAATCCCAGGATGCAAAAAAACTCCCTCACCAGCCTCAGTAAGAAGCTGAGATCCCTCATAAAATCCTCAAAAGCTAGTTATGAAAATAAAATTGCCAGATATTCCAAAGACAACCACAAGGCATTATATAGTTATGTCAAGAATCTAAATGGCAATACTCAGACCTGCTCTGAGCTACAACAGAATGGCATTAAATATACTGATCCCAAGGATATTGCCAATATCCTGGCAGATCGATTTAGTGCCAACTTCACCCCCCTCTCACCCCCTAAAGGGCCCATCTCAATACCAAAAGATTGCCAAATTCCGATAATCATGGCCACGCAGGTAGAAACCGCACTCTCCAAAGCTAAGAATACAGCATCCATGGGACCAGATGACAACCCAGGCTCTGTACTACATGAACTACAAAATGAACTGGCACCTCACCTAAGTGTCATGTTTAATCATAGCCTCACCTCAGGCTTCGTGCCCACTGAGTGCCGCACAGCTACAGTTATCCCGCTCCACAAGGGAGGATCCGCCTTGGATCCTGGGAACTACCGTCCCATCAGTCTGACAAGCCTGATCTGCAAGGGCATGGAATGCATTATCATGGAACTTATAAACAAAGACATTGGCAACCTTCAAACACTGGACCCCTCCCAGTTTGGGTTTGTGAAGGGCCGATCTTATCTCCTGAATTTGATTTGACTTCTTCGAATCAGTCTCCAGAGCTGTGGATGAGGGTAAGGCGGTCCACACAGCCTATCTGGACCAAGGCCTTCGACACCATCCCCCACTCTGGAATCATAGATAAACTTACTAAGCTGGGCATAAATCCCCACGTCACTCGATGGGTTGCCAACTGGCTTACTGACAGAACCCAGACTGTAAAAGTAGCCGACTCCAAATCCAGCTCCAGACAAGTGACAAGTGGAGTACCTCAGGGTTCAGTCCTGTGACCACTCGTGTTTGGCATCTACTTCTCTGAAGTAAAGGCCAACACTAAGTGACTCTGGCTAACAAAGTTTGCAGATGACTGAAAACTGGGAGCCATTATTGAATCCCCAAATGATGTGGATATTCTACAAAAGGGCCTTACAGAAGCAGATGCCTGGTGCCAGAGCCATGGGCTCAAGCTTAATGCTAAGAAATGTATAGTTATCCCCTTTGGAAAAAAACATGTACCCATGAATTACCACATAGGTGGCAGGACACTAAACATCGAAAGTGTGATGAGAGACTTAGGGACACAGGTGGACAGTGGTCTCACTTTCGATTACCACATCACCACAACAGTCAGGAAATCCTTCTATGTGGCACACCTCATCACTAAGGGCTTTTCATCCAGAAAAAAGGAGGTCATTGTCCCACTGTACTCATCCCTCATTAGACCCATTATAGAGTATAATGCCCCATTTTGTATGTACCTCACAAGACATCTGCAACAGCTGGAAAGGCCACAGAAATACCTCACTAAAAGAATCACAGGCCTAAAGCAGATGCCATATGCTGACTGTCTAAAAAAACTCCAGCTATACTCTGTGACACATCGTCTACTCAAGAGGCGATCTCTGCTTAACATACAAGGCCATGTCAAACCCTGAGCTGTTGGACATGCTCCACTTAAAGAAATCCCACTCCCTCAGAGCCACACGCTCCAGGGATCTAAACCTTGTCATCACAATGAACAAAACATGCTGGAGGGATAGGTTCCTGACACAGAGACTCCCCATACTCCAGAACAGACTGCCCATACATGTCAAGCAGAGCGCCTCATTGGCCCTCTTCAAAAGAAACCTTGATGATTGGATGGGAGATAGGAAATTCACCCCGGGGATCATGTCAGTCGCCCTGCTAGACAGGGGCCCAGAGAAGTCAATATTGTAGGAAGAAATATCCAGGGAATTGTTATGGCTAGGCTTGCAAAGGACCTAGGGCCGATAGCCTAGAACCAACCTATGAACTTATGTACTCTAAATGTGGAGAAGGTTAAACCAACATCAAATTTCAAGGACAGAGATAGCATAACTGGGAACAGGAGCTAAAAAGGGTCCAAACATTGTTGGATTACACTTGAGGAAAACGTTTTCCATTTTCCAATATAGTTTATATGTAGAAGGTTTCTGAATGGTATCAAGGATATGAACCACCCCAGTTGGGAATAAAGGGTTGCCAGGCATCAAAGGAATCGGAGAAACCATGCCATCAGAAATGGGTACTAGATATATGGGTGAGATAAGAGATCTGGAAAGGGATCTAGAAGAAGCATCTTCTTGATACAAGGTCACAGCAAGGGGTACCACAGTGGATGAGGCCAGAATCGAGTTTTGAGGATCACTGTTGCTCTGCACAACTTGTCTTTCTGTAGAACTCTAGTGATTAGAGGATCGGTGTTGCCCTGTACAACTTGGATTTCTTAGAAATCTGATGATTAGAGGAAATGGGGTCTGTGATGGCTCTGAATGTGATTTTGTCTTCCTGACCGAAATTTCCAAGTATAGACACAACTGAAGTAAATAATGTCCTTTTTATTTAAGTAACTCCTTAGTGGTAGGCACTAGGAGCCAGTCTTCAAGGTAAGGGAAAATGTAGAGTCCCCAAAATCCCATAAGAAATTCAACCACTATCATGCATTTAGCAAATGCTCTAGATCTGTGGTGAGAATGAACGCCAGGCTGCAAAACTAATAATGACTGGTTCCAATCTGAATGTGTTCGCAATTTTGATGTGCAGATATCCGTCCTAAAGGTCCCCTCAAAACATCCAACCCCCTCTCCTCTAGAAAAAGGATGGATTGCATTGCAACCATTAAGCACCAAGCTTTCTTGACACATTAATTCAGGCCAATAACCTTGAGTACCACCAAATACTACTTATTATCAATACAAATCTGTACCACTTCAGAGTCAACAAATATACCCTCTCCATGTCACCTGTAACTCATATGGCATATGTAAACAAAATGGAGTTTAAACAATAATAGCATCACTCACCAAAAGATTACTTGCTAAACCAGGCTGCTGATATCTAATTTTTCTGAAGTCCTAAGTCTTCTTGAGAACCAAAACAAATCTTGAGTAATCCTTGCTCCTCCCTGATCTGGTGTGACCAGCATGGTTCTACGCCTCTGCTTTGGCCACCTCCTTTTGGCTAGGTGGGTTATCTAGTTACTGTGGAAAGACTGGTTTGAGTAGTCCCTAAAGGAGAATAGTACAGATTCTGGATATATTTTCTTGACCAGTTTGTCTTTTGTGATGGCCAGCAATGTTTCCTGATGTAGGGAGACTTGATTACCAAGTACCTGCACATAAGGGCAGTGGTGCAGGTTCTTCTGTTGTTTCCCTTGATACAGCCCATGGAATCCCTGGTTCTATAGACCACCTCTACCCCTAGGGTCTCCTTTGTTGAAACTGCCCCTGTCATGAAATTGATGATGTTGAGACTTTTTGTGCCATAAATTAATGGAGCCTTTTTGGTTCCTAGAGAAGGAAGTCTACAGGACCAACAAATTTAACTCCACCAACAGAAAATGTTTTGCCCTCCAGCTTGCCCTTGACATGCTTCTTCTTCACCTTGGGTCTGAGGAGTGAGGACTCATCAAAGGGGTCATTGATAAATGATGTCTTAAAGTTTTCTAAAAAATCTTAAAAGTTTGAGCCAGTCGTAACACCTGGCCATGATGCCTGTTCCAGTAGCTCTAGCCACTCCATCATCCTCAGAATGTAGCAGCCATGTGGACAAAGTAGAAGTTTTCATCAGAATGGACGCTGCTGACTCAGCATCTCCAAATCCCAGAGGTAAATGATCTTCTCAGTGATTCCAATGTTTGATTGGTTACGTCTCACTGCAAGTGATTCATATGTGCCGGGCAGCTAACAGCTGTTATAGCAAAGGTACCTAATGCAAAGTCATGCTTGCCCATCTGATCCATATCCAACAAATCCTTATTTGGTGGCTGGACTACTGGGCTCTGTAGTGAGGCCTGTCTCTGCATTGCTGCCTCCACCATACACCTTGCAAGGGGTCAATTACTGCAATGTGGTCTGTCCTTGGGAGGTCGAAGTTTCTTGTCAGGTTTCCTTGAAATGGGCTCAAACACAACAGGTTCTTATCAAACTTGCTCCACAACTAGGTTAATCATACAGTCTGCAAGGGAAGCACCCAAGTTATAGACGGGGCATTCTGAAAGGCCTCCATCAGTATTTCCTCATCAGATGATGAGGATCTAGTGGCCAAATACTTCCCTGCTTCATTAGTTTCAACATATGCCAAAATGTAGGTTTATCTGGATGTTACTATTGGGATCCCTACCCCTTAAAGAAGGCTACAATTGCAGAAAGAGATTCTGCTGCAGAGTCTATGTGCCTTCTTTTGCATATCCTCTTCTGGGAGGCATCCAAAGGGGAGTCTTCTGAATGGCTGGAAGAGGAGTCTGATCATGGGGGTTTCGACAGCCTTTAGGAACCCTCTGTCTCTACAGCTCATGACTGATGCACATAACTCAAAACTGCTGTGTGTCAAAGTGTGGAGCAGACATCAATGGTGCACCTGTTCTATCTGACCATGTCACTAGTGTGGTTAATTTCTCCAAATATTTGAATGCTGATGATGTGTCTGTTGCAGCTGATAAAGATGGTAATGAATACAACATTGGCATTGAAGGTGTCAGAGCCTATGTTCTTTGTTCTTGTACCAAAGGACATCAACCTGGAGGTCACAGTAGGCCCTAAAACTGTCCAGCACTGATAAATCAACTGCTGAATGAAGATAGACTGTGGAAGACACCAACACTGAGCCCTTGATGCTGACCTCTCCAGTGCTTAGACACTCTTGGAGTCAAGGAAATGGGACACAATGATTGATAGAACCAATGGGGAACTTCCAAGATGGCTTTACACTCATCAAGAGTTTAACTTCAGCTCTTGCACTGTGAAAAAAGAAACTGAGAGATAAGGGCCAGGAACTATGTCCTTTTAGTAAATTCTGTTGCTAGTTAGTAAGTACACTGCCTGGATGCCAGCAAAGAACAAATTAACAGAGCCTAAAAGAAAATGAACTAGAAAAGGTGAACAGAAAAGACTGACTGGAGAAAATCCTGCAGCTGTTCAGCAAAAAGAAGTTCAAGCTCCAGCTTTGGTGCAAGACATGACTTTCCAGTATTCTAGAGAAAAAGATAAGGCAAATGTGCTCACAGCTGATTAAAAGAAACAAAACACTTAAGGAGTCTATCTGCTCAAATAAAAAAACTCTGAAAAAAATGGAAGATGCTTTAAACAGAGGTTGAAATGAAGAAAAGACTGGCTATGTATAAGACTGCTCAAAAAGAGAGGTTTCAGAAATGATAGCATTAGTAGATAGAGGATGCAAGGAAAACCTGTGATTTTCTGCTGTACCAGAAAAACTGGAAGGAACAAATTGTATTAATTTATGAAGGCACAAATAAGCAACTGGAATGGTATTCCACAGCAGGACTTGTTAATTGAAAGGGCACAATGTGAGTATGCTCCAAACCTGGAAATGAGAAAGTAGCCAAGACCTGTATTAGTAAAGATGCAATCCTACCAGCAGAAAGAGTTGATATTGACAAAACTGTATCAGAAGGACAAAGTATTAAAAGCTGGAGGCAGTAAAGTGCTTGTGGAAAACGATTATTCACTGTAAACCAGGCCAGGCAGAACAGAAGCAATTTTATTCTAGTCATCATTTAATGTTGAGAGGCAGGTTTGAGATTACAACTGCTGTATCCAGCTGTCTTCAGAAAGTTTTTTTTCCTGGAGGATCAAAGTAATTTTTTGATGCAGAACAGGCTAAGGAGGAAATACAAAAGTTTGTTCAACAAAAAGTGAGCCATCAAGCAGAAGGAGACTGCTTCTCATTCTTCTGATTTGCCAGTGAAACCTTTTCCAATATTCTAAAGGAAATGTTTAAGAAACAGAGAAAAGCACAGGAGTTGATTAGAAGAATCGAGAGTACCTTGGAATTGCACCAGAGCCTGGAGTTGGCAGATGTAGATGAACAAGAAGATGATTAGTAACACAGAATTAGTGAATAAATGTGAGATTAGAAAGCATCAATCGCCTTTGTGAAATGTGGCTATACAAGAAAAAGTCGAAAGAATGGACTTTTGTTGACTTTGTTAAACTTGTGGGTGACTGAAAGACTTTTGCCCCACTTCATGTCATTAATGTTTAGAAGGACACTAAGGAGAAGGGGAGAAGGAAAAAGGTAATTGTAAATAAAACAATTTCTGTTAACAGTATTTGTATAAAACTTTTCATGATATAAATTCCATGTTATATAGTGAAGCATTTTCAGATACTGTTGCATGCGATACAGATACTAAAGCAAACAGATACCTTTTTTCTTTCTACCTTTTTAATATTATGTAGATATTACAATGCAAAAAGAAAAAAGTCTGGTCAAAAGCATATTTAAGTTAATAGGCTGTAATATTGAGTTGTTGAGGTGGGGGATGGGCTGTAAAAGAAAACATCATAATACAGCTGATATGCTTTCTTTTACTTTTGCATTGATGAATGTCTGGATTAAGACACACACGGGTTAATCTATTAACAAGTTTTAAGTGGAAATAAGTAAGAGAACATCAAATGTAATGAAAAGATTTCCTTTAGCAATAATGTTCATTATTACTTTAGAAGCCTGCGGCCAAAGGCTACATTTTTCTTAGGTTTCCATGGGGACAAGCTGATTATAGGGCAATAAAAAGCAAGAGCACTGTTTTTTTTTTTTTTTGAGGTTAAACATTTATGTTTTCTGAAAGCATGCAAGCTGTTTTTGACATCTGGGAGGGGAATAAAGATAAAACAAGAACAGACAGCAACTAGTTTAAGTAGGAGCACAGGCAGAAATATGCATCTTAGCATGCATAAAATTAACTTTAGGACAGATACTGTCTGTGTGTGCAGCTTTCTACTCAGGACAATTGTTTCTATTAGGAGGGCTAAACTTCATTACTTTAAGATTTACCTAGTTTTGGGTGCTTGTATTAAGTTAATAGGTTATGGAGGTTTTTTTTGAGGGTTTCCATTAAGACAAAAAGTCTTGTAACATGTAACATAGGTTCCAGTGGAGAGGACAAGAAACAACTGTATAAAATAATAACCTGCCAAACATCAGTGGGTGCATGTGTCACAAAAGCTGGAACTAAAAATCTAAAAAAGCTGTTGTCACTCCTCTCTGTCTAACATAGATGACAAGCAGGCGGGTATTTCATTTAGATGTTTTAATACACAGAAACACATCAGGATGGATAGCAGCATCTTAAAATACAAACTAGTTAACAGACATACTTTACATACATACATGGTTACATCTCAACAGCATACTACAAAATGGCAGTCTAGCTTGCACATGCTCAGTATTTATACACTTGTGCAAGCCCTTGGATAGCTTCTTAAAGGTACATAACACACACATTGATCTACATCTTCCCTCTTAAAAAAGACTGCCCTTTGCAAAAACAATATCAGAGTTAGATATGCATTACTACAGACATCAGAAACAAAACACAATGTTCATGTCCAAGTTGCTTTATATCTGTTACAGGGTTTAGAGATGCGACCATATCTCTCATAACAGTTTGGACTAAATTTAGCAACAGGGACAGTCTGCAGTGCACAACTCTTATCAGAAACTTCTGGATTAGTCACAGGAACAGGAATGTCATCTGGAACTGGAACACTGGACAACTCACTCTGAGACAGTCTTTCAGACAGGCTATGTGCTGTGGTATAGGCTCGGACACTAGTCTCAAATGTTTATGATTCCACCTGCAGACTGCTCCTTGTGATCCCACGATGTATGATCTCGGCTCTGGGCAAATATTCTTCATGACACCAATCCGATCATACCCTTTGGACATTTGCATCCTTACCACTTCTCCTTCTCGTAATGGATTGAATTTTTTGCTGGTTTTATTGTAGTAGGACTTCTGGGTTAAGTGTTTCTTCAACAGATTGGCTTTCACTGACCTGTTGTTCTTGACATATAGAACCAACAATTGACTACTAATTGGTAATCTGGTTTTGGTTTGTCTCAACAAAAGTCTCTGAGCAGGTGAACCAAGATGTTTATCACAAGGAACATTTCTGAGATTCAAGAGATTCAGGAAAACATTACTGTTATCTCATTTTGACTTTTCAAGTAACTCTTTTTGCACTTTGAACTGCACATCTGCTAAACCATTTGAATGCGGGTACTCAGAGCTACTTGTGACATGATAAAGTCCCATTCTTCAGCACATCCTTTGAACTGTTGGCTTGTAAACTGCGTGCCATTGCCAGAAATATCTTTCTGCAGGCTACCATGTTCTGCCTAATGACGCTTTATATTAGTAATGACAGTACTGGATGCTATATTGGGAGGTAGGTCAATCTCAAACCAATTGGAGTAAGAGTCTACTAACACCAAGTAATGTTGACCATTCCACTCGAAGATGTCAGTGGCTACTGTCGACCAAGGTAGTTCCAGAATCTGATTTAGCTGAAGTGGTTCCTTCTGTTGATGTTTCTTTGTACTCTTACACACACAACAAGATAAAAGTGCTCTCTCAATGTCTTGTGACACAGAAGGCCAAAATACTAGCCCTCTCACCTTTCTTTTGGAAAAATCGACTCCTGGGTGACCAAGATACAAGATAGTAATGCACTCTTGCTGCAAGGACTTTCGAACAATTACTTTCGGACCTTTCATAATGATACCTTTTGTCAGACAAAATCTCATCTCTGTATGGAAAATAAGGTTGCACTTCCTGATGTAAACTATATTGCTTTGATGGCCATCCTTGATTGATAAAGTGTTTGAGCCTTTGTAAAACTGGATTTGTGACTGTGTGATCTCTTAACTCATCAAGACATGTGGAAGAAAAATTTCTCACTTCTATGACTTCAAAATCAAAGTTCTCATTCTCGTGCTGTTCTGGGGTATTTCTGGGTAATCTGGATAATGTATCAGCAAGATAAAAAAGTTTGCCTTTCTTGCAGACAAGATTGAAATTATACTTTTGCATTCTCAGCATCATGCATTGCAGTCGGGCTGGAACTGAATGCATAGGCTTTCTTAAGATGTTGACTAGAGGTTGATGGGTCTGTTTCGATCTGGATAGGTCTACCATAAACATAATCATGGAACTTCAAACATGCAAACAATTGCTAAAAGCTCTTTCTCGATCTGGGCATACTGCATCTCAGTTTGGGTAATGG
Organism: Protopterus annectens; assembly: GCF_019279795.1. Classification (NCBI taxonomy): domain Eukaryota; kingdom Metazoa; phylum Chordata; order Ceratodontiformes; family Protopteridae; genus Protopterus; species Protopterus annectens. Next base: position 1,918,298,453 of record NC_056728.1, read on the forward strand.
TCCTTGATTCATAGGCAACAGGTTGATCCTCTTGTAGAATGACTGCACCAAGACTAAATTTCGGAGCATCACAGGAAAGTGTAACTGGCTTGTGAACGCCATAGTATCTGAGAGTTGGGGGACTAGCAATTCTAAGTTTCAGGACATCAAACGCTCTTTGGTGTTGCTCTAAGACCATGATATATTTTTATGTCAGCTCTCTGAGTGGTGATGATAGCTGAAGCAAGTCTGGAATGAACTTGCCTAGGTTGTTGACCATGCCAAGAAAATGTTGCAGGGAGCTGGCATCTCAAAAATGGCTGTTTGCTTACAAGGGTCTGGAAGTAGGCCTATACTTGTAAATAAATGACCAATGTAAGTAACTTCTTGTAGCTTGAATTTGCATTTCTGTTGGTTGAGCTAAAGAGTCACTTGACATGCCTATTCTAGAACTTCTCTGAGGTTTCTGCCATGCTCTGCTTCACCATGACCTCCTACTAGTATATCTACTATCATAGCACAAGGATACCCAGAAAAAAGTTGTTCCATTGCATGTTGAAAGACTTTACTTGCAGAATTTATCCCAAATGGCATTCTCAAAAATCTGTATCTGACAAACAGAGTACTGATTGTATTGAGCAATGAGGATTTTTTGTCAAGCTGAATTTGCCAAAATGAACTCACTGCATCTAGGACAGAAAAGATAGTTGCATTTGGCATCAAGGCTGTGACTTCTTTGATTGTGTGCATTGGATGAGGAGAACTTTTTAGCACTTTGCTCACATCTCGTGGATCAATGCATATTCTGATGTCATCTGAGCTTTTCTTGTGAGCTCCCACCATGTAAGATGCCCATTCAGTTGGGGTTTCAACTGGACAAATCAAACCTTGTAGCACCATTTTATCTAGCTTGTCTTTGACTCTGTCCTGCATGGCTATTGTAACTTTTCATGCTGGCCTGATAACTGGACTGACCTCTAGGTCTAACTTCATGGGATACAAAACTGGATGTTTGCCTAGTTTGTCTTCAAAAAGATCAGCATAGGTAGAAAAATGCACTGGGCAAAATTAAAGCAGTGGTCTTTCAAGCTAACTTGGTGGACTTCCTTATTAAATGAAAGCAGTCCCATTTTCAAACTGTCTCTGAGCTCTAAGAATGACTGAACATGCCTCTTGACCACATAAAATAACAAGGCATAGCTTCTACCAGCAGAGTAACATGAAAACACTACTGAGTCTTCGGTCTGAATTTCTTCACCTCCATAAGGAACAAACTTTGCACAGCTTGCCAAATCAAGCTTTTCACCATGACACACACACTAGCAAATGTTTCTGCTGACATAACATTGCACTTGGAACCTGTATCAACCTTGAGCTCTATGGGTTTGCCATTTATCCGAACAGTACAAAACACTTCATTCTTTGACCTTAAATCTACTGCATTAACTGTTTCATGAAGCACTGACACACCATCCACTTAGAGTAGGGTTGCAGCTAACTAATCATCTCGTTTCTTAAAATGTTCCCTTTTAATGAAAGAATGCAGGCTTTTTCATTTACAAAACCTTTTGAAATGATTCCACTTATTGCATTTGTGGCATTGTTGAGCAAAAGCTAAACATTTTTTCCTTTTAGATTCATGACATCCAAAACAATTACAACAGCTGGCAATGAAACTGTGTTGGGGACCATGCTTTGAGTTTGCTGACTCACTCTTATGCTTCACTGAGACTGTGCAAACTCTAGAATTTGTTAGAAAGGTCCGAGGTTTACCAGCGAGTGCTGCAGGGGCTACAGTTGCTGCCATGTGCTTAGGCCTGTTTCTTTTAATAACGTGCTGCATACTATCAACATGAGCTTTGTCACTGTGCCTTCTAGAACTGTTCTTATTTGTAAGCATATTTGTGGGCTTTTCTGTGAGCTCGTATATCTGACAAAACTCAATGGCCTTATTCAAAGTTAAATCATGGTCACAAACCAAAATCTTTCTCACATCATTTTTAATACCACACACAATTCTGTACTTTATCAATTCATCCCTTAAATCAGCAAACCTGCATGTTTTAGCTTTGAGAAACAAGGCTGTTATATATAGGTTCATAGGTTTATACTAGGCTATCTGCCCCAAGGCATTTATAAGCCTAGCCCGAATTTTTGTGGCTTACGCCACCCCTTATATGAAAAAATACTGTACCCATTAGTTTGTTGTGCCTCTGTCCAGCAGTGACACAGAGATGATTCCCGGGGTAAACCTACAATCTCCCATCCACAGGTCAAGATTTCTCTTGAACAGAGCCAGCGAGGTGCTCTGCCTCACATGGACCGGGACTCTATTCCACAGCATAGGGAGTCTCTGAGTGATAAATCTATCCCTCCAGCACGTCCTATTTATATCTGTGCTAAAGTTTAAGTCGCTTGCTCTAGTGGTTTTGGTGGATTTGGATTTTTTGAGGTGGAGCATGTCCATTAATTCTGGGTTGGACATGGCCTTGTATGTCAGGCACATGTCACCTCTGAGCAGACGGTATGCGACTGAATAGAGCTGGAGTTTCTTCAATCTGGCAGCATATGACAGATTTTGGAGTCCCTTTATCCTTTTGGTGAGAAACTTTTGGGGTCCCTCCAATTGCTGCAGATGTCGGGCGAGATACATCCCGAATGGGGCATTGTACTCGATCATTGGTCTGATAAGTGAAGAGTACAGGGGAACAATTACCTCACTAGATCTGGATGTGAATCCTTTCATGATCAGGTGGGCAATGTAGAAGGTCTTTCTAACCACTTTAGCAACGTGAGTGTCAAAAGAAAGGCCACTGTCAACCTGGGTCCACGTCCCTGATAACCTCTTCTGTGCTTAGTGGATTGCCACCTATATGGTAGCTTGGGGTTACCTTGTTTTTCCCGAAGGGTATGACTATACATTTTTTGGCATTTAACTTCAGGCCATGGCTCTGGCACCAGCTATCTGTTTCCGTGAGTCCCTTCTGAAGGATATCCGTGTCCGATGCACTTTCCACTATGGCGCCCAGTTTGCAGTCGTCTGCAAACTTTGTCAGCCAAAGACCTCCCATGTTGGCCTGTACTTCTGAGAAGTAGATGCCAAACAATAGGGGGCCAAGGACCGAGCCCTGTGGGACACCACTTGTGACCGGCTTGGAGTCTGACATAGCGCCAGCAACTCTAACCCTGTGGGTTCTGTCCTTAAGCCAGTTTGCAACCCATCTTGTGACATATGGGTTTACATTTAAGCTGGTAAGTTTTTTACAATACCGAGTGGGGTATTGTGTCGAAAGCCTTTGCAAGGTCAAGGTAGGCTGTATGGACTGCCTTTCCTCATCAATGGCCTTGGTGACTGTTTCAAAGAAGTCAACAAAGTTCAAAAGGCATGATCTTCCCTTGACGAAGCCAAACTGGGTCGGGTCCAATGTCTGCAAATCCCTGTATCTTTGTTTATGAGCTCCATTATGATCCTCTCCATAGCTTTGCAGACTAGACTTGTTAAGCTTATGGGCGGGAATGACCAGGGCGCGTAGAGGCACCACCTTTCTGGCGTGGGACCACAGTTGCCGTCGCCACTCCTTGGGCACGTATCCTGTGGTAAGGCTGAGATTAAACAGCTGCCTTATGTGCGGGTTTAATTCCTCATTTAGCTCATGTAGCACACAGCCGGGGACACCATCCGGTCCCATTGATGCTGTGTCTTTAGCTTTAGAGAGAGCAGCTTTCACCTGCGCATTTGAGATGTCTGGGAGGCTACACTCCGCTGGGATAGTTATCTCTCCTTTAGGGGGGAGGGGGTGAAGTTTGCACTGAACCTGTCTGCCAGTATGTTGGCAATGTCTGTGGGTTCAGTGATTTTTGTATCATTTTGGACTAATTCTAAGCATATCTGGGAGTTTCCACCCAGGTTCCTAACATAGCTGAAAAAGGCCTTATGATTGTCCTTTGAGCCCATCGCAATTTTCTCTCAAAATTGGCCTTAGTTGATTTTATGAGTGCTCATATTTTTTACTAATAATGATCAGGGTGACTTCCCTTTTATGGATTTTGTTCTATCATGTAATAGCTTTCTCCTCTTATTGTAAAGTTTGTTAATGGCTGGGGTCCACCAGACTGGATGCTTGCCCTTTGTGGAAAGAGTCTTGGTTTTATTTGGGATTGCCTGATCCATGCAGTCCTGGAGGTGTTCATAGAAGGCATTTGTAAGGGCTTCCGCAGCTTGGGTTGTGGTTTCCACTGTCTCAGGGGCCTTGAAGGATACCACACCAGTCTTGAGTAGTGTGAAGTTTGCTTTAGAGAAGTTCTTCACTGTGGTCTTTTTGTTTGGGGTGGGGCGGGATGTGGATTTCCAGTGAGATTAGTTATGAATATGGATACACCCCTCTTTTGTGTGTGGTCCGGGTTTTTGGGGGGAATGCATGATATGAGGTAAAACCAAATAGTGCGGGTGTGTCAGGAACCCTTGACCAGGTTTTCAGTTACAGCACAGCACAGCATTGTTCTCCATACTGAGAAGAGGGAGTGCAAGTGCGATTTGGATTTTTTTTGAGGGGCATTACCCCAGCATTCACTCAGTTTCTTTTCATTTTGTTTTTTAGGTTTGAGCCTTTTTAGAATTTGAAAAGGCACTAAAAAGGTGCACTAGCAATGGCAAGGCCTTATCCAATATCCGAAATCCCAGGGGTGAAGAGTGCAAGCCATCCCTGAGCATGCCATCCCGTCAAGCATGTCATCCATCCAGACAGACACTGGATCCCCTTTGAATGACACCAGACATTAAGCCAATTGTTAAAGCTGATCATCTTGTCTCTATATTGTGGCATCATTCTTGGTGAAGGAAGGATACTGTGCTGCAAAGGTTTCACCAGTCTTTTGATCGCTTGTATAAAATAAGTGCCTTTCCATTGCAACATTTGTCTGGGGTTACACATTTTTCTAAATTTACGTTTTAAGCACTCTGGGTCCTCCCTCGACTCAGCCTGTACAACAATATGACGGTTTTCCCTTCTCCTGTATAGATAGCAGGCGCATACACAAATGAATGTTCATTTTCTATAGCTTCTGACACAGCTAAATTAAGCAGAATAAATGCCTTAGTACAGTCAACTTTATCAGAAAATGCAGCCTGTATGAAAATGTCGTACTATTGCTCAAACACTCTACAGTTCTCAGCAATATTACTGTAAAACACAAGTGCACTGGATTTTGGAAATCTGTCTGCCGTGCCCACAAAGTATACACAAATACACTGAAAATGTGGTCCTTGTAATTATGTATGAACAAACTGCTCTCTGAGCTTGTAATAACATTCAAATACACAATAAACTCTTTGAAATACTGTACTCTGTGAAATATGCTCTGCAACGTCTGTATTCTGTAAAATATGCCCTGTAATGGCTGTATTTTGCAATATAGCTTTACTGTAACACTGCACAAACATGTTAAAAATGCATGCTTTGCGAAAATGCAGTAATTTCCTTTTATTTGCTTTATGCAATTTGGACTTTATTTCATTTTCCGTAGTAATTTCAATATTTTTATCAATATCAAATATATCGGTTTATGCAAAAATCATTTAGAACATTCTGTATGCCTCGTCTCATATTTTGCAAATAAGAAATAGTGCTGAGCAAATTTTAATAACTGAAATTATTTTCCAACATGTTTTGCTAAGTATGCACATTTTAGGAATAATTCACTCTTTTATATTAGCTACACATCTCTCGGTCTTGCTTCTGGATACCACTTCTGATACCATGTCACTTGTCTCTCTTTAACATAGATGACAAGCAGGCAGGGTATTTCATTTAGATGCGTTAATACAAAGAAACACATCAGGATGGATAGCAGCATCTTAAAGTACAAATGAACTAGTTAACAGACAGATCTTGCATACATACATGCTTGTATCTCAACAGAATACTTCAAAATGACAGCCTAGCTTGCACATGCTCAGTAGTTATACACTTGTGCAAGCCCTTGGATAGCTTCTTAAAGGTACACATATACACATGCACTGATCTACAGCAGTAATATATAATAGGTGGGAATAACAATCTCTAATCATAATGGCGACATATTCCATATTATCTTGGAATGTGAATGGTTTCACAAAAAAAAAAAGAGGACTGAATTACATTGAGAAATACAGAATGCAAATAGTAATGCTATATAAAACATGTGGAAAGAATGGAGCATGAGAAACTGATAAATGATTTCAAGATGGATGTTCATCGGAGAATCAGGGACAAAGGAAAAGAGGAGTACTAAAATTAATTGCTAGAGGAAATCAAATAGTGATAAAAGAAGAAAAAAGATAATAATGGCAGATTTCTAGTACTAAGGAGCTATTACTTACTATTTATTTATGTGACATTTGTTTACCAGGACGGTCTGACTGGATCAGGAAGAACCCATTTTCAGCAGAGGCCCTGGGAGAAAAGCTCCAGTTAAATACATACAAGTGCAATCTTTATACACTTAACATAATATTTGGAAAAATTAAAATTATATACAGAAATATAATAAATAAAAAGAAACTTTATACAGGTAATAACTTAACAGGTACACACATATTTTTACTACTACTGCTACTTTTTTTTGGCTACTGGCAAAGGATGAGGATTATGGTGACATGTATTTATATTACACTTAAAACTGCTACTATGGGGCTTAAAACATTTGGGAAATGTAATCACCTTTCAGCAGGCAATATTACTTATGGGTGGAAACTGGAATTTGACTTGCAACAGTGAAGATGCATCGGGGGCGGGGGGCTGGAAGTGAAAATATAACAAAAGAAGGTAGATAGAAATTTTTGAAAAATATTAGGAATGGAAGACGTGAATTCAGTAGTAGGAACTCACTAAGACTTTACATATTAATCCCCAAGGTACAATAACTGGGCTAGACTAGACAGAAATTATATGTCATAGGAACATGTGGATTTAATTGAGAGCTTTGACACACATCTAAACTATTTCAGATCATGCGCCAATAAAAGCCAAGATAAAAATGAAGGGTAATAAAGTAAAAATGACACACTGGTGCTTCCCCACATATCTGTTAAAAAAGAGGAATTTAAGAAGTGAGTAATGGATTATTTGGGAGTTATTAGAAAAGGCAGCAAGCTCTTCAGAAGTTATAGCTAGTGAGTGGGATGAAATGAAAGTGAAGTTTAAAAACAATGCCGAAATAAATGAAAAAGAGATATGGTTAAGAAGTAACCAGAATTATTTTGAGGGACTGACAAGTAATGCAGAATAGGGGGAATCGCACAGAACAAGAATAGGCAGACCTGACAAGTGCTAGAGAGAAAATAATGGAGTACCTGGTTAATATGCACGAGTTTAGAAAAATTGTTAAGAAACTGTTTTTTGATAACTCCAGAACACAAAATCTTTTAGCACAATGACTTGGGCAACAGAAAGTAGAAAGGGCTGTTCCCACTCTACAGGAAAGTCTACAGGAATAGATGGTATTCCAGTGAAAGTTTGGAAGCTAGAAGGATCTGGAAGGTTTTATCAGTATTTTTTAAAATAAGGGGAACCACCAACATCCTGGGAAAACTGTGGTGGCTGTAATACCTACAGATGGTAAAGACCCATCAGATCCAGTTTCATATAGGCCCACTGCAGTTTTAAATCATGGTTATAAAGTGTTTATGTCTATAATGGCTAAAAGAATGGCAACAGTGTTGCCAAAATTGATAGATATGGATCAATGTGACTTTGTAGAGGAAAGGCAAACATCTTTTTCAGGCTTGTTGGCTGTTGGTGAAGCACCCTCCAAGAGGAAAAAATGCTGAGAGAAGAAGGGAGCCACTTTTGAGATTTTAAGTATTTTTTCTCTGTTTATTTGCTAAGTTTTTCTGCATAGCTGCCTAGCTTGAGCATTTTCTGGCTTGTTAAACTTGATTTCTGTATTAGTAGCTGTATTTAGAGCACAACCAAAAGCTGTTTGCTGAATTTCCTGTTTGCACTTAATTTGAAATCGTTTTTTTCTTAAAACTTGCATATTTTCTGTCCTTGACCTAGCACTCTTGTGTGGGGTCATTTACTGCACTGTTATAACTTGATATTACTTGTGAACCTCTGCTATCTCTGTAAAACAAAACAAAAAATCTTGCTTTTTCCCACTTTTCTGAGAGTTAAAAGTTCAGTTACAGGCTTGCTGTTCCTGAACTGTTTGAAAGTTTCTGTGAGGCCATTTTGCTTGGGCTGAAGGAGGGTCTCTCTGTTGATCAGTGGCAGTGACTAACATTGAGCAGCTTTTGCCTGGGTTGTTTGGGCGTTTTCAGGCTTGTTGGCTGTTGGTGAAGCACCCTCCAAGAGGAAAAATCGCTGAGAGAAGAAGGCAGCCACTTTTGAGATTTTAAGTATTTTTTCTCTGTTTATTTGCTATGTTTTTCTGCATAGCTGCCTAGCTTGAGCATTTTCTGGCTTGTTAAACTTGATTTCTGTATTAGTAGCTGTATTTAGAGCACAACCAAAAGCTGTTTGCTGAATTTCCTGTTTGCACTTAATTTTAAATCGTTTATTTCTTAAAACTTGCATATTTTCTGTCCTTGACCTAGCACTCTTGTGTGGGGTCATTTATTGCACTGTTATAACTTGATATTACTTGTGAACCTCTGCTATCTCTGTAAAAAACAAAAACAAAAAAAAAATCTTGCTTTTTCCCACTTTTCTGAGAGTTAAAAAGTTCAGTTACAGGCTTGCTGTTCCTGAACTGTTTGAAAGTTTCTGTGAGGCCATTTTTGCTTGGGCTGAAGGAGGGTCTCTCTGTTGATCAGTGGCAGTGACTAACATTGAGCAGCTTCCTGCCCCTCGTAGAGGTGGTTACTGACTTGAAACTGTAGTTTTATTGTCCTTTTGGGTCTATTCCTGCTTCTTTCCAGCCCCTGCTATCAAGCACGCTTTAACGTGCTTTAGCGCGGAGTTGCCACTAGAGCAGCATCGGGCAGCGCCGGTTAAACAAGGTTAAACTCTTTCTGGCTCCAGAAAGTCTGTTCTTCAATTTTTCCCTTAGAACTGCTCTGTTAGGAACCTAAACAGTTTACACCTACACTAAAAAGTGCAGCACTTGTTCCAAATAGCTTTTTCTTCTCAAAAAGCTCAGCACTTGTCTTATAAGCATATCCCTTGTCTTATAAGCATTCTCTTTGCAGGTCAAGCACTCCTATATTATACAAATCTCTCACTAGCAAAACCCCCAGGAGTGCCCACTACTTTTCTGTCTCATACCAACTCATAATTCTTTCTAGCATGTCGAAGGGTCAGATGCTGGCGTCCTCTCCTGCCCAGTTTGTGAATCTGGGAATTCTGAGACAATGTTACAATTGCCTCATGTACACGGACAACCCTCTCCTCCTCCCACGTAACACTAACACTTGTGAGAGATGCAGCTATTTAGCCAGACTGGAGGCTGAGCTCTCTCAACTCAGGACTGACAAGACCAGGCATGAGGAGAAGGCAACTACACACACCACAATACCAGTCTCACATAACTCAACCACACCATTGAATCAAACACATAAACACACTAAGACATACTTGGAGGCTCTGAGTAAAAATTTACCTAAACAGCAGAGGCCTCCAAAGCAGACACCCAAGCAACTGCAAACTCAATACACCACACAAACAACACATAAACAACAAAATCAGTGTGCAAAGCAGTCACTGCCCTTAAGGCCAAATACAACACCAAACATACTTGTCATAGGTGACTCCATAGTCAGACACACTGGCGTCCGCTCACCAGACTGAGTAAGGAGAAGGTCACAGTAAGCTGCCTGTCGGGCGCTAGAATCCGCCACATAACGCAAGCACTCAGGTCTCTCAACAGCAGGTACAAATGCGACTCAGTCATTGTCCACGCTGGTGTCAACGACCTGAGGCGTACCTCCTTGGACTACATGAAAAGAGACATTGAGGAGCTCTCTGATTATGTAGCCCAGGCAGGTATGACCCTGACCTTGAGCAGTATCCTGCCTTCACCTAGAATGATGCCACAATACAGTGATAAGATGATCAGCTTTAATAATTGGCTTAAATTCTGGTGTCATTCAAAGGGGATCCAATGTCTGTCTGCCTGGGATGACATGCTGGACAAGCCACGCTGCTTCAAGGGACGGCTTGCACCTGTCACCCCTAGGCTTCGGATATTGGCAAAGGCTCTTGCCACCCCATAGTGCCTTTTTAGGCAAGGCTCAAATTCTAAACCTACCACCCTAGAACACAAAAAGTAAAAACTAAGGGTAATGCTGCTCAATGCCAGAAGTCTCAATCTCAAGATGCACACACTCGAGGCCCTTCGCAGTATGAAGAACATCGATGTCTGTGCTGTGAGAGAAACCTGGTTCAAGGCTCCTGAGAGCACCCCAGCACTATCAGGTTTCACCTCATATCATGCGTTCCAGCCCCAAAATCCGGACAACACCAAGAAAGGAGGTGTCCATATTCATAAAGGACACCCACACCTCAAGGTTGGTGGCAACGCACGATGCATCAGAGACCATCCAGGTGCAATTAACCATAGGCAAGACTGCTCTGCAATTTGTAGCATGTTACAGGCCACCCTCTCAAACTCAGGAACCTCACATGGCCTTCCTGAAAACATTGGAGGGATAAATGTATCTCCAAACACCATCATACTAGGTGACTTCAACTACCCTAATATAGACTGGGAACACTACTCAAGCCCAAACACTCTAGCCCAAAGGTTCCTGGAGTTCATAAACTCAAATGCCATGGAACAACTAGTCACCATCCCCACAAGAGGAGAAAACATACTTGATCTCATCATCACGAACATGGGATCACAATGTTCAACACCGGAAGTATACCCCTCACTGGTGAGATCAGATCATAAACTAATCTCACTGGAGGTCCTCATCCCGTCCCCACCTGAAATAAAAAAGACCACAGTGAAAAACTTCTCAAAAGCCGACTTCACACTTCTAAAAACTAGTGTGGTCTCCTTTAAGGCCCCTGAGCCAGTGGTAAACATTACTCAAACCGCTGAATCACTTACAAATGCCTTCTACCAGCACCTACAGGACTGCATGGATCAGGCAATCCCAAACAAAACTAAGACTCTTTGTACCAAAGGCAAGCGTCCAGTCTGGTGGACCCCAGCCATAAACAAGCTCTACAACAAAAGGAGGAAGCTACTACAAGATAGAGCAAAATTCTGGAAAGGTAAGACACCTTTGATCATTATAAGTAAAAAACTAAGAGCTCTCATAAAATCATCCAAGGCAAATTTTGAGAGAAAAATCGCCAAGGACTCAAAAGACAATCATAAGGCCTTCTTTAACTATGTTAGAAACCTAGGAGGAAACTCCCAGATATGCTCAGAATTAGTTCAAAATGATGTGAAGATTACTGAACCTACACACATTGCCAACATACTGGCTGACAGGTTCAGTGCAAACTCTCCCCAAAAGGAGAGATATCTATACCAGAGGATTATAGCCCCCAAACATCTCCAACGCCCAGGTGAGAACTGCTCTCTCCAAAGCAAAAACACAGCATCCATGGGACCGGATGGTGTCCCGGCTGTGTGCTCCACGAACTCAATGAGGAATTAAACCCGCAGTTAGGACAGCTGTTTAATCTTAGCCTCACCTCAGGATACGCACCAAGGAGTGGCGCATGGCGACTGTGGTCCCACTTCACAAGGCGGTGCCTCCACCGACCCTGGAAATTACCGTCCCATTAGCTTGACAAGCCTTATCTGCAAAGCCATGGAGAGGATCATAATGGAACTCATAAATAAAGACATAGGGAACTTGCAGACTTTGGATCCAACCCAGTTTGGCTTTGTCAAAGGCAGATCATGCCTTTTAAACTTGGTTGACTTTTTCAAGACAGTCACCAAGGCCATTGATGAGGAAAGGCAGTCCATACAGCCTACCTTGACCTGGCAAAGGCCTTGACACAATACCCCACTCAGGTATCATCGAAAAACTCATCAGCTTGAATGTAAACCCATACATCACAAGATGGGTTGCAAACTGGCTAAGTGACAGAACCCACAGGGTCAGAGTTGCTGGAGCCATGTCAGACTCAAAGCCTGTCACAAGTGGTGTCCCACAGGGCTCAGTCCTGGGTCCACTCTTGTTCGGCATCTACTTTTCTGAAGTAAAAGCAAATGCAGGAGGGTTATGGCTGACAAAGTTTGCAGATGACTGCAAACTGGGCCATAGTCGAAAACACATCTGACACAGATATCCTTCAGAAGGGCCTCACAGAAACGGATAACTGGTGCCAGAGCCATGGCCTAAAGTTAAATGCCAAGAAATGCATAGTCATACCCTTCGGGAAAAACAAGGTTACCCCTAGCTACCATATAGGTGGCAATCCACTGAGCACAGAAGAAGTCATTAGGGATCTGGGGACCCAGGTTGACAGTAGCCTTTCGCTTGACACTCATGTTGCTAAAGTAGTTAGGAAAACCTTCTACATTGCCCACCTGATCATGAAGGGATTCACATCTAGATCAAGGGAGGTCATCGTCCCCCTGTACTCATCACTCATTAGACCTATGATTGAGTACAATGCCCCATTCGGAATGTATCTGACCCGACACCTGCAGCAGCTGGAAAGGTCCCAAAAGTTCCTCACCAAAAGGATAAAGGGTCTCAAAAATATGTCTTATGCTGCCCGACTGAAAGAACTCCAGCTCTATTCAGTCTCATACCGCTTGCTCAGAGGTGACCTGTGCCTGACATATAAGGCCATGTCAAACCCTGATTTGATGAATATGCTTTACCTCAAAAAATCTAGATCCCTCAGAACCACAAGGGCAGGAGACTTAAACCTTGACACGGTTATTAATAGAACGTGCTGGAGGGACAGATTCATCACCCAGAGACTCCCTATGCTGTGGAACAAAATCCCGGTACATGTGAGGCAGAGCACCTCGCTGGCCTTGTTCAAGAGGAATCTTGACCAATGGATGGGAGATCGCAGATATACCCCAGGGATTACTTCAGTGTCACTGCTTGACAGAGGCACAGCAAAATAATAGGCATAGTTTTATTCAAACTAAAGGGGTGGCGAAAGCCAAATAACTATGGGCTAGGCTTATAAATGCCCTTGGGCAGATAGCCTAGTATGAACCTATGAACCTATGACAACATTAACAGAACAATGATGATCTACAGGGAAGCAGAATGTAAGGAAAATATCACTGTTGCTGTTGTTGAGTCTTGATACAGAGAAAGCATTTGACAGAGTAAGCTGGGATTTTATGAGTAGGGCAATGGAAACATTTGCATTCTCTGATAGAGTAATAAGGTTAATTAGGAGGATATATAAGGGATCTGAGGCAAAAATCAAAGTAGGGAGTTTCCTTTCTGACAAGTGGTGCCTGAACAGAGAAACCAGGCAGGGGTGTACCTTTCCCTTCTGATATTTGTATTATATTTATAATCACTGGCAAAGAAAATAAGGGACGCTGAAATTCAAGGATATAATTGGTATGGTAATCAAGAAAAGGCTTTATTTGCAGACAATCTTATTTTTTATCTGATAAAACCAGAAAAGGACTTCTTGTTGTGGTGGAACATTCTGAAACAGTTTCAAGTTTTTACACGATATAAAATTATTGAAGATAAAACCAAGGCTATAGCTGTAAACTATGTACCCACATATGAATTGGCTCAGCAATACATATTTACGGGTACATGATAAAGTGACGTATTTAGGAGTATGGGTTAAAAAGGATTCTGTTATGACAGAGAAGGGCATGTGGGAAGAGACTAAACAAAAGGAAGCACAGAAACTAAGAAACTGGAAGTTCTTGTTTATGGATATGAACAGCAAGACACTAGCAGTAAAAATGTTTTAGTCCCCTTGGTTTTCTACACCGATGAGGTATATTTTTAGCAACCAGAGGAGAAGTCGTGGATAGTAATTAATAAAGAGCTGAAAGATTTTATCTGGGAGGGGAAGAGGGCAAAAGTCAAGTGGGATAAGGTGAACTGTCCAACAGAACATGGTGGTTTAGATTACCTGACTTGAAGGGATATTTTAGAGCTACACAGTTAACACTCTTGTACAGAACACAAGCAGAAAACTACATTTCAAAGTGGAAAGGGATGGTGATGAAGCAGGGGGAAATTCACAAAATAAGGAGAGAGTGCAATTTTGGATGCAGATCTTTAAAGGGAATAACAACAGTTATGCAAAATATTACATTCATAAAGTATCCTAAGAGCTATGCCAATATGAGAATGGAGAAAGGAGATTGCTGATAGGGATGACCGCAATTAGGGGTATAGAGTATAGGCAAGAGGGGGATGGAATTTACTGGAGGAAACTGGCATAGAAACCAAGGTATTGAGAACAAATAATTAGACAGGGAAAGGTAATAGAGTGGGAAGAGATTTGGACTGCAAGCTAGAATGCCTTCCCTATCAGGGATCGATAGAGTATAGGCAAAATGACAGGGTAGCAGAATCCTAAGTGTAAGACCTGCAGTGGCAGAGTTTTTAGTTTAATCTAAAACAGAAGCTGCTGTTTAAAAAGGGATAATTAGTAGGGCATATAAAATATTGCATGACAACTATAGGCATCAATCAGAGGAGGTTAGAAACGATTGAGAAGAAAGTTTCGATAAGCAATTCACAAAGAAATAATGAGAGAACATATGCATAGCTCCCAAAAATGAAATAAAGCCTAGAAGATGTAAGATTTTTGCTTGGAAGTATTTGCATAGACATTTTTATATGCCATGCAGACTCAAAATAATTTTTACTTAGGTTGATGGCAAATTTTGGAGGTGCGATTGGGTAAGAAACAGGTGACTGAAAACATATGTTCTGGAAGTGTAATGAGTTGGCAGCCTTTAAAAATTCCCCACAGAGTACTCTGTCAGGAATACTGGGCGAGTAAATAAGTGCAACTATGAAAACTTATTTTTTTGAGCTTGATTTGCCTAGACATAGTAAAGCCTTGTTCAGTTTAATTCTGGTGGCTATCAAAAAGGGAATTACTAGAAAATAGGTTCATAGGTGTTTATTTGGCTAACAACAACACTTTATTAGCAAAGGAGGTTATAACCCCTCTATACCTATCACGAATCAGGTCCATAACTGAGTATAATGCTGTTTTCGGCACATACCATACAAAGCACCTGTAGAATTTGGAGAGACCTCAGAGGTTTCTATATAAGACGATCAATGTACTCCAGCACGTGCCTTACACAGACTGGCTAAAGTCCCTGTCACTTTACTCAGCAATGACAATGAAGCAGAGATCCAGAAATCCCGATCCTGGATACCAAATCTATCCTGGAGTTCCTCAGTAGAAGGCAAAATTGTCTGCTTCTTGTCATGCAGATCTATAAGCTTGACCATCATACTCAATAATTCACTCAAACAGATCTTTCCCCATATGAATAATCTTGGAGAGACGTATTTCTTCCATAATAATCTTACACACATGTCCAAAATGTTTAGAACATGACTGTAATGGACAGGTTTTGCCTGCTCAACACATGGCTTCAGATGGCTTCTGAATGTCCATGACTTCTACTTTTTAAGTCTTTATTGGTCAATAAAGCCAAAATGCACAAGCTGTAGACATGCATATTTAGACCTTGTCTCTCCTCATAAGTACAACATGAGTGGATTATTTAGTTATATTTTGGAAACATGAAGCTTAGAATCAAGCCTGATGTCCATAAACATTAGGGTGCCTGCAAACTATCCCAAACAACAACCAAACCAAAAGGTAAAAAAGGACAGATGGACAAACTATTCAGTAAAAGCTTCAAAATTGAACCGGACAAACTTGAGTCTTTACTGTGTAATACCTTAACAGCTATTGGGGTTTGACTTTATTGGCATGAATGTACCCACAAAGACTTAAAAAGTAAAAGCTTTGGCCATTCAACAGGCATGCAGCTAAAACACTGGTATGTCCTTAAAAAGTCATTTGCATATATTCCATGGTTCTCCACTTCAGGAGCTTTTATGTATGACACAGTGAAGACTCTAACTTGACTGGGCTTTTCTGGCAGCTTTTACAATATGTGTGTGTATATATGTGTGGAGGGTACATAGGGGCAAGCCCATTGTATAAAACACTTATTTCAAGCTGTTCCATTACATGACATCTGACAGGTAGCTTATGAGATACCGTTTAGGATGAATTAAAATACAAGGGATTGTGCGTCAGTCTCTCATAGTAGAGTCTATATAATTTAGACAAACACATACAAACAACTTTCTTCTGAATCTATGGCAGAATAAATAATTCTCATCTGTATACATGCCCTTAGTTTGGTATAATCATAACAATGTGTAAAATTGTATTAATGACCCCCCCCTTATTAATTTCACTGATGACTCCAAGCCATGAGGTGGGACAGTTGTGGAAGACTTAGCATTTAGTTGTATGAAAGAATATGGGGAAGATGGACAGTTTGGCTTAAAGTAAACTTGGACACCACTTTAGCCTAAAATCAAGGATTAGTTCTCAAAGACACCCTGTCCCTATGGAAAACGAGATAGGGTTGACTCACCATAAGAGATTGCAACTCAGAAACCCTTCTTGCAGAGGTCAGAGCAATCAGTAATACTCTTTTCTATGTTAAGAACTGTTAAGAACCTCAAAAGTCAGCCAGATTTCCCAGTTCAGATAGAGAAAATGTTAGGTTCTCTAACACAAAATTAAGATCCCAAGGAGATGCCACAGATTTTCTTGGAGACTTCTTATGGAAAACCCCTTTCAAGAACATTATGGCATGAGACTGCCTTGAAAGAGGAGGATCCATGGCCAGACATACAGAAATGGCCAATAAATGTACCTGTTATAGAGAAATGAGAAAGGACATAGGATAGCAACTCACACAAATATTGTAAAATCTGGGAACTAGTAGTCCTGAATGTGTGCTGGTTATATTGTTGGTACCAATTAGAAAACATTTTCCATTTGCTAATATATGTTTTTCTAGTAGCACCCGCTGCACATCCTCAGAAAATAAGTGTCTAAAAGGAATTAAGACTCTTATTATCCAGGCAGCCAATTGAAGATGACTGATGTCAGGGTGCATCAAACACGCACATTCTTGTGCGAGTAGATCCAGTCTGAGAGGAAGCTTGTGGTAATTTCCCCTGGTGACTTCCAAAAGAAGAGAAAACTACAGTTGTCTGGTCTAGAAAGGAGCCACCACAATGATCTTGAGGGGATTCCTTTTGAATCTTCAGAAGTACGTTGGGTATTATTGGAAAGGGTGAAAAAGCATAAAGGAAAATTCCTTTCCACAGAAAGGAAAAGTCATCTGTCTTCCAGGACTTCTTGAATGGATTCCTGGAAGATTACATTGCCATATGATTATTCAGAGAGGAGGCAAAGAGGTCTACCCGCGGAACTCCCCACCAATGAAATGTTGGAAGACCTCCTGATCTATTTTCCATTCACGAGGGCCTGCCTGGTCCTGGCCAGCTTCACTTGCCACACAGCTTTGCTCTGACCAAATGCAGGATGTCTGCAGAGTGAGATTGTGCTGTAATCCTATATCCCAAGCTAACATGGCAAGTCTGCAAAGGGAGGGAAATCTTGTTCCTCCTTGCTTGTTGATGTACCACATCACTATGGTATTGTTTTTGTAACCACCTGAAGGGGTCACATGGACCAAAGATGGTTAGAGAGTTGAGTGCCTTGACCAGGACAAGCATCTCCTTGAAAACAATGTTCTTGTGTCTGTCCTTGGTGACCCTCACCCCCTGCACTTTTGACTACGAGTTTTTGACAATTCAAAATTCTGAATATCAAATTTGCAGAAGTATACACTTTTCCCATACCTACGAATAATTTTTCTATGCTTATCAGAAAGAGTAGGATTGGAATTAACTGATTTACTAGTCTTATATGTAAGGCCATGGAAAGAATAATCATTATACCTGCTAACTAATGACATAGGAGACTTCCAAACACTGGACCCCACCAATTCGACTTTGTCAAGAGCAGGTCACGCCTACTTAGTCTGGTGGATTTTTTTGAGAAAGTCACCAAGTCTATGGATGAGGGTAAAACAGTACATACCACCTGCCTCAACCTGGCCAAGGCATTTAACACAATTCCCCATTTAGGTATTACAAATAAACTTACAAAACTGGGCATAACTCCCTGTGTCACCAGATGAATAGCCAATTGGCTCAGGGCCAGGACATGTGGTCAAAGTGGGTGAATCCAGATCCATCAAGAGGCCAGTTATTAGTGGTGCCCACTACTGGAACCACTCCTGTTCAGAATATACTTCAGTGAAGTCAAGACTAATGTGGAAGGCCTTGGGATGACAAAGTCTGCCGATGACTGCAAGCTGGGGGCAATTACTGAATCCCTCAATGATGTAGAAATCTTTCAGGCAGGTCTAGATCAGACAAATTATTGGTGCCAGAACCATGGCCTAAAACTAAATGCAAAATAAATGCATCATCATGCCCTTTGAGAATTCAAATACCTCTGCAAATTACAACATCAACAGCAAACCCCTTAGAATAGGCTCAGAGGTGAGAGATCTAGATACACAGATAGACAATAGCCTGAACTCTGACCACCATGTGTTCATAGTGGGGAAGAAATCCTTTTATGTGGCACAACTTATAAGCAAAGCTATAGGTTCATAGGTATCTACTAGGCTAATGGACCTTTACAAGCCTAGCCCATAGAATTACCCCGGCATCGTGCCACCCGACCTTAGTTCCCAGTGCCTCTGTCGAGTAAAGCCACTGGAGTGATCCCTGGGGTGAATTTTCTATTTCCCATCCACTCATCAAGATTTCTCTTGAAGAGGGCTAGTGAGGTGCTCTGCTTGACATGTATGGGAAGTCTATCCCATAGCATGGGAAGTCTTTGGGTTATGAACCTGTCCCTCCACCATGTTCTGTTGATTGTGGTAATGAGGTTGAGGTCTCTGGAGTGTGTGGTGTGGAGGGATTGGGATTTCTTTAGATGTAGCATTTCTAATAGAGCTGGGTCAGACATGGCTTTCTAAGTCAGGCAGAGATCACCTCTAAGTATGTGATATGTACAGAGAATAGTTGGAGTTTTTTGAGTCTGTTCATATAGGACAAATGTTTAAGACCTAGGATCCTCTTTGTGAGGTACTTTTGCGGCCTCTCCAGTTGTTGCAGGTGTTTAGTGAGGTACATGCCAAATGGGGCATTGTACTCAATGACTGGCCTAATGAGGGAAGAGTAGAGGGAGACAATGACCTCTTTCTTTCTGGATGCAAAACCCTTAGTAATGAGATATACCACATAGGACTTTCTGACCACAGTGGCAAAATGGTAGTCAGAAAAGAGGCTGCTGTCAACCTGTGTTCCCAGATCTCTTATACTGCCTTCTGCGTTCAGTGGACTACCATCGATGTGGTAATTCATGGGAACTGGGTTTTTCCCAAAGGGGATGACGACACATTTTTTGGCATTGGGCTTAATGCCATGGTTCTGACATCAGTTGTTGATCTCAGTGAGGCCTTTCTGTAGGATGTCAACATCACTCGGGGAGTTAATAATAGCTCCCAACTTGCAATCATCTGTGAACTTTGTCAGCCAGAGTCCCTTCGTGTTGACCTGGACTTCAGAGAAGTAGATACCAAACAGGAGAGGACCCAGGACCGAACCCTGTGGGACTCCAATCGTGACTGGTCGGCAGTCTGACTTGGAGTCAGCTACTTTCACACTGTGGGTTCTACCTGTGAGCCAGTTTGCAACCCAACTAGTGATATAAGGGTTGATGCCTAGCTTAGTGAGTTTTTCTATGATTCCTGAGAGGGGAATGCTATCAAAGGCCTTGGCCAGATCCAGGTAGGCTGTATGAAACACCTTGCCTTAATCCACAGCTCTGGTGACTGACTCAAAGAAGTTGACCAAGTTGAGCAGGCATGATCTACACTTCACAAAACCAAACTGTGCGGGATCCAGAGTTTGGAGATTCCCTATATCCTTGTTTATTAGGTCCACGATGATGCATTCCATAGCTTTGCATATCAGACTCGTCAGGCTAATGGGGCGATAGTTCCCAGAGTCTGTAGTCACTCCTCCTTTGTGGAAAGGGATGACTGTAGCAGTGCGCCATTTGGTAGGGACAAAGCCTGAAGTGAGGCTGTGATTGAACAGGGCACACAGGTGAGGTGCCAGTTCACTCTGTAGTTCATGTAGAACACAGTTAGGGGATATTATCAGGTTCCATAGAAGCTGTATTCTTGGCCTTGGACAGGGCTGTTTTAACTTGTGCAGCAGTAATAGTGTCTCTGGCAATCTACTGATATTGTGACTAGTCCCTTGGGGGCACTGAATCTGTCGGCCAGTATATTGGCAATATCTGTTGGCTCGGTACAGGAGATACCATTGTGCAGTAGCTCAGAGCAAATCTAGGTATTATCATGGAGATTCTTTACATAACTATAGAAGACCTTGTGGTTTTCTTTACTATCTGCTGCAATTCTGTTTTCATAGCTAGCTTTACAGGATTTGATGAGGGATCTCAACTTTTTGTTGAGGCTGATAAGGGAGTTTTTCCAGTCTTGGGACTTCACCTTATTCCACATGAGTTTTCTCCTTCTGTTGTAGAGTTTGTTTATGGCAGGGGACCACCAGATTGGCTTCATTTTTTTGGTGGAGAGTGTCTTGGTTCTATTGGGTATGGTGAGATCCATGCATTTGTGTACGTGTTCATACAGTGCATTGGTGTATGATTTGGGAATCAGGCAACTGATTTCCATTTGCATGGGTGCTGTGAAGTTAGCCACCTCTGTTTTTAGGAGCCCAAAGTTAGCTTTGGAGAAGTTTTTGATGGTGGTTAACTTTGCGGGGGTAGGGTGGAGTGGGAGGGATGTGGATTTCCAAGATGATTAGTTTGTGGTCGTATCTAACCAGGGAGGATTTGACTACTGGTGTAGAGCAACAGTTGCCCATGTTAGTAATGACCAGGTCAAGGATGTTGCTACCTCCAGTGGGGGATAAGAATGAGCTGGTTCAGGGCATTGGAATTAATGAATTCCAGGAAACGTTGGGCAAGTGTATTCGTACGAGTAATTTTCCCAGTTAATGGAGGGGTAGTTGAAGTTGCCCAGTATGAGAGTGTTAGGTTGGACCCTAATATTCTCCAGGGTGCTTAGGAACATGGAGTGCGAGTCTTGAGACATGGTTGGGGACCTATAACAGGCTACGACCTGAATCGCTGTCTTACCCAATGTTAGCTGCACCTGAAGTATCTCAGATGAGTTATGTTGGGCTACTAGTCTGGAGGTATGCGCATCCTTTATGAATATGGAAACACCACTGCCTTTGGAGCTTCGGTCCAAGTTCTGGGGCTGAAAGGTGTGGAATGAGTTATAGCCTGGTAGTGCAGGGGTGCTTTCTGCTGCCTTAAACCAGGTCTCTGTTATGGCACAAATGTCGATGTTCTCCATCTTAAGGAGGGCTTCGAGCAAGTGCATTTTGAGATTTAGACTTCTAGCGTTGAGCAGCATGACCCTCAGATTGCATTTGTTTGTAGCTGTTATGGTGGTAATTTGGTATTTGGAACACTGCCTAAAAAAGGCACTATAGGGGTGGCAAGAGCCTTGGCCAGTATCTGGAAGCCCAGGGGTGACAGATGCAGGCCATCTCTGGAAAAGCATCAAGGTCTGTCAATCATGTCATCCCAGGCAGACAGATACTGGATCCCCTTAGAATGACACCAAAAACTTAGCCAATTGTTGAAATCAATCATTTTCTGCTTGTACTGTGGTATCATTCTGGGTGATGGTAGGATGCTGCTCAGGGCTAGGGTCATACGCGCCTGGGCTACATAATCCGAGAGCTCTTCCATGTCTCTTTTCATGTAGTCCAGGGAGGTATGTCTCAGGTCATTCACACCCACATGTAGAATGACAGAGTCATATTTGTACCTGTTGTTGAGGGCCCTGAGTACATGTGTTATGTGGCAGATCCTGGCGCCTGACAGGCAACTAACTGTTACTTTCTGTTTATTCAACCTAGTGAGTGGAACATCAGTGTGCCTCACTATCGAGTCACCTATGAGTAGTGGGTTGGGCATGCTGTTTTGCCTTAAGGGCTTTGGTTGAGTGGCACACTGTTTAGGAGAATTATGTGTCTCGTGATTACTGTTGCGTTGTGGTGGTTGAGTGCATTTCTGCCTTGGAGGTCTCTGTTTGGTTAGATTTTTATTGAGAGCCTCTGCAAAGAGGTGTGTGTGGTTTGTGTTTTTATGTGAAGGCAGTGCTGGTGTGTGTTCTGGAGGGTTATGTGTTCCATGTGGTGTGGTGCAAGTGTTGATCTTCTCCTCTTGACCAGCTATTCTGGTCTTGGCTGGAGAGTGCGTGGCTTCCAGTTTGGATATATAAGTGCATCTCTCGCAAGTCTGAGTGTTGGGGAGGTAAGAGGAGAGGGTTGTCAGTGTACACGAGGCAGTTGCTACACTGCCTCAGGATGCCCATGTTCACCAGGTTAATAGGAGAATGCACAGGGAACTGACCTTTAGACATGCCTGGAGGGGTGGGCATTAAAAATAAGTACTAGAGCTGTATAACATTTTGTGCTGGTTGCACTTTTGTGTGCTACAATAATTGCTACAAGAAGTCTGGTAAAGTGCTAGACTAATAAGCTAGTAAAAGTGCAGGAGAGGAGAGAACTAGTAGATCTAAGGGAAAAATTGAAGAGCAGACTTTGGCACCACTCAGAAGCTTCCAGACAGTCCTGGATACAGAAAATCTGTATCTGGACTAGACTAGTTACAGGAAAGGTGGGAAACAAACACAAACATGGGCTTTTAAACCAGAAAGTTGAAAGAGATTGAAAAACTGGCCAAACAGACAATATACTACAATTTCTGGGCCAGAAAATACTCCTCTTGTGGTAGAAAGGCTACCTAGTGCTTACCACTCCCACTGATAAGCTAGAAGGCTTCCCTCCAACACAGAAAGGCTTGGGGGGCTCAGAACCTTACAAACAGTACTGGATACAGCAAATCTGTATCTGGACCAGACTAGTTACAGGAAAGGCAGGAAACAAGCTTAACATTTTTTTAGTAAAGTGGAAAGGGAGAAAGGAAGGGGAGCAGAAGATAATTCAAGGTTAAGAAACTAAGTGGGTTGGCCTTCTCAAATGTTCACTCTGTATTAGGTAGAATGAGCTAATGACTCTAGACTGGGAGGAGTGTCCCAGATCAAATTTACAGTAGGGACCCGCCACCAAGTATAACAACAGGATACCAATAGGGACGGAGGGTGGGAAACTAAATCAGTTATATGATACACTCCTTGGCAGGAAATCAGAACAAACAAACACAAACAGATGTTTAACAAATGAAGAAAATGTCCAGTTAATACCTCACATACAGTGAAACTAGCTAGAAAAGATTTACAAACAGTGTGACAGTAAAAACCTTATTTATCAGACCTTGTAAGGCAGACAATTTTAATACAACTGTGCAGATTAGTTTATAGCTATAGAATACTGTAAAAAGTATGCAGAAGACAATAAAAGTGTTATAAATAACTAGTAAAAATAAGCAAAAAACAGGATATGTGTCTATCACAGATCAGAGTTTTGCTCAGTGCCCTTCCTCCAATTAGCTCTGTGTGAAATGGCAGAAACACTCACAAGGTAACTTCTTAAGTAACAGAAAGTTGAAACCTGAAACAACTTTAAAAAAAAGCTCGAAAGAACCAATGAAGTGCTTACTCCAAGCCGTAGTCCACATAATCCAATCAGCCAATGACCATAAACACTTCCCTCTCACTGAAAATGCAAAATGCCTTTTGCTAAACTGAGATGACCTGGAACATGTGCTCAGACACACAGCCTCTGCAAAAAAATCAGTTATATGATACACTCCTTGGGAGGAAATCAGAACAAACACAAACAGATGTTTAACTAATGGAGAAAATTTCCAGTTAATATCTCACACACAGTGAAACTAGCTAGAAAAGATTTAGAAACAGTGTGACAGTAAAAACCTTATTTATCAGGCCCTGTGAGGCAGACAATTTTAATACAACTGTGCAGATTAGCTTATAGCTATAAAATACAGTAAAAGGTATGCAGCAGACAATAAAAGTGCTACAAATAACTAGTAAAAATAAGCAAAAAACAGGATACTTGTATATCACAGATCAGAGTTTTGTTCAGTGCCCTTCCTCCAATTAGCTCTGTGTGAAAATCTTGGCATCCAGATCCAAGGAAATTGTAGTCCCACTGTACTCAGCCCTCAATGGACCAATAATCAAGTACAATGCGCCATTCAGCATGTATATGACTAGGCATTTACGGCAGCTGGAGTAACCTCAGAGGTTCCTCACAAAGAAAATACAGGATGCGAACAACATGAACTATGTGGATAGTCTAAATGTCCTATCCCTTTACTCTGTCTCCTACAGACTATTAAGGGGTGACCTATGTCTGACTTACAAGGCACTCACAAATCCAGCCCTAATGGAGCTGCTACACATCCACAAGTCAAACAGCATGAGGATCACCTGATCTAGAGATCTAAACTTGGTCAGAGACCCGCACTAAACATGCTGGAGAGTCAGATATGCATCTCTGAGATTGCCTCTTCTTTGTAACAGGCTTTTCTACTCAAATTAAGCAGAATCCTTTCCTGGTCCTCTTCAAACGCAGCTTAGATCAATGGATAGGGAATCACAAATTCACACCTGCAGTACTGCCTATGTCACTTATGGATGGGTGCAGTCTGTAAGATACACAATGCACAGGCACAAATCCTTGCCATCACCTTGCCATTGGGGGCCATATATCAAGTAAAATGAGGTTATACTGGCTATGCTTATAAGGGCTCTTAAGCTGTTAGCCTAATAATCTCCTATGAACCTATTAACAGCAGTGGAATCAACTAAAGTTATAGCTGTGGGTCAGGTTTGGGGATATGTATAAAAATTTAAAAGACTTAGGAGGTTTATACATCCTATCTGCCTTTTTAGGGACAGTTGGCTGTATATCAGGAAAATTGTAGGCAGTAACACACAATTCCTCTAAAGCAGACTGAACAGGAGGAATGAGTGAAGGTTCTGGAAAATCCTTCAGTAAAAAATTATGGTATTTTCTGAGGGGCTAAGAAACTTCAATGTTTTCCTACTGAAAACACTGGCACATTCTAACACTAGTCTCAGAGGAGATCCCCCTAAAGGGAGAATTAGAAACTGAGCTCTCCATCGAGTCTGAATCAGAAATCTGAGGAAAAACTCTGAATCCATCCCTGCATCTTCTTGTTCAGATTCAGAATCATAAATCTCTTTAAAAAGAGGAATTCCTCTTCCTTTTACCAGAAGCTACTTTATAAGAGGGATCAATAGCCTGACTTAAACCCTGAGCCAGCCCCAGTAAACTATACTATCCAAAGAAATTGGAGGAGGATCAGATACTTGGTTTTCTGTTTCTTTTTTACAGGAATAATGGGGCCATCTGTGTTACTAATGTTAGCAGCTGCTTTCCCAGGGATGGGTAGAGCATTCTGACACAAGAGGGAAACCTTCCCTGTTCCCTCTTCTAGCCAGGACTAACAGGAGTGGCTTTCCCTTGCCCACTGAAGAGACCCTGACAACCGCAGTGGACAAAGTTAACCCCCGGTCCATAGTAGCTATAGGTATCTATACCAGAGGGGTCCAAGGTAGAAGATGAGTAGTCTGAGGTAGAACAAATGGCACAGCAGATTCATCCATCTGCAGCTGAGGTTAATTACTAGCCTGCTGTGGTGGCAAAGGTTGTTAGCTTAATCTTCTCTTTTTGTGGCTTTGTCTCTCCCATTATGTTTGGCTTTGTGCAAAACTGTTGTGCTAAGAGGCTGAGAAATACGGTTAAGTATCAAAAGACAAGTTTTTCATTTAATGTTTCCATCATCATTTAGATCAGTCTAAGAAATTGTCCAAAAAGGGTTTTGCTGCACTGTAATTTGTGGATAATCTCAAAGACTGTTTTAATTTATTACTGGTGTAACAATCACCTAACAACATCCGATGCCTAGTAGTCATGTTTGTTTAAAGCACTCTTCTTTGACACTTCCCACTGTAGAAAAGTAGCTTGCAAAATTGTGCACCGAACGATTATTGAAGCAAACTCCTTTACAAAATACTTTCCTTTATTCTATAAAGGAATTGTGGTTTCCCCTAATCACAAAAGCAAAAAATATTCCCTTATATGAAGTCTGCCTGGTGACCCAGGGGAAGCAATCTACATATGCTGCTGGTGACCAAAGTTAGTAACAATGGTGGGGTAAAGGAGGGTCTAGTCAAGGGACAGGGGAATGAGCAGCAAATCACCAGTTCACGTTTGTCATGGGGGGGGGGGCGTACTGATGCTGTAGCAGCTATTCTTAATGAAAAGTAGGAAAGGAGATGCCTGAAGACTAATGGTATTAGGGGACAGCCTCACTAGTGGCAGGAATGAAATGTGGACATTTTCATGCCTGGTTGTCATCAAGGCCAATGCATGTCCTACCCTGATATGAAAACACTGACTAGGCCAAAAACATGCTGACCGATTGTCTCCTCTGAAGTGTCCACATTTACTCTTGCCTTTGTGGCCTAAGCTGTGGTTGATATGTTTAAGTATTTTCCTGTTAAACAAATAACCAAAATTAACATAAAATCATCCAGTCCCCACAGTATAATTACACCATCACAGATTATGTCTTAGAGAAGGAATTAAAGGACTGGTAAGAGACAGATGGCAGGTGTGACTGTCTAAACTCAGCAGGCTGTGAAAAAATATGTACACTAAAATATCACATATATTTTCTTAAATAATGAAGACACACTCTTAAAATAGTTTCCAGTGTGCTTCCTCCACAGGGAAAATTGCATAGCACAGCATAGCTTCTGTTATAAGTTCATTACATTTAAAAATAGTTCCATTCTCTATTTCTTAAAAAAAATAAAACTAATGTCCAAAGTTCAAAACCATTCATTAAACAGCAAATGCATGGAAGCTTGCTTTTTTCACTTAGGCAGTTTGCCAAGCTTGAAGGAACTGTCTGTTATTAAATTCTTTGGTGCTGTGGAATATCTGTTTCTGCAATGGGAAAGAGACCAGTGAGGATTATTATTATTACTCTTTTTTCACTTTGAATATAAACAACTTGTTCTTAGAATAGTAATTATTTGTCTTAATCGCTTAAGACAGAGTGATGTTAAGTAACTCTCCTTATCATCCAGCAGTTTCCCATGGTCTAAGCATTCTCTGGACTAGTGGACCAAGGTTGCTATAACCCTAAACTCTGGATCAGTGGACAAGAGAGATTAAATACTGAAAAATGGAAGGGATTATGACATTAGTGTTGCTGCCAGCATGAGAATTACTTCCCAAAATGTAGGTGTAAAAGTTTAAAAGTGCAGTTATGTAAATCAGGAGCTCAGGCATTTAACTGGGGTAGGGAAAGTAGAGAGAACCGGAAGGCAGCAAGAGCAACTAAAGAAATACTGTGATTCACAGGGTGATGCACAACAGGAAAGTGTGGGGACCCGGACAGGATCCCTGGGGTGGACTCGACACTTAATCCCCAACCCAGATTGCACCACACCCCTGGCAGTATGAAAATCCTATGACCTATTCATTCCCTGACCTTAAGCTTACTTGCTTCCCCATTCAGGGTGAAGGATGGGACCATCCATTAACAGGAGCAAGAGCACAATGGCTTATTCATTTCCTGGGTAGAGTTCTCCAGTCCTGTTTTACCTAACAGGTGAGGGGTGCTGGGGACCCCAAGCATATGAAAGGAATTATCAGTCCAGTAAGGTAGCAGACATCAGCAAAACAGAAGAGAAAGCACATAGAGAGAATTTCAAGGGAGAAGGGAAAAGAGTCAGGCGTAACATGAAGATTTATTTTTCACAAAGTTTGGTAGTCAGACCAAATCATTTCTAAGACACTGGGTTTAAAAAAAAAAGAGCAGCAAAAAAAAAAAAACAGCTAGGAAAAGAGGCAGGTGTGATGCTAGTTAATAAGGAATACATTTATATAAGGTAATCAACATAATGATGGATGTTCAAGGGTTTCTCTCTTACAGCAGATTCAAGCAACTTAATTATTGTGAGCTGCAGGCATCAGTTTCGGTTTAAGAATTCCAGCAGTCTTACCTACGGCCTCTCACTGATGTCAGTCATGTTTAGACAGTGGAAAGCATCTCCTTGTAATCCATGATGCTTTGTCAGCTATGTCCCATCTTCCAATCTGCTATCCTAAACAAAAAATAGGACTGCCACAAAGGTCAAGCATGACCAGAGAACCCCCCCCCCAAAAAAAAATGGACTACGCTTGAAAAGTACAAAAAATAGTCGTACTGCAAGAGACACCGCTAAACAGCAATTACTTTGGTCATTTTTTTTGTGTAAACTTCTGTCTCTCACATCTGGATATTGCAGAAAATACAAACAGCTTTGTCTTAACAAGAGTCAACACAACAGATGAATAATTCTGACAAAAGTGTTTAGTCACAGGACACCTTAGTTTACCTTGTATGATGGACATAACTGATCATATTTTCTGACACCTCTAGTTCACTTTTATTTTATTGTTGTTCAGAAAACTAGGAGATCTATAACTGAAGAGATTGCTAATAAGACCTTTAGCATATATGAAAAATCAGTTTTTAAGGTGGCCTTATGGACATGAAAAACTACATAGGAGTGATTCTACTTCAGGGCTAGTGGTTCAAAAATACTTCTGACTGAGGCCACTGCTACCAAGACAAGGCATTCTCCAAGACATAAACTTTACACTTACAGATAAAGCTGGTTAAAATGGAAATGAGGGAAGTTTTCCATAATAAAATCCAAGATCCAGATTAGGGAAATAAAACATCCCTGTAAGAACAGTACTATACTGGGATCCACAGATATCCAACAAGGTGAAGGTTTGCATGCAACAATTACAGAAACGTGTATTTCAAGACAAAATTAGACAACTGGAGAGATGAAAACGTAGGTGTCTAATGAAAGTGCTGTGATGATCAGTTTTTGTACTGCAATCAATGGTCTAGGGTAGTCTATTACCTGTGTACAAAACAAAGGGGAGGATTCACAAATGCAGGCGGTACAAAAGTACCAAACTCCTATCACACTGCATGAAAGTGCTGGACAGGGTGACTGATAAATATGCAGTGTTCTAGAAGGTAAAGTGTGAGATGAGCAGTCTGAATTTAAATCAGGATGAAAAACAACTGACCAGATATTTGCAGACAGAGTGGAGAAAAAGCAGGAGATCAGGAAAGAATCCAACTGGACATTCCCACACTTAAAGCATTTAACAAGATCCTGAAAAGGTGATTTGGGCAGTCTTGTTATAGTCTGAGGTCTTGGAAACATTGGTAGAATTAGAGCAGGGGACGTACCAGGGCCTAGTGACACAAATACAAGTAGATGGGCTCCCTGTGGAAGTGTGTGTGCGTTGGGGTTCAGCTGTCACCAAGTTCTGTTCATACTGGTGATGAACTACATTAGCAAGTAAGCTGGAGGAGACAGATCAACAAAGGTGCTGAGAGCACACAACAGTGGCATTACAAGCAGACTCTGTACAGGAACTTTAGAAAGGTAGGGGACTGGAATGCAAAATGAAAGGTGTGTAAAATGACTGGATGAAATTTAGTACTGGTCATGTCAGGTAAAGAAATTAGAAGAAGCTGAAAATTCAGACAGAAAGGAAGAATGGTAGAGAAGAGACATCTGAATGAGGAGGTTAAAATTAGAAAAAAAGGTGTTGCAGTCACCTGGCACAAAGTGCTATGGGGTAGCTTCTAAGAAAATACTGCTAAAAAATCTGAAAAGTAAAGTGTACAAAATAGTGGCACAGCCAGTGATCTGTTACAACAGAGAAAACAAGGAAGTGAAGGCAGAAGAGCTGAAGAAGCTGATTAGTAGGCTATACACAGTGGAACAAATGAAGGAAAGACGACAGCACAGTGGAAGCCAAACTCTAGT
The DNA here is from genome assembly GCF_019279795.1 of Protopterus annectens. Lineage (NCBI taxonomy): Eukaryota > Metazoa > Chordata > Ceratodontiformes > Protopteridae > Protopterus > Protopterus annectens. The sequence continues at coordinate 1,918,328,387 of NC_056728.1, forward strand.
TGTAGAGAAGGTCAAGGAGAACAGATTATGGTGGCTTGGTCACATGAGCAGGATGTGGGAGAGATAGAAGGAAAGTAAGAGGAGATAAGGACCTCCAGCCAAAAGATGGAGAGAATGAGTAAGAGAAGACCTGCAACAGAGGGGTATGATGTGGAAAAAGGTAGGACAGTGGCTCTAAATCAAGAGAGGTGGTGAAAGTTGACATGACATCCTAGTCTCATGTACAAAATAGGAAAAATTAGGTTAATGATGATGATGGACGACAAATCGGTGATCTATGTTACAACAGACTTGCACAAGTACTGAGGTCTGTGTCTATACAGCATAAGCAGCATCCTGCACAACTAAAAAGTCTTCTTCCTTGAGGTTTTTGGCAATCCTGAACTTAATGCCTGGTTCTCAGCCAGCACTCGGATTGCTTCATACACCTGTGAAACACAGGCTGGTAAAGGCAGGGAGAACCTTTAATATCATATTATGACTTGCAAAAATTTTGTAGAAAATCATACACATTTGATTTTTCTGGAATTGTTTCTATCACTAACAAAACTTCATTAGCAGAAACATTCTTAAAAATGACTGCTTCGCTAAGACTTTTTAAATATTTCATTTTGGTAACCATATAGATCCCCATATTGTATTTCATACTGGTAAACAGGTACTTCCTAGAAGGCCAATGACACATTTTCAATGGAGGCCCAATGCGTTATTTATACTAACTGGAAGAATTTGACCAGGACTCCAGGGAAATTCTCGTATATATCTTCTAATGAAGCCAGAAAACTGGAGGCCTCATAAGAAGAACAGGGGAAGTATGATCTGTGACTAGAACTCAGGAGGAATTTGCTAAACTGAAAGTGGCTCTCATAAGCTTGAGACAGGATAAAAGAATGGGGTCAGTAACTTCAAATGAAGGTTTGCAAGTTGAGAAAGGGGGAAGAGGAGACCACAGAAAAAGGGGAAGTTAATCCTATAGGTAAATGAAAGGAAAGTTTAGAAAGGAATACTTTAAAGAAACATTTCAATAAATGAAAGAGTTGCAAGAGATTAGTACTTTAATTTTAATTGTGAACCTTATTAATTCCTGGGTAATAGATGTCTAATTTTCTGTTGGTTAAAAGAACAGAAACGGGATGCAGTCTGTTTATATTATCTAATGTTTATTTCTGAGGTAAAAAGAGATCCTTACCAAAATTTGGAGAGAGAAAATTATTTTATTTTTTTACAGCTGGAACATTGTTCAGGGGTAGTAGTTTTACTTAACACTGACAATAACAGAAGGATCCTAAATCGCATAATCGTGGAGTCAGGGAGGACTCTAGTTTGTGATGTCCAGATTAAGAATAAACATGTCCCTTTAGTTGCAGTTTATACCAGCTTGTAATAAAAAAAATGGATTTATTGCAAGAGTTGAAACCTTGCTAACTGCAAACTTAATGATCATAAAATCCTAACTATAATAGCCATCTACATACTCCCTGGAGACAACATATCTCTGTTAGAACACATTCTTCACTGGATATCTACCAACATACCTAACAAAACTATAATCTTAGGTGATGTTAACATAAACTGGCTTCTTTTCGCCACTAACTCCTCTTCTGCCACCATTAACCTTTATAGCTTCACTCATCTCATCTCTATACAAACGCCTGTTCCTTACTTGACTGGATTCTGGTGTCCAATCCTAATCTTTATCACCACCCTGAAACACTACCAGATTCAGTTAGTGATCACTCTCCTGCTCGCATCCTATGATCTACCCCTCACCTGTTGAGAGCTCATACTTTAAAAGTTTGTCATAAGTTAAGTAACTTCAACCCAGGCACTTTTAATAACTACCTTTCCGCTACTGTTTGGTCCTTTCTTTCTTTTATCTCTCTTGACGAAGCAGTTCTTCAATTTAATTCCATATTTCTAAATATTCTGAACTCCCTTGCCTCTCCAAGAACTATTAGAGTCAAATCTCGCTGTTCTCCCTGGCTTACTAAGTATACTAGGTCTCTTATACAGAACAGACACACTGCTTGGAAACTCTGGTCATGTTATAAATCCCTCTCTCATCTCAAAAAATACAAGGAATTCTGGAATCTAACCAAAAAGAACATAATTAAGGGTAAGAAAAAACTTCTATCAATCACCCCAAGCTACAAAATCTAGACACCTCAAAAAATTCTGGAATACATTTAACCAAATCCTTCATCCAGGCAAACCTATTACTCCCAACCCCTTCTCTAACAGCACACCTAAAGAAACTGCATCACTTTTCAATTCATACTTCATTGATTCTATTAGCAAATTTCTGAATACTTCCAACCCTTCAATTCCTTCTCCTTCCTCAACCCCTATTACTTCATAACCACCCTTTCACTCTCAAACCCATTCAACTAGTCATGTTAGAAAGCTTCTTCTTAAACTCAAACCTTGTTCCCCATCTGCTGACAACTTGCTTCCTTTCTTTCTAAAGGCCGCTGCAAATTCTATAGCTTACCCTGTCTCCATTATCATTAACTGATCTATTAGTGAATCCTACATTGCTTCTTTGTGGAAAAATTCCCATATTGTACCTATTCACAAAGGTAGTACTTCTGTGGAACTCTCAAACTACCATCCTATTGCTATTCTTTCACCCCACTCTAAAATTCGGGAGCACTGTGTAAACAAACAAATCATGACTTATCTAACTCAAGAAAATCTGATCACTCCTACCCAGCATAGCTTCCACTCAAATAACAGCACTACTACACAGCACTCATTTCCCTTTACTAACCTCATCTCCTTTGCCAGAGACAATGACAAACTTGTCCTGCCTCTTTTTAGATCTTTCCAAAGCACTTGGCATGGTCTCCCACTGTATCCTTCTCTCTAAACTTTCTCAACTCAGTTTCTCCCCAGCAACCATCTCTTGGCTTAACAGGTATCTCACTGATAGACAACAAGCTGTCAAATGGCTATCTGTTCTTCCTCCTTTTCTCCCCATAAAAACAGGTGTCCCTCAAGGCTCTATTCTAGGTCTCCTTCTTTTTAATATGTTCACTAATCGACTTCACACATCTTGTCCTAAATTATCTCTTATTCAATATGCTGATGATTCTACTATAATTTCTATTGCTGACAACCCCTCAGACCTGCTAAACCTGACACAAACCTCATTCAATCTCACTGAAACTTGGCTTACTGATAACCAACTTATACTTAACCCCAAAAAGACTAAATTACTTCTTTTCTTACCTGAATTGCTCTCCCATCTTAAATCCTCCTTTGCTATCTCTTCTCTCAACAATACTACTCTTACACCTGATTCTCACTCAAAACTCCTTGGCACAATCATAGACGATCAACTTAAATTTGAGCTTCACGTACATTACTGTATCAAGAAAATCCACCAAAAGTTGGGCCATTTATGTAGGAACAGAAGTTTCTTCACACCTGACTCCAGAATCTCAGTTGCCCAAGCTTACCTTCTCCCTAACCTATTCTATAGCTTTCAAATCTTAACTAACTTACAGTCCTCTCTTCTTTCTAAATTGGAAACCACCTACAATAAAATTGCAAGATTTGCAGCCAATCTACTTCCTAAATCACACCACTGCCATGCTCTACTTACATTCAGTTGGTTAGAGTTTCCTAACCAGCTCTTATCCACTCAGCTGCTCACCATCCATTCTATTCTTAACAAGCCCTCTGCCTGCCCTAACTTATCCACTCTTCTCACCCTATATAATCCATCTCGGTCCCTCAGAAGTTGAGATAAATGTTTCTTACATATATACAAAACAAATAAATATATTGGCCAAAATCTTTACAGCTACATTCCTGCTCTTGCCTGGAATAATGTCCCTCTTTTCCTCAGATCTATTCCTCAAGTCCAGGAGTTTAAGAAAGCTCTAAAAATTACCTATGTAGTACCTGGATATGTCACTGTAATCACCCTACTTGAATTTCTTCCCAAATTTTTCATACTCTGTGGACAATCACCTTCTTTTTTCTTTCCACCTATTTATTATGTTCCTATCCTCATTTCTCTTATATGTTTTATATTTTAATTTTTCAAGTAGTCGTCTTCTCTTTGCGTGTATAACTATATTTATTTCTGTACATATTTATATTGTCTAATTCTTGTGGAAGTTTTCTCCCCAGGCCGCCACTGAAAAAGGGACTAAATTTGAGCTTCACGTACATTACTGTATCAAGAAAATCCACCAAAAGTTGGGCCATTTATGTAGGAACAGAAGATTCTTCACACCTGACTCCAGAATCTCAGTTGCCCAGTTAACAAATGTCAAATAAATAAATGACTTAAATTTAATATGGTTGGGTGTGGCACCCTGAAAGTGAGGAAAGATAAAGTGAAATGAAGATAAAACTAATACTAGAAAAAGCAATTTCTGAAACAATGAAAAATAAATAATATTCTTAAAAGAAAGTGGATATACAAGCAATGTTGCATCATGTTTTATGACAGGAGTTTGTGTATTTAGGCTAGTACAGCGGCACAGTAGAGGTCAAGTGTTCCTGTCTCACAGTTTGTGTTTCTCCATTTCATTTCCTAGTTCAGCTGTCCTGTGGGGAGTTTGCACATTCTACTTTTGTCTGCGTGGGTTCACAATGGGTGCTCCAGTTACCTTCCTCTATGAAAGATATGACATGACACTGGTGAAATGGCAATCCTCAAAACAGTATATAATCCGTGGGCTGTGTCTCAGTCTTATTATAGCTGGTGGCCCATCAATAACTATTTTTTGTACCTCATGTCCTCTGAATCCCCTGAAACTCTGAACCAGATTAAGTAGATGATCACAAAATGAATGACTGAGTTTAGGTATTTTTATGGAAGGCTGTGTTACTACAACTTTTTTGATCTCACAGCAGTTCTGGGTGTGTTTTCACATCAGGGAGGGAAAGTTTATAAACATAATGGAATCCTGTAGTTAGATGCACAAAGGATAGAGGCTAATGAAGCAGGTATAGGATTAAGAAGCTATGGGTGGTTGGGGTGATGGAAGATGCTGTAGACAGGGCATGGAGGTTCAGAGGGGCACTTAGTGATCCAAAAAATGCATTTCAACTAGTTATTATGATAAAAGAATTACATACATGATATTAGCTATATAACGTTTCAGCTGGAGTTACATTAACAATAATTCCACAGAACTTTCACATAAAATTACAAAATAAATCTACTGCCTTTCTTTACCCCATTCCAAGTCTGCATGAGAGACATACTTCACTTGAATGCATGGTCTTTGAATCTACTTTTCACACTGCTGGCCCATGTGCCAGGAACTACATAGTGGTAATCAGCAACTGTAACTGCTAAATAGTAGGGACACTATGGTTTCACTCTACTTCTGGTCATACTACTGACAGCTCACTGTACATTTTATATTGTCAGTTTGGAAAATGGCCAAGTTACATACTTTGGCTATTTACAGATTCATAACAACGTGTACAGTGGGTTGTCAGGACAAGAGTCAGACACAGGCTGAAACCATGAAATGAATGCTTCTGTTTTCTCTGGTATGTTCCAGCATGCTGGAGACAGCAAACACTGGTTCTAAGTATGATTAAGTGCGTGCGTGTACATGCGTGCGCGCATGTACATACATACACTCATACACATACACACACACACACACACACACACACACACACACACACACACACACACACACACACTGTTAACACCCTCATTTCTTTTAATTCTTGGAACTATAACTACAGCAAGAGATACTTATCTGATTTTCTAAAATTAGGTCACCTGCTGCTGTATGCTCCAGTGCACAAAACATACACCGACACAATTTGATAGTCTTGACCAAATTTATCTGAGAAAGCACAGCATGGATAAATAATGTAAACTACTGTAGCTGAGAAATGTGGAGCAAAAGCTGAAAGTCACAGGAAATGTGTGATATTATTAGACAACTGAGAAAATATATTTGGACTACTGTTATTTGTATAGATGACTCAACAAATATTATTCTTACTGACTTTGCTACAGAGTGAGAAACAGAAGTGACTGGCTCCATCTGCCTAACCATGGCCTGTGTATGAAATACCCGAATGATAAGAAATATCAATGCACCACTAACCACACAGAAGAAAATCACACCAAAAGTAGTTCTTCCCTCTTGTACTGTGCAGTGATCACAATCCACATTTTTTCCAAATATAATAAAAATGACACAATGTCTTATTCCTCAAAGTTCAACTCCGAGATTCCCCTCTATAAAGTTACATTGTTTGCTGTTAAGTAACATGACATTTATTTTTAGTAAAAAACATAAAAAAAATCCATTAATAGTTCTCCTAACACACAAACATACATAAAATACAGCTATTCCCAAAATGAAAATAAAATCATTTTTTTTGTTTATTTTCATGCCTGCTATTATACATACTTTGGTACTGGGCATGCTCGGTCCCCCAAAGGCAGCTCCAGTTTTTTTCTTTTTTTTCTTTTTGCTGGTGCACAACATGGGACAGTAGCTAGCTAGTGCAGTAACATGAAGACCAACCACTGGTGAAATGGCACTGTAGGTGAAGGGCTCATTGTGCCCCCTTGCCACTGCCCATTTCTCCCCCCAATGCAAATCCCTTGGTGCTCCTCCCACAGTTTCCCTTATTCACCCAGATTATGCCAAAAGCTCTGCTTGTATCAAAGATTACATCATCCCAGATGGGACTTGAACCCACAGTCCTTGGGTTAGGAGGCCAGTGCTGTATCCATTAAGCCACTGGAAATAAGTTGTCTGACAAAATAACAGTTCACAATAAAATGAGAAATCAAATACTTCTGAGGATGCACAGATAATGTTTGGGAATGGTGCCTGCCTCTATTCTATCCCCACAAAAAATAGTCACCTTTTGTATAGCCTTTACATTGTACTGAAAGTCAAGGCACAAAAGGCCACAGCCATTTATTTCAAGTGGCTGCTGTCAAGCACATATTCATCAAGACTCAGCTATCCTGACTTCCTGTGAACTATCTATAACCTGCTGGCTATCCCAATGGGTAAAACAGGGGTTCATATTTAATTTTATGAGCTTGTCTACAATGCACAAATGGGATATTGTATCAAATGCTTTGGCCGGGTCAAGGTAGGCAGTATGCAACATTTTGTCTTCATTCATTGTTTTGGTGACCTTCTAAAAGAAATCTGCCAGGTTGAGTAGGCATGACCTGTCCTTGACAAAGCTGAACTGGATTGGATCCACTGTTGAAGGTTTCCTATGTTGTTGTTTATCATGTGAATGATTATTCATTCCATGGCCTTAGCTATGAGATTAGTAGATTCCTGGATCCATGGATGGCAAGCCCTTTTGCAGAGTGATAACAGTTGCAGTCTTCCATTCACTTGGCACAAAGCCTGTTTGGAGGCTACAACTGAATAGTGCTTCTAATGGACCTGAAAGGTCATGTTTTATGCTATTAAAGAGGTATCCTGGGGTGTTATCAGGTCCCGTCAATATTGTATTTGTGGCTTTGGAGAGTGCATTGAGGACCTGTTCCCTAGTGATAGCCGGGGGAGCTGTAGTTAGTGGTATTTCTTAAGATGTGCTAGGTAAAGGAGCGGGGTAAAACTGGAGCTGATTTTATTGACCAGTGGATTTAATATATCTTTTAGCTCCGTAAAGGTGGTTCCATTTACAATTAGTTTGGTATATTGTTCTATATTGCCATTGAGGTGTCAGCCATAGCTGAATGTCAGGGTACTTTTACCTCAAATTTGGCTTTGGTAGACTTAATTAGTCCCCCGAGTTGTTTATTTAGTTAGCTGAGAGAGGCCTTACATGGCTGAGCATTGCATTTTCTATTTTTGATCATGATTTTCTTCCTTTTATGTAATCGATGGATGTTGGAATCCCACCAGTGTGGCTTGTTTTTAGAGTTAGTTCTGTGCTTATTTCAGGCAGGTACCACTACCTCTATGCAGTTATTTACAGGATTGTGTATGGCTTTATGAAGGACTCCATTTAGGTAGCAGTGTTCCCTGGGCTTGGGGGGGGGGGGCATGAAATTTGGGGTATCACATAAAAGTAGGAAGCCTTGGAATACTTTCTAAAAGTAGGAAGTTTACCTGGTCTCCCAGGCTTTATGTTTATTTTGAAAGAAACAGTTTTATGGTCTGACCTGAATGTTACACTTGGGGGGGGGGGGGGCAGAGGGCAGGATGAAACATTCACACATATTAGTGAGAATTAGACCATGGATGTTTGTGCCCCCAATGGTTTAAGGACTAGTTGATTCAGGGTATTCATATTGACAAAGTCCAGGAATCCTGGAGACTGCAAGTTTGAGGTCATGTACGATTCCCAGTGTACAGTGGGGTAGCTGAAATTCACCCATGATAATGGTGTTGGGGTGAATGCAGAGGAACTTAAGTTCATTTAAGTAAATGATACACATTTCCTGGGTCATAGAGGGAGACCTACAGCTTGCAAGGATATAATATGTTATTTTACTTATGGTGAGTTGTACATGGAAGAGCTCAAGTGCGTCATATTGCCTAACTAGCCTTGAGGAGTGTTTGATTTTGATTTAAGTACTGCCTGACCAGCCTTGAGACATGTTTGATTTTGATTTAAAGTGAGACACATCCACAGTTTGCCCTTCCTTTGCAGTAGCTGGTCTTAATGGGTATAAGGCACTATAACCTTTCAGTTTTGGGGTGGTCTACATGGCTTTAAACCATGTCTCAGTAACTAGAGATATCTACATTCTCCAGCATGAGGAAAGCTTGAAGGGAGGGGAGTTTTTTGTTTAGACTCCTGGCATTGAGCAGTATCACCTTTAGAATGTTTTGGGCTGGTTTAGCTATGTCATACAGTTTATCAGGTTGGCAATGCCTAAAAGGAACTATAGGGGTGGACAAGGTTTTAGTTAGAATTCAAATGCCTACAGGGAAAATGTGCAAACCATCCTTGGCATATAGTGACAACTTAGAAAAGTTATCTCAGGAAAGCATATTTATTTTACATGCCACCTGTTTACATTTTAAGAATATTAATTCTCTCACCTTCATACTCAGTTATACTCAAGCAAGGAACTCTTTTGATTTTATGTAAATCTTAGGGTCTACAGACTCATGGGAAAATTCTTAGGGTCACTAAAACCAAAGCCTATTACTCCACCTTCCTCATGGACTACACGTTATTAGCATCACCTTTTATATGTTTCCAGTTACTGGTGGGTATAAGGACCTAACTGCTTGTGCTTTTATATATTTATAAGCCAGAAAGAAAAGAACTGTTTAATTTAACTTTGGGAGTGAGTGCTACTCCTTTCCCTGTCTCATTCTCCAAATACCAGTTCTTCATAACCTGCTGTCTTTCAACAGCAGCTCAGTCCCTAGCTATGCTTGCATTACAGGTTATTTGTATCGTGCAGAAAAAGGTGAAACACCTTCAACAGAACAAAAGTTGGACTTCAAGAACACAGTAAGAACAGCTATTAGCAGTGGGATGTACCTGGATTATACAGACTACAAGAAAAGAATCATCTCACACAAATCTTAGTCTGAAACATATGCATCATATAGTGGTAGAGCTTTCAGTACTGCAACTAAAACAATGTAATATTTGCAATATGTTGCAAAATATTGCACTGGGTCTGGGTAATGTTAAAATATAAAACTGTAATCCCTATAACTCAGGAAGTAGTGCAGTTATGGGGAGTCTCACTTAATAGTGGCTGTTTTGACAAGGCTGCAATAAGAGTAATAAAAAAGGGGAGAGAAACGAAAGCTGTAAACTGTAAAGATTTTAAGAATGCTTTTCTGCAGATTTTGTTAATTGGACATTTACCTGTATTGAGACGTATTGGGTGCATATATATATATATATATATATATATATATATATATATATATATATATATAGTTCTTTTCCCAGTGTGCTGGATGGACCATGGTTGTAACCCACACCACTCAATTATTATGTAATCAATATTACAAATGCATGCTTTCTCAACATTAGTTTCAAATATTTTTTCACATCTACAGTACTTTAATATATGCAAAGCACATCACTGGAATACTAATCCTTAAAACATACTTGAATTCATCCACTTAGACAGTTTGCTGAAATGCAGCTAAATGCATAAGGATTTTTATTTTTGCACAGTACCTTCAGCAATTAAAATGTATGAGTCAATCACAAGAAGGTAGGTTTCTAAAAATCACTGTGCTTAAGTTATATTTTAAAGCATAGTTACTGGACATTCCTTCATAATAGGTTTATAGTTTTATACTAAGCTAACAACCACTGGGTTCTTTACAAGCCCAGCCGTGCAACCAAATCCAGTTTTGTCCCAGAGTTCCATGGATGCCTGTATGAAGTATGATAGTAAAGAGGTGGACAAGGATTATGAGGGGGGTGTGTTAGTTGGGGATTAATTTGCTTACTGTTGACCTCAGTCTATCAGAGACATAGGGGCCAGACTGGGGGTAAATTTGTAATTTCCCATCCAGTGATCAAGTTTTCATTTAAATAGGGTCAGGGATGAACTTTGCTTCATGTAGATTGGGAGCTTATTCCATAATGTGAGGATCCTTTGAGACAAATCAGTCTTTCCATGTTCTATTTATGTTGCAGGCAAAGTTTAGGATCTTGGATCTAGTGTTTCTGGTGCTGTTTGTATTGTGGATGTGCAAGAGATCCAGCAGAGCTGGATTTAAGGATGTCGTATATGCCAGGCATAGATCATCTCTCAATAACCTGCGGGACACTGAGTACAGACATAAGGCCTTAAGGCAATTTGTATGGGACAGGGAATTCATACCCTAGAGTTTCCTGGTGAGGAATCTATGAGAGCATTCCAACTGTTGCAAGTGCCTGGTTAGGTACAAGCAAGAGAGGAAATTTGTACTCAATGATGGGTCTGATAAGGGCTGAGTAGAGTGGCACTAGATCAGTAACTACAGGGTCAACTCTTAGGGGTGCTTTATTGAGTAAGTAGCTTGGGTGGAGAATTTCCCAAAGGGCACTATAGTGCATTTCTTCATGTTGAGTTTTAATCTGTGGCTCTGACACCTGTCATTTGCTTGTGTTAGACTCTTTTGTAGGATGTTGGTGTCATGGGGGAATCTAAGATATCTCCCAGTTTAGCGTCATCTGCGAACTTGGTGAGCCAGAGAGCTTTGGCATTAGCCTTGATTTCAGAGAAGTAGAAGGCAAACAGAAGTGGGCCCAAAACAGATCCCTGGGGTACTCGGCTGGTGACTTGTCTACTGGTGGAGGTGGCCTCACTGATCCTGACTTCTTGGGTCATATATGTGAGCCAGCTAGTAGTCCACAGAGTTATGTACAGTTTTATACCTAGGTCCTGAGAGTTTGTCAACAATAACTGAGATGGGTATTGCATTGAATACCATTTTTTCTTTCTTTTTTTTTTTTGTTAAAACATGCCAGTTACTCACTTACAAGGTGCAGAGTCAAATGCTTCTGCAACAAAAAAGTTACACAGTATGCACCACGAGTCCTTCATCAAATACTACAACTGGGATTAGGTAACTGGGTTTTTCTGTTTTCCCTCCATTTCACAAATGGCGCAAAATGAAATTCAAAATGTCACCCCATCAACATGTCTACTTGTACATAAAGCAGGGCTGTTTAGCTAAACTATACACTAGCAACCAAGCGCATGGCAGAAACCAGCTCTTTATAGGACATTGATCTACTGATGGGCACATGCAATCATACGCTCACAAAGAATTTAACATCACCAAATTAATATCTGTCTTTGGATTGAAGGGGCAAAATACTATGAGGCCACATTGTTAACCACCTAGAATATTAAGTGGAAACTTAACTTGATACAGAAAGAGAGGAAAAAAGACAGAAGTAATGAGCAGTAGGCCAAAATGGATCAACTTCAATAAACTTATCAATGGTATTATGAAAGAATAAAAATATAAAGCTAAACTAAACCACTTATTTGAGGAAAATGTATAGGCTGGGGGGGGGTCTCACCCCATTTAAAAATGCAAAAAACAAAAAATGGTGACAAGAATAAGAGAGTTATTATTACTACACTGTACATTACACCACTCAAGTCTGGAAATCGCATCTCAGCTAAACTTGAGCCCTGAAAGTATTCACCAAAAAAGGAAGGAAGACAGACAATGTGAGATTCCAACTGATGTTCCAGAGGCATTTCAAACCAAGTAACAGATGAAAACAGTAACAAGAATATGTATTAGAATAATCTCCTTAAAAAGGTAATGCAACTGCATGACTTACTGACAGTAGCCAAGCATGTAGCTGTCCCGCCTCTGCAGGCAGCTGCACGGCCATATACTTTTAACCTTAATAACATTCGAACACAGAATAGAAAATTAAATATTCAACTCACCTTACATCAGTGACTGCATTTCCTATTCCTTTTAGGCCACTTACATTTACAACACATTACTCTATAGGGGTTCCAATGATCTCCTCAGATTCAGTACCATCAAGTTTATTCCACATTAAGATGAACAGGATTAATGCAGTGCCATTTATTTATTGACATTTGATTACTGGGAATGATCGACTGGGTAGAAGCCCGTTTTTAGTGGAGGCACATAGAGAAAAGCTCTAAAGTATTACAAAACATTTTAAGAATAATAATTTTACAGTCTTTAAAAATAACACAAAAATATTAAAAAATGAATACAGTTTAAATAATTATACCAAATTACACATATGAAAACACTGGTTAAGAGTAGATATAAGTTATATGGCAATGATTTACTAGAGAAATTTTAGCCAATTTATATAGAAATTAAAGGTAAGTTTGTATAATACAAACAGGAATTGCAATATGAAGTGAGAGAAAAGCAGGCTTATGGTATATTCAGAGCAAAGGCAGGGCAGAGAAACTGACATAAGTAAGGAAGGGTGAAGAAGGAAGAATAAGGAGATGTAAGATATGAATAGGTATTATCCATATCTAGGATATAGTTTTAATTTAGTTTCTATTCAAATTTCATTGTACAGGAACAGAGAAATTGGCATTAGACATTATGTAAATAACCAAAGTGCTAAACAATCAAACAGCAAACATAGAGAACAACACTCTAGAATGTGAATTGGCAAGCCCCATATCCATGTATGCCCATGTGAGTGAGCATAATCCTGAATACTGTAACTGTGCCTACTCAAACTACAGGTTTAACAATACGAACAGAAACATTTTTTTTAAAGTATAAAATTAAAGAACTATAAAAAATTAAACTATAACAGCCTAATGGCAACGTGCTCTTTCTGCCATGTACTACTGCTGTCACCGCAGATAAAGGGAAGCACCTCCCTTAAGCCCCCCCCTTTGCTAGAAAAAAATAAATAAATAAATAGAGCATGCGGATTGTGGGTGGCAATGAGATATCAGCCCCACCTTGACAATGAGATATCAGCCCCACCTTGACTTCATTAATATTTAAATATAACACACTGCTGCCATTAAACTACCTTAACATTGTGGAATACAGTGAACTGTTGTCATTAGTGGTTTGAGCCTGCACCTCAACACACACTGCCATTTATGTTGCCACTTTCAATTAACTTTGCCACTAGCAAGGAGGCTGAGCAGCCGGTAACTTCCACATGCTGTTAACAAGTACGTATTTTTGGAACTGGAGTTATTAACATATTTTCTTGCACTGTACTGACCTGCTGCATTTAAATATATCATACCAGCCTCCTTCAATAGCGTGTGTCAAAATTATGAACATTTATTTATGAAAGCAGTAAAACAACAAGGCAGCGGATGAATCTTTTTCTTGTATTTTCTTTACTAGTGTTTGAACAAGTAACTTCTGGAAAAATATCATCACTTTAAACCTGTAGAGCCCTCCACTGACCTAATCAGTCTTAGTAAAACTGCAGACAGCAATGAATACTTAGAACTACAGAGTTTTTTTTTTTTTTAAATCAACTGTGGAGGACAGTACTCCCTGAACTGCCAGTAGCAAACCTTGCCTAAGTGTAACTCAAGAAAATTTTGAGCATCTTACTGCAAGCACAACCACTGTAAAAAAGAAGTTATGTACTCACCATAACGTTTCCATGTATGTAGTCCATCTCGCCGAACATTATTACGTGTGGGTTCGAAACCGATCCTTGGCTCCGACTCGGCCGCTTAGAAAGCCTGAAAACTTCTGACTGGCTCGTGGCTAATAGGTATCCCATGATGCATGCACACATTCCCCAGATCTTGTTTGCTACTAGTCTATCAGGATAAGACAGGAAAAAGGACAAAGGTCCAGAAGAATAAACTGTAATAAAAGGCGCCCTTGTGGCAAAAACCACTGTAGAAAAGGAAAAACTGTATCCAGATCCTCCAGGAAGGGGGCTGGTGGGTGGGTTCATAATAATGTTCGGCGAGATGGACTACATACATGGAACGTTATGGTGAGTACATAACTTCTTTATGTTATGTAGTCCTATCTCTCCTCCATTATTACGTGTGGGACAGCATCCCTAGCATCTTGAATGGGTGGCTCACTGGAAGATACTCCTGAGTACCGTGGAACCAAACGAAGCTCTACCCCTGGAAGTTAAATCCAATTTATAATGGAAAATGAAGGTATGAGGGGTCACCCACATTGCTGCTGCACAAATACTATCAATAGGTGTCCTGGCTTGGAAAGCAGCAGAAGTAGAGAAGGACCTGGTGGAATGCGCTTTGACTTTAAAGGGTAACTCCTTTCCTTGAGAACTGTAAATAAAGGAAATACAACTAGATATCCAGTTCACTTATGTAACCTTGGAAACTCGCAAGCCCATTCTCGCCTCAGCAAGGAAATAAACAGCTGTTCTGATTTTCTATATTCTTTGGTCCGGTGGATATAGAAACGTAGCTGCCTGTGCACATCCAATTGGTGGAATGTATACTCTGCTTTATTGGAGTGATTAGGGAAGAACACTGGCAATTCAATTGTTTGGTTTAAGTGAAATCGAGAACATACTTTAGGAATAAAAGAAGGGTTGGTCCAGAGAGAAACCCTATCTTTGTGAAAAATTCGATATGGAGGTTTAACAGACAGAGCCTGTAATTCAGAAACTCGCCTGGCTGAGGTTATTGCTACCAGAAAAAGAGTCTTCCAAGACAGAAATTTCAACTGACAACTATGGGCTGGTTCAAAGGGTGGCAAAATAAGTCTAGACAGAACTAGTTTCAGGTCCCAACGAGGAATGGGGTCTTGCACAGGAGGACTTAGCATCAAGTAACCCTTAAGAAAGGATTTGCACAGTTTGTGAAACATAAGACCAGAATCATTAATCCCCACATGAAAATTAGATATTGTTGCTAGTTGAACTCGGAGTGTAGCAGCCGCTGAACCTTGGTGAAAGAGTTCTGAAAGAAATTCTAGAACAATAGTAAAGGGAGCTGTAAATGGATCAACTTCTCTATTGTGTGCCCATATAGAAAATCTCTTCCATTTACTACGATACAATTTTCTGGTCGAAGGCTTGTGAGAAGAGGTAATAATATGAGTTACAGCTGGAGACAAATCATGAAGCCTAACTAGTGACGGAACTGCAGCAGCCATACTGTCAGTTTGAGAGTGTGGAGACTGGGGTGAAGACAACTTGACATGTGTGTCAGGAGGTCTGGTACTGGGTCCGGAGTCCATAGGCAGTCCAACAGGTGAGGCCCGAGAAAAGGGAACCAAATCTGAAGAGGCCAGTAAGGAGTGATGAGGATCATCTTGCTTCCCAACAGCATTGCTTTCTGCATGACCTTGGGGATGAGTGGAAAAGGAGGAAAAGAATAAAGGAGTCCCGGGGTTCAATTGTGGACTAGTGCATCTCTTGGAGACTCTCCCGGAGGGGGGATGAGAGAGAAAAAGGTACTGCATTTGGTATTGATGGGACTGGCAAAGAGGTCGCAGAACGGTCTTCCCCACTTGTGGAAGATCATACTG
The DNA here is from genome assembly GCF_019279795.1 of Protopterus annectens. Taxonomy (NCBI): domain Eukaryota; kingdom Metazoa; phylum Chordata; order Ceratodontiformes; family Protopteridae; genus Protopterus; species Protopterus annectens. The sequence goes on from NC_056728.1 coordinate 1,918,344,301, forward strand.
GCTATTTTCTGGTACAAGGACCATTCGTGAGGTAACAATATTGCCCTGCTTAGCTTGTCCGCTATCATGTTGGAAGTGCCCGGGATGTGCGTTGCAATGAGAAAGCATTGGGAAGAAATTGCCCAATTCCAGACTTGCAGGGCCTCTTGACATAAGGGGTATGATCTGGTCCCCCCTTGTTTGTTTAGATACCAGACCACCGACATGTTGTTGGTCTGGATAGCTATCGTCCCTAGAGGGAGAAAGTCGTAAAGTGCTTGGAATGCTAGAAGCACCGCTCTCATCTCTAGGAAACTGATATGCAGATGGGCCTCCTGTTCTTGCCATGTGCCTTGGACAGTCCTGTAAGATAATGCCCCCCCCCCCATCTGAGAAGCATCCGTGGTCACAGTGGCAACGGATTGGTGTGGTACAAAGGGAGTCCCTGTGGTAAGATGACCTGGTTGAATCCACTAGCGTAGGTCCTTTTTGCAAGAATCTGTAATCAAGATCTGATGATGTAGAGGCAACTGCTGAAACGACCACTGGGATGACAGGAGCCATTGGAGTATTCTCATATGTAGTCTTGCTAAAGGTACCAAGGTTATGGTTGATGCCATAGTTCCGAGAAGCTGCAACACCACCTTCACTTTGACTCTTTGAAGGGGAAGTATCCTGTAAATTTGTTGCACAAGATTCTGTAGTCTGTCTGTAGGTAGTCTGGCTGTCATATCGACCGTGTCTATGTTTGCTCCTATAAAAGTTATAGACTGAGTGGGCAAAACAGAGGATTTTTCCCAGTTTATCGACATTCCCAAATGGGAACAGAAGCTTGATTGTGGAATCTCTTGACTGAATTAGGCGATGCCTGGTGGTGGCGGTCAGGAGTCAATCATCCAGGTATGGAAAGACTTGGATTCCCTGACGCCGCAAATGAGCTGCGACTACTACCATGCACTTGGTGAACACCCGAGGGGCTGTTTTGAGACCAAAGGGCAGTGCCCGAAACTGGTAATGATTGGCTCCCAGGCGGAAGCGTAGGTAGCTCCTTGATGCTTTGTCCATCATTATGTGGTAGTAGGCATCCTGGAGATCTATTGAGCACATCCAGCTGTCTCTCCCCAACAAAGGGAGTATGGAATGTAGAGTGACCATTCGGAACTTGGACTTCTTTACATGCTCGTTTAACCTGCTGAGGTCTAGGATGGGTCTCCAGTCCCCTGTTCTTCTTGGAACTAAAAAGAACCTGGAGTATGTTCCAAATCCTGTCTGGTCTGTTGGGACCATTTGGATGACTCTTTTTAAATAGCAGCAGTTCTATCTCTAGAGCCGCTTGATCCCTGTGATTGGGTGGTAAATCTGGGATCCTTTTGAGAGGGCGTGGTGGAAGAGAAAAGGGTATAGAGTAACCTCCGGTAATAATGTCTTGTACCCACTTGTCTCGAATGAGATTTAGCCAGGCTTCTGGGTACAAGGACAGGCGACCCACGACCGGCTCCAGAATCGCACAGTCAGGTTCCACATCAGGAACGCTGATAGGGACGGTCACGAAAGGAATCGCGACTTCCCTGATTTTGTGGGCCTCCCCTGCCTCTAGGGTGACGTCTACCATTATTTCCTCCTCACCTGCCTCTGAAGGAGACATCACCTTGTGTGTCCTGGAAAGGTCTCTGTGATTTCTTGAACCACATTTTGCCGCTCTTCTGACCTTTAGGGTAAGGTCTAGAAGGAACGGTAAAACGGACTCCCAAGGCAGAGACAGTCTTTCCTTCCTGCTCACACTGGTGAGGGTATCTTTCACCTTGGGTCAAAAAGAGAGGATCCGTCCATGGGAGCATTGGTGAATGTAGACTTGAAAGGCTCAGCAAAGTTGCATAGACGCATCCAGGAATGTCTCCTTAATGAGACTCCTGAACCCGCCGCCCTACCCACACCATCAGCTGCGTATGAGATCAGCCGCATGGAGGAGTTAACAATAGATGTGAGGGTAGCCAACTGAGCCGACACTGTAGACGGGACTGCTTCAGTAGAGGTACCCTGAAGATCTCCTAACTCCTTTAGGAGATCTCTCGGAAGTCTCATAAAATGTGATAGATAGTTCAGTGATTGGAGTGTAAAAGCAGCTGAAGAGAAGATATGCTTCCCGTACCTATGCATCTTTCTGGATTCCTTATTAGGTGGATGGATAGAAGAAAAAGTCTCTGACAGCTCATTCTTAGTGGCCACTGCCAACACCATATCATCAACCGGTAAACCCTTGGATAAAACCTCTTTGTCTTTAGGGGTGGAGAGAAATTTATTCGGCCTCCTGGGGACCGGTTCCACGGCATCAGGAGTCTGCCATGCTTTCTGATTCACAAGATCCAGTAATTCATCAAATGGAGGAGACACCCATGAAGCTAAGGGTTGAGACCCAAAAGCCTTCAGGTGCAATGATTCCTCATCAGAAGGGGTAACGGTGGGGCAGCTGCCTCTCTGCCTGAGGATCTCCAAAATGTCTGCAAAGGAGACATCTTCAGAGGATGACTTAGGGGACCCCCCTCCGACTCATTGAGGTCAGTGTCAGATGTGACAGACTCATCAGGGGAGTCTACATGCTTCCTCTTACATGATCTCTTCTGAGGGGGCTCCTCAGCGGGGTCTTCTGGGGAGGTCTCGGAAGATTGGGGACCACCCAAACAGGAGTCCTGAGGCTGTGAGTCTCTACCATCCCGGGGGAGAGAGGATGCTGAGACCATAGTCAACGCTTGAGGAAATATAGCATCGGTACTCCTACGTGGTATGGATGAACTATCCAACATGCTCTTCATCTTCACGAAGACCGATTCCTCCAGCTCCGAATGATGCCCTGGCTCCGAGGAGGGTGTAGGTGCCGATGGCTCCAAAGAAATTGGCTCTGAGAACGATGTAGGGTCCGAGCTCACTTGAACCGACGCACCAAGAGGAAGACTCGGCACCGAAGAAGTTTGGCTCCAAGTGTCCCCCTCGGGCCCGACTGAAGAGCTTCGCACCCTAGACACTTTGGACGGCGCCGACAGTGTCGGAGCAGAGCTCGACTCTGAGACAACCACCCAGGGTGCTGGAGCCGAGGACACCACTATAGTCGGTACTGACAGCATCAGCTCCAAAGGCTCAATCTGGGTTGGAGGAGGAAAAAGAGCAGGGTTGGTAACAGGAGTTGGCTCCGAGACAGAAATGGTTGGAGCCGATAAAAATTTTGGCAAGGCCGACGACTTAAGGAGTCTGAGCACCATTCTCTCGATGTCTTCTTCCTGGAGGATATGGTGGACAGTGTTGGAGACCTCGCTCTCTGCAATATAGGCGATTTTAGAGTAGGGGAGACTGATAGAATGTCTGTAGACCGGCTCCGAAGAGGACTGCTAGTGATCAGCACCGAAGCACTTGGTGCCGATACTGCTATGTCCATGTCCAGAATCTCGATCTGCTCCAAGGACAGTGGAGCCGAAGAGACAGAGGCCATCTCCGATTTAGGTAACTTCTCTGGAGGTTCAGAGACAGAAGATGAGGCTGGAGAAGGCCTTTTTGAGGTCTTGCCCTTATCTTTAGTAAAAGAATGCTACCTAGCAGAGGAGGACGAACAAGCTAGGTCTTCCTCGAAGGAAGGTTTTAACAAGCCTTTTAGAATCAGCTTATTCTTCCATTCCTGGAGCACTCTAGGACTAAAGGAATGGCAAAAGAGGCAAGTCTCTTGAAGATGTATGGCCCCTAAGCAGTACACACAGACACTATGTCCATCAGTGATGGACATTTTTTGAGAGCATTTAGTACACTTTTTAAATCCTGACTGTTTATGCTCTTTATGTTCTTTAGACATAATGGCAGTCTCAATATAGGTGAGTGAAACAACCAACACACTCGCTCAACAAGAGAGGAACTAGATCCTCTAACTTAAATAGATCTAGCCCTAACTCTCACAACAAACAACAAAGGGAAGTTTTACTAGTTTCTCTAACTTAAACGAACCTAGTGTAAAGGAAAAGGGAACAGACTAGTATCTCTAAGTAAAACTGTTTATTCTAAAAGCACACACTCATGGGAAACAGACACAAAAGGCCAACAGGCCCAAGAATTTTATAGCAGCTATAAGTCAAATCCAGTAAAAAGTCAAGTCCGGTTAATATGACACAAATCGGTATCACAATAAGGCTATCAGCAATAAGAAAAGCACTTCACACGAAGCTAAAAACTTCTAACAAGCAGTAATAATAAAGAACTAAATCACTTAGCCACAGCCAACCAAACGGCAAACGAGATCTGGGGAATGTGCGCATGCATTATGGGATACCTATTAGCAACAAGCCAATCAGAAGTTTTCAGGCTAAGCGGCAGAGTTGGAGCCGAAGATCGGCTCCGAACCCACACGTAATAATGAAGGCGAGATAGGACTACATAACATGGTTATATATATGTTTAGTTTCACCTCTGTGAAACTATTAATGAAAAATGCATTGCATTAACAAATAAAAAATGTAAAGTTCAGTATGGATCACAGTTTAAAAGCATGGCATAAGTAGAAATACTTCAAAAGCATTACGTTTCAGCTGCATAACTACTATATTTCCATTTGCTATTTTAATAGTTATTTAACATCATCATCATAAGTACTGAAAAAAAGGAACATCTGTGCATGATTTGATACTGGCCCACAAAGATTAAGTGTGTGTGTGTGTGTGTGTGTGTGGGGGGGAGGGGGGTGTGCAGGAGGCTGTCGCTATTTTATGGGATTAATTTGTTTTTTTTTTAATTGGGAGTTGTTGATCTGCCACTCAAACAGAAACCCTACAATTAACAAGAGGGAGGTTTAAGAGGATTACTGTCCCTCTCCCCCATATTCACGGTATAGCAACAGTTCTGTACACACTATTTTGGACGTATTATATACCATTTGCTTACTGAATTTATTCTATGACATTAGGTAACACGAACTGTAACATTACTGAAACTAACAGCACACATCATTCTGACAGTACTATCAATCAAAAAGCCCATGCCCACACTTCTGCAAATACTAGGGGTTACTCATTTCCACAACAGCCAGCTTTCCTCATTCCAAACTTTAGCCACATGGGGCTGCGAAACTCCTTTCTATTACATGAGTAGGGAAATGGTGGGATCATTACTATAGGATGCAGAGATAGCGGAAATGAAAAGAAAATGAAAAACGTGCTGTTTTTAAGCAACATAAAAGAGATATGGGCGGGAGAATGAAAAATAAGGTAACTTATGTAACTAATACTTCTGGGCTTCTGAAGAGAAGACTCTACAAACTTGGTCACCATTCCCCATCAATGATGCAACCCCAAGGGGGGTGGGCACACACTGAAGACTTGACAAGCTGCTTTAGAGAAAAAGCAGAACCATTGGCACAAAAATAAAAAAAAAAAAAACATAAAAAAAAATACTCTTCACCACCGCAGGACAGAATATTTCCTTATTTATAACAATAAGCCTAAAGCTGCACAAAACTATATACAGAAGACCATGTTTACTTGAACCATACAGCTAAAGGTACATCATGTTGGAGGTGCTTGCATTGGAATTTTTTTGAAACAAACTTTTGGGTTCGACTTAAGGGAAAGGGTTTTAGGATTAGAGTTAAGGTGGAGGTGTTCACATAATACATTTTAAATGGCATCAAGAAGGCGCTGGGTTATGGATAGGGACAAAATTCTACAGTCAGGAATTGCATTTTATGACTAGGATTGGAGTAAGAGTGTTTACATAGTACATTTAAATGGTGCTGATTATTAACAATGAGCAAGTGCAACTCATGCTCGCATTCCAGGAAGTAAAATTTACAACCAAGTTACGTCTTTATGCTATAAGTAACCATCACTGACAGAACCCACACTGTAAAAGTTGCAGACTCCAAATCTGACTTCAAACCAGTGACAAGTGGAGTATCACAGGGTTCAGTCCTGGGACCTCTCTTGTTTGTTATCTACTTCTCTGAAGTACTGGCTAACACAGAAGGCCTCTGGCTAACGAAGGTCGTAGATAATTGCAAACTAGGAGCCATAGCTGAGTCCCCAAATGATGTGGACATCCTACAGGAGGGCCTCACTGAGACAGATGCCTGGTGTCAGAGGCATGGCTTCAAGCTCAATGCCAAAAAGTGCACTGTCATCCCCTTTGGTAAACACTCTGTACCTGTGAACTACCACATAAACAGCAGTCTACTTAACGCCAAATATGTGATAAGAGACCTTGGGACCCAGGTGGACAGTAGTCTCCCCTTTGATAATCACATCGCCACAGTAGTCAGGAAATCTTTCTATGTGGCACACCTCATCATAAAAGGATTCTCATCCAGGAAAAAAGTGGTCATTGTTCCCCTCTACTCGGCACTCATTAGACCCATTATAGAGTACAACGCCCCTTTTGTAATGTACCTCACAAGACAACTGCAGCAGCTGGAAAGGCCACAGAAGTACTTCACAAAGAGGATTACTGGCCTCAAACAGATGCCCTACACTGACTGTCTCAAAAAACTCCAGCTTTACTCTGTAGCATATCGCCTACTCCGAGGAGATCTCTGCTTAACATATAAAGCTATGTTAAACCCAGAGCTGCTGGACATGCCATACCTAAAGAAATCCCAATCCCTCTGAGCTACATGCTCTAGGGACCTAAACCTTGTCACCACAATAAACAGGACATGCTGGAGGGATAGATTCCTGTCCTAGAGACCTCCTATACTCTGGAACAAGCTACCCATCTATATCAAGCAAAGTTCGTCATTAGCACTCTTCAAGAAAAATCTTGATGAGTGGATGGGAAATAGGAAATACACTCCGGGGATCACTTCTGTGGCTCTGCTCCACAGGGGCGCAGGAAATTAACTTTCTTGGGTGGCGTAAGCCAGGGAACCTTGTTGGCTAGGCTTACTTAGGCCCTTGGGCCGATAGCCTACTACCTACCTATGAACAAGGTACTTTCCATCTCCCTTCCTTTAGAAACTACCCATTGCTACGGAGCAGGAGTTTCTTCCTATGCTGCCAGCATCTCTAGCAACAAGCACCCCATTTTACCCACAACTTACATCCATTGTAAATGAAAGACATAACCATTTTTACATGCTCACAGTGGATATACACCTTGTTGTTTCAAGCACCTTTTTAGAACATTGCTATGGACTTCATACATTTATAACTGTAAAGCCAGCTTTTGTTAAAGATATTTTTCCCAGCTGCTCATTATTGACTTCCTGCAGCATTGTTGTCCTGTTCCTGCTACAGTCTCAACCACTCACATTACAGGTCAAATACATCCAGAATTAACGGACAGCATTTAAAGCCTGCAGGTCCAATCTAATAAAAATAAAAAAACATTAAAAATGTAAGCAACTGTAGCTCTGCTCATTTGTGGCTCTAATTGTTGACACGTAAGCTCAAACCAAGCTTATATATAGGCTTGCCCGGATCCAAATTGCATTTTTACACTTTTTTAAATATGTGTGTGTGTGTGTGTGGGGGGGGGGTTAGCCCCCCTTGCCCTATGGTTCTGGTGCCCTTGATGGCAGGATTATGAGGGGATAAGACTTGTACTGTCACTAGCTGAATGACGGATAAGATTTAAAGCAAAAATGAAGTTAAAACATAGGATACTGGTGAAGAAGGACAGGCCAGGGGGTGAGACAAGATATGGAACAATTATAAGGAATTTTCTTGAGAGTTTAAAACATAATAGTACTAGGGCCTATGGAAAAGAAGCTTGGATTTTCAAGGAAAGGACAGTACAAATGATGGCAAGGTTGAGAAGGCAGCAAAGGAAGAAGACAGCGTCTACTAAGTGTGAAGTTTAAGAAAAGATAGGATGGAAGGTTTAATGACTGAGGACAGAAGATCAAGATTAAGTACAGGGAAATTTTGGAAGCTGTAGAGAGATACTTGAGAAGATCTAAACTAAAAACTAATCTAAACTAAAAGAAACTGGAAGATGACAGTGTGGGAGGATTAGAAGCTGATGGAAGAAGATGCAAAACTGGGTAGGAGATTAGTGTTGGTGAATAAATGTCTGCTTTAAAACACATTTAAAAAGATGCAGTACCTATGGAAAATGGGATACCGTGTGCGTTTGTTGTTACATGGGAAGTGTATAAAATTCTGTGTTCATGTTGTAAATCAGATGTTAAAAGAAGGGATGGATATAAAGGAATATCTTTTAACTAGATTGTGTTTATTTGGAAGAACAGGGACAGATGGGATATTACTAAATGGAGATCTTAAGTTTTGGCAAATTCTGACTACGAGAGTGTATTAAAAATGTTTCTGCTAAAGGCAGGGAATGCAATTGATATATTAGATGAACAGGAAGCATATTGGGGATGTACTGGGGACAAGAATAAAAAATTTACTTTTGTTGTTGATGTAACTGGTAGAGGAACGTATAGACATAAAAGGAAAGATGATGGTGGTGACAAGTGACACCAAAAACATTTAATATTAACAAGATCTTTCTCAGCTGACGCATTTATTTATGTTTGGAGGTAAGGTTTGTGGCCTAATACAGCGAATTTATAATAAGTACTTGTATTCCCTGTGGAAGACTTCTCCTCACTGCTACTGTTCTTAGCTTCAGACAGTCCTACCTCCCAACTTGATTCTACGTTGCTTTGCAGATAGCCCCCGAGTACGCCGCGTGGCACAGGACCCTCGACAAGTGCGAATGCACAAACAACCCTCCACCAAACATCTCTGACTCTAAAAATTGACTCAGGATAGCCCCCGAGTACACCGTGTGGCACAGGACCCTCCACAAGTGCGAATGCACAAACAACCCTCCACCAAACATCTCTGACTCTAAAAATTGACTCAGGATAGCCCCCGAGTACGCCGCATGGCACAGGACCCTCCACAAGTGCGAATGCATAAACAACCCTCCACCAAACATCTCTGACTCTAAAAATTGACTCAGGATAGCCCCCGAGTATGCCGCGTGGCACAGGACCCTTCACAAGTGCGAATGCACAAACAACCCTCCACCAAACATCTCTGACTCTAAAAATTGACTCAGGATAGCCCCCGAGTACGCCGCGTGGCACAGGACCCTCCACAAGTGCGAATGCACAAACAACCCTCCACCAAACATCTCTGACTCTAAAAATTGACTCAGGATAGCCCCAGAGTACGCCGCGTGGCTCAGGACCCTCCACAAGTGCGAATGCACAAACAACCCTCCACCAAACATCTCTGACTCTAAAAATTGACTCAGGATAGCCCCCGAGTACGCCACGTGGCACAGGACCCTCCACAAGTGCGAATGCACAAACAATTCTCCACCAAACATCTCTGACTATAAAAATTGACTCAGGGTAAAGGACTATTATTTTACATTAGTTTTGTTTAAATATCTGGCGTTCTGCTACTGGAATCAAGCAGAATAACGCCAAATAAAAACAGGTTCGTTTTATAAAAACTTAAACCAGCTACTGTTGAAATCTGGTTACCTTTAAGACCCAGGGAAATCTTTGTGGTGTAGTCCCCACTCCGCTTCGTGAGTGCTTCCAACCAGAAAGTTAAAATTTTGCTGCATTCTTCTGTTGTTGTTACGCAACTGCTTAGCGTGTCTCTTAAGCCTGTGGAGCTCGCAGAACACGTGTTTTGTAACTAGCTAACCTAAACTGCTGTTTATTTGGTGCTCAACCTGCAACAAGTGTACATATGTTTAGCGTGTGCGTTTTACTCGCAAAACACGCTCTTCCTGTTTAATTGTATGCCTTGTGGCGTATTTAAGCAAAGCTTAGGTAATTAAGATTTGCGTAGACCTACATTGTGAGATATAACAATTATTTTAAGAATTAAGTATTGCATAGTCCTACATTGTGAGATACAACAGTAGTTTCTTGTTGAATTGTGCCTTTTATCTACTGTACTGCTTACAAGTGCCTTTTATCTACTGTACTGCTTACAAATCTCTTTCTAATAATTACCTCACAGATACCTAACACTAAATATAACATCTCTTTCCATTATTTTTCACCTCAGATAGCCCCCGAGTACGCCGCGTGGCACAGGACCCTCCACAAGTGCGAATGCACAAACAACCCTCCACCAAACATCTCTGACTCTAAAAATTGACTCAGGGTAAAGGACTATTATTTTACATTAGTTTTGTTTAAATATCTGGTGTTCTGCTACTGGAATCAAGCAGAATAACGCCAAATAAAAACAGGTTCGTTTTATAAAAACTTAAACCAGCTACTGTTGAAATCTGGTTACCTTTAAGACCCAGGGAAATCTTTGTGGTGTAGTCTCCGCTCCGCTTCGCGAGTGCTTCCAACCAGAAAGTTAAAATTTTGCTGCATTCTTCTGTTGTTGTTACGCAACTGCTTAGCGTGTCTCTTAAGCCTGTGGAGCTCGCAGAACACGTGTTTTGTAACTAGCTAACCTAAACTGCTGTTTATCTGGTGCTCAACCTGCAACAAGTGTACATATGTTTAGCGTGTGCGTTTTACTCGCAAAACACGCTCTTCCTGTTTAATTGTATGCCTTGTGGCGTATTTAAGCAAAGCTTAGGTAATTAAGATTTGCGTAGACCTACATTGTGAGATATAACAATTATTTTAAGAATTAAGTATTGCATAGTCCTACATTGTGAGATACAACAGTAGTTTCTTGTTGAATTGTGCCTTTTATCTACTGTACTGCTTACAAGTGCCTTTTATCTACTGTACTGCTTACAAGTCTCTTTCTAATAATTACCTCACAGATACCTAACACTAAATATAACATCTCTTTCCATTATTTTTCACCTCAGATAGCCCCCGAGTACGCCGCGTGGCACAGGACCCTCCACAAGTGCGAATGCACAAACAACCCTCCACCAAACATCTCTGACTCTAAAAATTGACTCAGGGTAAAGGACTATTATTTTACATTAGTTTTGTTTAAATATCTGGCGTTCTGCTACTGGAATCAAGCAGAATAACGCCAAATAAAAACAGGTTCGTTTTATAAAAACTTAAACCAGCTACTGTTGAAATCTGGTTACCTTTAAGACCCAGGGAAATCTTTGTGGTGTAGTCCCCGCTCCGCTTTGCCCTCACTACGCTCGGGCTTGCTCCGCTCCCCTCCCTGCCCCCTATTCCCACCCGCCCCCAGTACCTCTACATTTATTTAGTCATTAAGCCCATCCCCCTTACCACCACCCAATCACAACTGTCCCCTCCTTCCCCACTCCATTTCCCTACCTGTCAATATTACTAAGGCTACTCCGCCCACCTACCATACTCTCTCCATTAACACCCACTACTCACATCCAGCTTTTTATATACCAATCGACCTAAATAACACCCCTAGCTCTATCTACCCATCAACCTCACCCCTCACCATGGATAGAAATTCACTTACCACCTTTCCCCTGGCACTCTTACTCCTTATCTTTCCTTATCTATGAACAAACTTTGAAACCCACACCCTAATAGGAGTCTACCTCCCCAATGGTCAGACCTCCCTGCATTCCCATTACCCCACTAATCTCATCCCTCCCTCTCTTTACCCTGCTACTCACTTTATACCCAAAAGTTTTCACCTTTCACTCTGTCGCCCAAAAATATCCTCAACTAGGGACCATCTTTTACAACTAATTAAACTACAAAAAATACTTGATTATTTGAAAAAATCCATTACAAAAGACGGTGATATCCACCTCAACCCAGGCCCCAACAATGACCTAGGCCCTAACCCCCTCAATGTAGCCAGAAGCCCAACGGACTCCCTCCGGATGCTTCATCTTAACCTTAGAAGCATTAATAACAAAGTCCACAGCTTACACGCCATGCTCGAAACCCACTCTCCCGACATCATGTGTCTCTCAGAAACTTGGCTCAAACCTAGCAGTAAGGATGAGGAAATCATCCCACCTGGGTACAACATCCTCAGGGCTGATCGACTAACCAGAAAGGGCGGGGGAATAGCTGTCATGTTCAAGAACTCATTGAACATCACAATGAATTTACTCCAACCCCCAAAAGTTCCCAACCTGGAACTGATCGCCCTGAAGCTATCCCTAAACAACCAAAAAAGTATTAATCTCTTAGTAATTTACCTACCACCTGGCAAAAATGTTGAAATCCTTGAACAAACTCTTAGTTGGCTCGCCAACAACTATCCACAAGAAACTATAATTTTAGGAGATGTTAATATTGACTGGTCTCTATATTCTGCTCAATCAAACCCTCTCCCCATTAACTTACATGGTTTCTCCCAATGCATTCTTTCTCCCACTAGAATTGGTCATGCCCAACAAAGGGAGAGCATCATTGACTGGATTCTTACTAATAAGAATCCTAACAACTATACGGCAGGGACCCTTCCTAATGACCTCAGTGACCACCTTGCCACCTTTATTATAAAACAGAAATGTCCAACTATAAATCCACCCATAACTAGACTAGTTAGGAACAGCAAGAATTTTGTCCCAGACAAATTTCTAGCTGATCTCAAGGCTTGTAACTGGCATATCCTAAAAATCCTACCTTTAGACGAGAGCGTATCACACTTTGACACCTTCCTCAAGATACTTGACTCTCATGCTCCTAAGCGACTTACTAGAACTAAGGTACGCATAGCACCTTGGCTAACACAAGATACTAAATCTAAAATTAGACTCAGAGACCTGGCCTGGAACAAATGGAGAACCACAAAAACCCCCTTAGATCGCATCAAGTTCCTGCAGCTTAGAAATTCAACCAAAGCAGCCGTTATGTCTGATAAAAAACAATATTTCTGTCACCTCCAAGACAAACATCAGCATAATCCTAAAAAATTCTGGGCTGGTTTCAATCACCTCCTTCATCCAGGTAAATCTACTACCCCCACCCCTGAAAAACTCATGGATAAAGATCCAATTGAAATAGCTAACACTTTTAATTCTTTTTTTACTGAGACCATCCAGTCCCTCGCCAGTAAGCTTGCCACTTCCCCCTCGGTGGCAACCTCAACCAATGATCCAACCCAAACTACCTTCAACCTTCAACCTACCCCCACCTCCTATATACGTACCCTCTTGAAAAAACTTAAACCAACCACCCTTGCGGCTGACTCACTCCCAGCCAAATACTTACAAATAGCATCTGACGCCATAGCCTACCCTGTCTCAATCCTGATCAACCGAACCATCTCAGAAGCCTCTATTCCCTCTATTTGGAAAATCTCTTATATCATCCCCCTCCATAAAGGAGGATCCTCCACTGACACTTCTAACTATAGACCCATAGCCATATTGTCTCCACTAGCCAAAATTATGGAACGCTGTGTCCACAAACAACTCATTACCCACCTCACACAAAATAACCTCCTATCCAACACCCAACACGGCTTCCGCCCCCATCACAGCACAACCACTGCTCTCCTCTCCTTTGTTGACTCAGTCAACCACAACAACAAACTTATCTCCTCTGCGCTCTTTCTAGACCTATCGAAAGCCTTCGATATGGTCAACCACCAACAATTGCTCCACACACTGGAAACCTTTCACCTTAGTAAACCAACAATAAGTTGGTTTAACGCCTATCTCTCTTGCAGAAAACAGGCGGTTCAGTGGCAAAATAAGCTATCAGATCTACTCCCCACCAATATTGGTGTTCCCCAGGGATCTATCCTCGGTCCCCTTCTTTTTTCCATATTTATAAACGGTCTACACTCTATCATTCCTAAATCCACCTGCATTCAATATGCAGATGATTCCACCCTTATCTGCTCTGACGTCTCTCTTGCCAAACTCCAAGTCACAACCCAAAACTGCTTTTCTGCAGTCGAAAAATGGTTCACGGAACTTAAACTCCTACTCAACCCAACCAAAACCAAATTACTTTTATTTTTCCCCACTCCAACTACCACCCAAGGAATAGATCCCCCTGACACTAACAATCCAACCTTCCACGTGTCCTCCAATAATGGTACCATAATCTACCCCGTCTCCCACACCAAACTGCTAGGGGTGACTATAGACCACAAACTTAAATTTGATATGCATGTAAATCTAACCATTAAGTCGGTCAACAAAAAACTCGGATCAATGTATAGAATAAAGACCTTCTTAACCCCGCATACCAAACTAACAATTGCCCGAACCCACCTCCTCTCCACACTCCTTTATGCCTCCCCGATATTCTCCTTCCTCCATAAGAGAGAGCTCAACAAACTTTCTACTACCTACAATCACATTGCCAGATTCATAACGGGAATGCCCTATCGTACACATCACTGCCTAAACCTAAGGTCACTAGATTGGCTAGAACTGCCTAATATTCTCAAACTCAACCAACTCACTGAGGCTTTTAAAATCATCAACCATCCAGATAAAACCCCCGCATTGAACAAACTACTTACCCCTTACTCCAACCTTACATCCCTCAGGTCCTCAAAAAGTCTACAAGTACTGACCATTAAATCTAACAACTCCGGTGGTGAAGCACTATATGCTAATTCCATTGGCAAATCCTGGAATGCCCTCCCAAACAGCCTAAGACTTATGTCCTCTCTGCACCAATTTAAAATACACCTCAGATCTCTCCTGAAGTCCCAATGGTTATGCCCTTGCTCTAATCCAGACTAATAGTGAACGTCCCTACCTTACCTTGCCTCTCCAAGCCTCCACCCAACTCTATAACCTAAGAGTCCACAATATAGCCCTATTAGTTCTTCTGTTTAAAGTCTGTACCTATTTTAATTATATTTATAACTACTTGCTTGCTTTATCTTGCCTTTAAACGTCAGTGTATCTAATTGTCTCAACTCTGTAATTGTATTTGCTTTTGTAACCATGATCTTGGATCTTTTCTCCCCGGGCCTATATCTATTTTAATTACATTTATAACTACTTGCTTGCTTTATCTTGCCTTTAAACGTCAGTGTATCTATTTGTTTCAACTCTGTAATTGTATTTGTTTTTGTAACCATGATCTTGGAGCTTTTCTCCCCGGGCCTCCACTGAAAATGGACCTGTATCCAGTTGGACTAACCCGGTCAACAAATGTAAAATAAATAAATAAAAATAAAAATATTACACCTTAAATTAATGGGGGAAGTACACAATAGTTATGAAATGGAGTAAAGCAAGGTGCCCACTCAGTCCTGTGATCTCGAGTTATAAAGCTTGTTTGGGAAGATAAAGAATTGTCTAAGTTGATGAAAGTAGCATATCTATGAGGATACGAAGTTTTGCTTTTATTTAGTTATGCTGATGATTTCATTTTTGTTGTTAAGAAAGAGACAGATTTGGACCATAAAAGATGAGTGGGTTTTTATGCAATTTTAAACACAGTTAGTGCAAGTCTAAACAGGAAAGATATTATACATCTACAATTGCATAGGTTACATCTATTGAACAGTTCCCTTTTCAAAGTGGTTATGAGGGAACAAAAGCTTTAATAAAAATATACATCAAAGCTACAGAGACATAGGTTACAGTGTTACTGTATAACATATGATACAAGTTGCATGCATATGTGAACATAATACTTCACTGCACATCATACATGTTTCATGCATAACTGAACATCATATTCCACACAAATATAGCTACAATATAATTATTCATAAGTTTATGCTCTAACTGCAGTGCTGTGACATTCCTCATGTAAAGCCTGCAGGTCCAATCTAATTAGATACTCAAAATAATAATACAAAAAATTATATCACCTTTTAGGATTTTTCAAATGGCTATGATAGTACACTGAATAATCATATTGAGTCAGTCAGCTGGGACTGTATATTAGCCCCCAACCTACAATATAGTGGCAAATCTACAAACGTTTAAATAATTGCATTTGGAAATTCATCCCTGAATGGCATAAATTTAGTAATTATGCAGTAAACCTAAACAGTGGAGTTAAAAATTCAAAACACTGTGAAACCAAAGGCAAAGCACATACAAAACATTCAAACCTTATCCAATCTGATGTAAGAAGGCTAAGCTAAACTACATCTAGAAAGAGCACACTAAAAGAATCAAAAGCAGCAGAGCTTCATTCAAGGTAAAACTTGCCATCAGGATGAGTGAATAATAAGGCATTCTATAACTGCACTCAAAAATAAAAGGGAAGCCACATGACTGCAGTGTGCTAGAACAAAATGATATCACCACAGCAGTGCCAAAGGATATAGGTAACATAATAGTATACAGCTTTGGAGCAAATTTAAGGTAACAGAGAGGAACCACATCCACTCTTCCTCACTTCATACGATCCCAGCTGAAGTTACATTTGAAATGGTCAAATATGCCCTCAATAAACAACAGATGAGGAACCATGAAGCCTGATTTCTGTGATCCAAAGTAGCCCAATATACCCCTTTAGGCACAGATGACTGTCACTGTTGAAGTGACACCCGGACCCCATGTACAAAAATGAGAAAAAAGAGTTGCGGATGGATGGATGAACATCTCGCTATAGAGCTCGTCTGCAGAATCAGGCTGCTGTCATGCCGGTCTGCAATGAGACCTTACCAATCGGTTTCATGTTTATTGTGCAAGAGGATGGACAGAATCATAATGGACTTATTCAGACACAAGAAACGTCCCTCTAAATGACTTAAGTCAACATTGTTTTGTTAAGAGTAGAGTTTGCTGTTTTTTTTTTTTTTTTTCAGTGCATGAACTATATTCCTAGAGGGAAGGCTTTCTGTCCATGGAGCTTCTCATGATCTTTCTAAAGCTTTCAACACTATACCCCATGTTGGACTCTCACATAAACTCAAGGTTCTGATGGTAAATAAAGCTGTAATAACTTGGGCCTACAGTTGGCTATGTGGTCATACACACATCAGGCAAGAATATTCCTATTCACAATATTCCATCATCATTGGATTCCCTCAAGGTTTGGTCCTTCAGCCACTCTTTTTGGTATAAGGAGGGAATACTCCTGAGTGTGCTATCCTTCAGATGATAATATTAAACAAAGGTCCCATATGCCTGAGTATGTAATAAAAAATAATTCAACTACACTTGTACAAGGAGAAAAAAGGGGGGGGTTCTCTAGTGCCATGATCAAATTTTTCCTAGCCAATATGCATACAGTCTCAGGTCTTCCCTAAAAAGATGCCACTGCCTCAGTGGGATTAACCTGGTTAATAAAATATAAATAAAAAAAGTTAACAAGGATGGGATTCAATTGAGAAAAGACAGTTGTGTAAGGTTCTCCCCATAACAATAGATACTCCAATAATAAGATACCTGCCTCTTGATGCCATGTTCATAATTTCATACTGTTGGTAATATTCCCTCACCTTCTAGCCAACAAAGTATGCAGCATCTTGGCTTACTTCAGCTGTTTCAGAATAGCCTGAGTGCCTTGAAAACTGGTTCATTTTTAAGCAGGTGATCTACTAGGACAACTGCTGGAGCAGTAGCTTATAGATGAAAATGAATTTGTAATGTCAGTGAAGACAATCCCAGTAAACATAACATCATCCATGGCTTTTTAATGTCATCAGTTGTACTGCTATATCCTTTATGTAAATAAGTATAATGAATGTTGGGAAGTATTTATAAGTGAGATGATCAGGAGGAATGAAGTGAGTAGAAGCATTGCAATATTCTTGATAAGTTTAATAAGAACTGGAGGTGTAGCAATAAGCCTTGAGTGTAGTGAGTATCCCTTTTAAAGAACATGGTTAATAGGATAACTACAGATCTGAGATAGCTGTCAACAGTGATGGACTGAAGAAACAAGCATGATATGCAGACACAGCACCAACATTAGGATTTATAATCTGTAGAAATTCAGGGTAAATACTGTCAGCAGAAGGCCTCCTCACCCCCAGTAATATAGCAATCAGCGATGAAGGAAAGGGCATGAGAAGAAAGAACAGATCACTGAACTGGTTGCTGAAAGTTTCAGTGATGGCAAAAGGGTAATCACATTCAGCAGTCTCTTATCACTGTGAACGTGTACAGTCTATTCTTAGAAAGGCTTTCATGTTACTTTGGAAGACCTTTGGATTCTTTTTCTTTTCTAAGTGAGTTAAAATGGCTTTATGGCAACTACTTTTTATGATTCTAACTTCTTATAAAGTGTTATTATTGAGATGTACTGTTACCCGTGTACCATTATACCAACTACTGCTTTTGTCCCAGTCCTTCAGGTGGGACAGAAAGTCATACATTATCCTTCTGATCAAAGGGCAGCTTGTTAGAGCTGCTAGGATGGTTTCTGAGGAAGCCGACTTTTTGGAGGAATGTAAATTGTTGGAAAGAATGTTTATAAAGAGAGGATATCCCTTGCCACTTGTGCAATCTTTAGAGATGGAGGTTATTAATAAACGGCAAAATGGATTTTATAAACCACTATTGCTAGTTTTTGGGTTAGAAGGGTCTGAAATGGAAGAACTAGTTACCCCATTGGAAGACCTAAGAAACAATAATAGAAATAAAAATGTAATTAGGTTCTTTTGCACTTACAACCTTGACCATTCCTTTATTAGGGCTACCTTGGTGAAAAATTGGGCTCTACTAATGGAAGACCCTCTTTTAGCCAAGGTTTTAGGTGATCAACCCACTATCACTTTTAGAAGAGGGTTGAATTTGAAATCTTTACTTCAATACACCAATAAAAGTAAGTGTTTTAGGCCCAAAGGAATGGTAAGATGCGGGTGTTGTCACCAATGTAAACACCTGAACCTAGCCTATCAGGTCAACATTAGGGGGGTTCAGTTTAAAATTCAAGGTCACTTTTCCTGTGACTCAATGGGAGTAGTTTACTGTGCTCTATGTCAGGATTGCAACGCCTTTTACATTGGTAAAACTGAGCGAAAGCTTAAGCAACGCATATATGAGCACTATTATGCAATCACTAAACGTGACCTTACGAATGCCCTAGCTAGGCACATCAATGATCACCCTGGCCATTTCTTTAAGTTTTCAGTTCTCACCCAAATTAATAAGGATGATAGAGGTGGGCCCTGGCAGATTAATCTTGAAATCGAAGAATTAAGATGGCAGGTTTTGACTGCATCTTATTTAATGCCTGGTCTCAATGAGACCATGTCCATTAAATGCTGTCTCAAAAGATTAGCCTTGAAAAGGTAGATTAAAAACATGCCTTTGGTGGCTCTGTTTATATTTTGTTTGTTTTTTTGTTTTTTATTTAGTCTTTTTTTGCCCACCTTTTCTAAAAAGGTTTAGATTAAATTAAATTTTATCTTTTCTATGTTGATTTATTTGTTTTCTGCTATGTAGCAATTTTGTAAGTGTTGGTGTCCTTGGCACTTTTTAATTTATTTTTATTATAGTTTGTGCCTTTTTAAAGTTCTGCTTTATGGGTAGTATTTAATTCTTAAGCTTACGTTTGGTTTTTTAACTGATTTATCTTTAAAGAATGTCTGATTTTTGTTAATTACTTGATTGTTTAATTTATGCATTAAGGCTTGCTATTTATTGAAGCTTGCAAGCATATGCTTTTGTCTGAGGAAGGGAAGTCATTGAATTTCCCGAAAGCGCTCACATAATAAAGTGTCTGTTTGTTCTGCCTGAAGCAACTAGTCCTGGTTTTCGTTTATTCAGTTTAGTGTATTATCCTTCTGATGTTTGAACTTTGAAGACTCCTGGTCATGAGGGAAATATGAACATTCTACATTAAGAATAAACTGTTTTATAAGGTCAGAATGGTATATTCATCGTGGCAGCTGTTCAAACAGGATCACAAACTCAACGGACATGTTTTATAGGGAATATGCTCAATTCTTCTTCTCCTTTTGGCTTTTCCCATTAGAGGTTGCCACAGCAGAAACAACGGTCCACAGAACGATTGGCAGCGGAGTTTTACAGTTTTCAGTTGCCAGCTCGGCACCCAACCTTCCACAGAAGGAACACACACACACACACACACACACACACACACATACACACACACCTAGGGCTGAGTTAAAGTGCTCAGTACACCTGTAGCATGTCTTTGGGATCTGGGAAGAAACCGGAGCACCCAGAGAAGACCCACATAACTGCAGGGAGGACATGCAGACTCCACACAAAAGGTACCCAAGCTGAGAATCAAACTGGGGAAACATCTTGCTGTGAGGCGGCAATGGTAACTGCTGCACCACAGTGGCTGCCCAGGGAATATATTCAATTCATCTTCTTTAAATTCTAAAACTGAAGATTAGGGTTGGCCTAAGAAGTATAGTAAACAGGGGAGAATGATTTTCACCAACGTATAAAGACTGAGTTTGCTGTCCAAACAAGAACAGTGATATCAGAAAGGGTGTGGAATAAAATGTTTAATTCCTTAAGGTTTCACCATTTCTTAAAAATCATAAAATATATGCTTGCCAGACTTTGCAGGTGATTAAAATAGTATCACAGTACAACTTCACCAATATTCACAGAGCTCTGTACAGTAACTGCACATCTTACAGCCAACCTACAACTGCTAAAATAAAGCTTAATGTACACTTACCAAAATGGATCCAATACTTCTTCGGGTTTATGTTGCTTTTGCTTACAGCTGTTGGTAAGCAAACAGCAGTGTCAAAGCTACTCAGTATCTGCTTCAAGAAAACATGACACCACCCAGTTATTACTACCAGTAAGTTTTTGGAAACATGCATGAAAATAAAAGATATGCAACCACCTTATCAGCTGATCTGCAAGAAGACCTTCTACAGTAGTTAACTGATGGAAGCTCCTCTTCTGAGATATTCAGCAGTTCTGAAATGTCTCTAGCTCCCATCCTTGTCACAGGGTCCCTATTATAGCAATGAAAAGGCAATCTGTCGAATGGCTAAAAAGTTAAATATTCCGGACCTCAAAATCAGATTTGTGGGGGGCTGTGCACCCCACACCCCTCACTAATTATATATACCAACTCGGAGATCGCACTACAGTGAGGAAAGGGCAAATTTTCTGATCTTCAGTGTACCGAGATCTCACAAAACCGATCTCGAGGTCCGGAATATTCGACTTTTCAGCCGTTCGACAGATTGCGTTTTCATTCATCTAATAGGGACCCCCCACTGTCACATGCCCATATCCTCACAGTTCATGTTGTAACATCACACACCAGGCTAGGACAGCAAGGTCACTCCACCCCCCCCCCCCCATCCCCATGCTCCTACTAGAACACCATTCATAGAACAAGCACAAACTGAAAGGATGTAGTCAGGCATACATCATATGTTTATTATTATTATTACTGTTATTATTATCACCATCACTATCATAATTTTGTGGTACTCCACGTTGCTCAGAAACGTGCACTTCTGGAACATGATGCACTGAAGGACTACACTCTGTATGCTGGTGTACAATTCTAAAAATCCTGGCTACACATATAACTGAAATACGCACTACAAACTATACTTTCTAGATCTGCAGGAAACTCCATCCACAGATGTAGAAAGCAGAGGCTGTTCAGACACAATAGGAGATGTGGAGGGAATAAACACTAACTACAGATCTCAAAAATCAGACAATATGTTGAGTACACAGTTGTTGTAACTTACTTTGAAAGAACTTCTGCTTTGGGCAGATGTTGGGAAGAATCCCAAGGAAGGGGTCAAACCTCCATAGGATATCAAAGATAGAGCTGGGTTCAAAAGCAAGGGTTCAGAAGACTTTGTCTTGAATTCTTGAAGTGCCAAAGGAAGTTTGACTCCTGGAATTATTGCCAAATAGTAGTAATAATGCTCTATGATGCTGAGAAGTGATACCCAAATGGTTAAAGTATAAACAAAGTACTTGAAGCAGTCACACTACTAGTGGGCTAGGTTTAGTCATTGCTTGCTTGTGGTGTAAGTTTATGTTGGAAGATCTAACACTGAACAAATATTAACTATAGGAGTGGAATCTCCTAATCCCAACACTCCACATGTACAATTGCTGGAACACTTTTTATATTAACAGACTCAAACACAAGACTGCAGTGGTGTGAGCTTTTATTTTATTTATTTAGTTAGTTATTTTTTACCACTGCAGGGTCTCTCTCTATCTTTCCTCTTGTGCTACCATGCAGATAGTTTAAGTTAAGGGGATGTGGAGATAAAGCTCCCCCTGCACAAAAAATGATTCATAACTAATGTCACCTACAGTTTCATTAGGTTTGTTTTACAACATTGTTCACTTGTCCAGTTTTTCGTTAGGGGTTTACTCTTCAGATTCTTGAAGTGGACCTGTTTTTGTCATCACACTGCTTATAAGTGAACCATGACTCTAACATTCCACTGAATGGGATTGACTCAACAAATTGTAATAACCTATAGTAACATAGAAAAACCTCAGATAATGTTATTTCAGCAAAGTCCTCTGCAGTAGGTATGTAGGGGGTTGCTCCTTACTTAAAATATGTAGTTTTAAACCCATTCATTGGAATTGGTACACTGATTTGAAGTAAAGGAATTTAATTAAAGTACCAAATCCCTTGTGCCAAAAGATATGCAAACCACTTGGAAGAGATTTGTTTAATTACTGCAATCCCCTTGTTCAGAAGATATAAGACAACAAAATGTATTCCTGAGCGCATACACCACCATCAGATAAAATCTGAAATGATGCTGTGCATCCAAGGTATTAAGGTCTATCACTTCTCTGGGTGTAAACCCCTGAAAACAAAACACAAAGAAGAACTGACTGGCTTGCAGACACTTATGAAAAAAACTTTTGCAAGAAAATGTGAGTTATTTCTAAGGGACACCATGTTCCTATATAAAAAAAAAAAAAAAAAAAAAAAAAAAAAAAAAAACTTCCATACAAACATTGGCCAGAAGCTTAGACATTCTGTAGGCAGAGGTAACAAGAATTGCCTCTTTCCATGATACAAACTTTAGAGCCACTGAACCATCCATTTCAAATGGATGATGATGTTGAACTCTTGACAGTTGTGAAGTTCAAATCACAAGAACAAGATTTCTTCAATGGCAGGTGGAGATATAGAAGTTCATTAAGAATTGCTTAACCAAATGATGCAGGACCAGTGCTTTGCCTTCTACTAGGCCAATAGGTGTTGGCATGCCAATAAAAGTGCACATTGATTGTATAACAAGTCCAACTAAGTCAGACACGTGTCTAAGTTAAGTTAGGATCATCTGCCCGCATGCTAACTAGGTGATGAGACATATGATACTTTCTACCCAAATGAAGAACCTCTTCCACATAGCAGAACACAGTTAGCACCTAGGACTGCGGACTACATCAGTTACACAAGAGACTCCTGGGATGAATATCCAGAAAGAGGAGAAGAGTAAAAGGAAAAGCCACCCCCCTGTCATGTTGATGGCTGTCACCCAACCAAGGAGGACTTCCTTGGTTAGTACTGGAATAGTTTCCTGTGGTGTTAGAGATACTGTCTGAAATCTCCCTCCATCTTGTCATCACTCACAAACAAGGTACTTAAAGTTCTCTGCTTACAGCAACTCTCATTTTTCCCCACCCCTATCAGAAAAAAATCAGTTTACTCTGTATTGGTACAACACCATAACCTCACAACTGAAGGTGTTAATTACCACACTGCATCCTTTCCACACTCAGCAGCTGATCAAACAAGTGCACGTCAATCTTTATAGCCATAAAAAAATGAAAAAAAAAAATTCACCTGAAGACAATAGGGATGTTACCTGTGAGCTCCCAAAACTACTCGCCCAACTTTTGTAAATTTCTTTATGTCCTGTCTCACAGCTATGTTGCTACTGCCACTACTAATCCATAGGATCATAGGAGGTTACTAGGCTATTGGCCGTGAGGCCCTTATAAGCCTAGATAAGAGTTTAGTCCATGTTTAGACAAATCAGCATCCAATGCCCCTGTCCAGCAGGGACATGGGTGGAATCCCAGGGGTATACTTTCAGTTTTATCCAGGTTGCGCTTAAAAAGGGGTAAAGAGTTACTCTGCTTAATATGGAGAAGGAGTCTATTCCATAGATGGGGGAGAGTCTCTGGGACACAAATCTGTCCCACCAACAAGTCTTCTTGATGTCACAGACCAGGTTGAGGCCGCACATGCGGGTTACTCGAGTGGAGCTTGACTTGCGGATATGCAACAGTCCCATCAAGATGGGGTCTGTGATTGCCTTGTATGCCAGACAGATGTCACCTCTGAGAAGTCTGTATGAAACTGAGAAGAGGGATAGGGTTTATAGCCTATCTTTGTATGGTAGATGTTTGAGGCCCAGGATTCTCCTGGTGTGGAACCTCTGTGGTCTCTCCAGCTGCTGCATGTGTTTTGTGAGGTACATGCTGAAAGGGGCGTTGTACTCAATAATGGGCCTTATAAGGGAAGAATACAGGGATGTTATGACCTCCTTGTCCCTGGATGAGATGCATCAAGTTCCTCTTCACCATCCATAGAGCTGTTAGTAGCACAACCATTCATCCAGATAAACATGAGGGTTATTTTCCATTCTCTAGCTTTGCCTGTTCCCAGTGGCTGACATTAGGGACTGCTAGAACTTCCCCTGGGAATATATGAGTTCCCAACCATACTGCATGAAGGTTGCTGTGCAGATACAGTTTGGTGGAACCAAGCTCACATTTTTGGACCATAGTGCTGTATACGTTTCTTTCCAGGAGATGGCACTGCAGTAGGTAGAACCACCTCCCAAAGTGGGTGAGCCAAAGTTGGTCACTCACTCTCACTCCTACTAACCCAGGTTCTCCAGTATTACAGCTGCTATTCAGGCATGGGTCATAGTCAGGGTTTTTATCTCCATGTATGGATCTGTCTTTGATGCCCTCTCACTTGGCTGTTTCTTGATACTGATGTAGAGCAGAAAAACAAATGCTTCACAGCAACTATGTCAGCTATCAGAGAATTAAAAAATCAGTGTACTGAGGTGTCTGCACATTTAAAGCATGTTTTCACTAAAGTTTTGTTTCTGACACATAAGTGGTCAACTTTGGAGAGGGGGTAGTTTGCGTTTGTCAACTAGAGAATTAACAGTACTGCATAAAATCAGCAATTTTCATTGCTCTTCCGCTATAACCAAACTTTAGAAAATTATTATGTTTGTTTCTGTTTTCCCAAGGTCAAATGGGCAGACACAGCTCAAATATCTACTAAATATGTCAACAGTGGAATAAAGATATGTCAAGTCTTCAGACAGCTATCAACAAATGCAGATTCCTAAATTAAAAACTGCCATTTATTATCTCTTAGAGTGGGCAAAACCATTATCTCAGAAAGCTGAGAATCAAGGGAGATAATTTCCTGGGGTGACGTATCCATTTTGAGCCCCCTTGCTGCCCTATTAAGTCCAACCCTGTCGTAAGAAATACTACACTGAAATACTCATATTGTATTTCTCTGTCTGGAGCAGGAAGATGGTAAGGATCTAAACAGGAACTCTGACATTTTAAATTGTAGCAGAAGAAAAGCACCATACAGTTATTTTTAAATAACTCTAGAAAGAAATATTTGGCATTGTAGTACATTTCTGACTGCAGTTGGGACTTTCTGCTTTGCATTTTATAAGATGGAAACCATTATTAATTCAATTATATTTAGAGCACTTTTTTTGCATTGCCTAAATCAAACTTACAGCGTGACCACAGTTAGATATGCCATCTTATTTTGCCTGCATCCTCTATGTGAAGGACCAAGAAGATGGCGAGGTGCCATTGCAGCGCCGGACTAAACTGGTTAGAATTAGTCACTGTAGTGAAGCTGCCATGTAGGATGGCTTAAAAAGTGCCCATTCCATAAGGAAGTCTAGCTTTTATGGTGTCATGGTCTATAACATTTTACTGGTGGGATTTATTTCCGAGACAGAATCAAAAGATAACAGAAGCATACAAACTGTTCACATTTCCTACAATATAGGCAAATGATTTTATTTTTCTTGGAAGCCTAAGACACAATCAGAATCATGGGATAAATGATAGCTGAACACACACACACATAACAAGGATAATATTTATTTGCTAATTTGTTTCTTTATGTTTTGCAACTCATATTTTGAATATATTGGTAGAAGTTTCTTCACAGGACTGGGTAGGTAGTTGTTCACAGTCCTGCTTCATTTGTAACAAGTGATTCAAGGGGTATCTTTTAGCTTTGCAGGCAACACAACTAATCCTAAATGTGATTAATAAATAAGGCAATATTAGAAGCAGCTAGGACTTTATAAACTGAAAACCTAAATTCAGGGTTCAAACTGTCTGGGCAAGCAACAGCCTTTCTGTCATGAGCAGCACTAATTATAACATATTTAGTGAAAATGTTAGCTCAAAATGAGGTCAATAAATTTAGAGTACATTATGAAGAGTTTTCTGGTAAAATATTTTTGTATCCAAAGCATTGCTGATGCAGCTATAGGCATAATCTTTTGAGAACTCTAATAAAGACATACTTTTTTTGTAGTTGCATTTCAGAATAACCTTCAGTACCTTAACACTGCAGCACAAAGTATGGCATTGTTTGTTTCAGGTGGAGAACTACACGAAGTGGAATGCTGTGGGGCACTAGAGCTCAAAAATCTGCAGAATGTTACTGGCTACAACACATTTATGCCTACAGGGCTACTATATACTTCTTATGGAGATGAACAATAGGGAGGTGACAGCTACAGAAGCACAGCATGAGCCCAAAAAATGTTCCACAATCTACGTGTTGTGCCTACGTATGATGCTGGCTATTAGAAACATGCCATAGCAAGGCTTGTTTGTACTCAAGACCTGCAAAGCGAGACTTCAGTTATTGGATAAACAAAATTCTTTTTGAACATGGATCAAACTTTACAATCATACATCGAGATTCAATTTCAAATCTCTTTCTGGGTTACAAAAATAATTATAAAAACTGTAGGGAAACTATCTGTTGCAAGATTGTTACAGTGAAACATCTAGAAGTAGAAGCTAAATGGATTGCTATTGTGTAACTTGATAGGCTGGGACACTTTAGTTGTGGTGATAGAGTTGTGTGAAGATATGAGTTTGGAGTGCCCTTGTAATCTACAGGATGTCTTGTACAGTCAGACTAATACTAAGCTACATTCCAACAACTGCTGTAGTACTACATAAGTCGGCCACTGCTCCACCCCCCAAAAAACAAAAGGAGTTGCTTGTAAAGGTAGTCACTCTGCCTTAGTGTTATTGCAGTAATATGATTTTTCTTTTTTTTTTTTGGGGGGGGGGGCTCTTTTGTACTGCAAGAAGGCTGCAGTGATCCACTTTTAGGTAACAGTCATATTCAGGATTGGCAGGAGACTCACACTTCCCTTCTCAGAATGGGTTATTCAGATGTTGTTGATTAGCTTCATTATCTTATATATGCTATATGTAATATTTCTGTTAATAACCAAACCAGGAGTGTATGTGGTACTTCTCAGTATAAAGTGAAAGGTTACATTATACTGAAAAATCTTTGTATTGACAGACTATATCTAATGGGTGTTGCTTTCCAGATAGTTTCACTTGTCAGTAAAATGTGCAAATATGAAAAGTATCATATTTAGGCAATATCATAAAAATGGAATGACACCAGCAAAACTACTTTGCAGCAAAATGAGGTCGCATCTTTTTGAATAAAACTTTTGCTGATAATATGGAGATTATAGTTGTAGGTATATTAAGAATTATTGCCATAATTTTGATACCAAAAATTAATTTTATGTAAATTTTGCTCTGTATAAAACCATTTGTTATGTTTGGGAAGTGATAATGTTACTATTGCAAAGAGGAATGTGTGCTGAACAATTTTTATATTCATACTTTTTCTTAACTGTTAACAGTTCTCAAGATATTTACATATGCACAGAGACAGGTAGTTTGGTCAAAAGCTATCAAGGCAGGAACACCTCCACTGTCAGAAAATGTGAAATTATACTGCATCTAGGTTTGAATGTGGTTATATAGCACTATTCTAAGGTAATGAATGCTTTTCTGAAATACCTGAACTGCACTTCTATGACTGGAGCTGTGACATTTAACATTACACTTTAGAGCAATGGAAAATTAACATACACTAATAAAAAACAATGTTGGCAACATAACACTGCTGGAGTGGAGCTGTAGTATAAAGCATGATGCAGCATTTTAACATCCTTGCAGAGGCCATCATTTAATACTGTACTCTTCTTAACAAAAGGGTTTGTGTCATAGACAAGTAGTAACCTGAAAGCAACACAAATCTACAATGAATGTGTGTATTGTGCTTGTACGCATCTTCATACCTAAACTTCCTGTTGGATTTATACATCTTAATTCAAGGAAACTGTCCTCAAGAATAGTCTGTTTCAGGCTAAGTAAGAAACAGATTAATCTGTTTATAGTTATTTATTAAATTATTTAATATGTATCTGTAGCCAAAACATTGTATAAGCTGCATATACTGAACTTCCTTAGCTTTCTAGGTAAATTGTTTATTAAAGCTGAATTGTATGGTTGCTTTTCTTTTTGTTTAGGATATAGGCACACAGAATGATTACTGATTTTCAGTAGCTATGGTACAATGCATGTCCCTGTAATGAAGAAAGTACAGTTGCATAAACTGCACTTTCCCTTAACAGTACATTTTTGAATACTTCATGGCTATAGTAGCCTATGAGTTGCATCCTGCAAGGATAGAGCACCCAGCTAGCTTTCCAAAATCTAGCCCCCTCCCACACAATCACTCTGGCTATCTAAAGGCTAATGCCTTATGAAGGGAAGTATAAAAGCAGTCAGAGTTCCTTAAAATCTTCAGGACTTTATTGCCTGAAAAGAGAAAAAAGAAAGCTAATCCCAAAACAACCATAGCTATCGAAACAAGTGAAAGACTAACTACAACAAGCAGCAACAATCTCAATAATAAAAGTTGTAACTCACAGCAACTATGTACAACAAGGGGGATGGCGGGTGGGTGCAGCTAATACAGCACTGAAGAATTTCATAGATAGGTACTAGGCTATCGGCCCAAGGGCCTACGTAAGCCTAGCCAACAAGGTTCCCTGGCTTACGCCACCCAAGAAAGTTATTTTCCTGTGCCACTGTTGAGCAGAGACACAGAAGTGATCCCCAGGGAGTATTTCCTATTTCCCATCCACTCATTAAGATATTTCTTGAAGAGTGCTAATGAAGATAGGTTCATAGGTGGGAATTTGAACATTGACTGCTATAAAGTGTAATTTGTACTATCTTCATCATCATCTGGTCCCAAAGAAGAAGCACTCATGAGCCTGCTGCTATGGGTAGGTTACCAAGGCTTACCCAACCTGGGAGAAGGAGGAAGGATAACGGGTGGAAAAGCCCCCAGAAGTATGGTCCTTGCAAAGCCTGCTATGGACCTAGAGAGGGAATTCAGTTTGTAGTGCTTTGCAAATGCATGGAAGGAGGACCAAATACCTGTCTCTAGATATTTCTAGAGTCCATCCCTTTCCAGTATGCTGTCAAAGAAGCTAAGGCCTTGGTAGAATGGGCCCAGACTAGAATGGGCCCAGACCCTGCCTGGAATGGCCTTGCTTTGGTGGGAGTAACACAACATAATAGCAGAGAACAACCATCTACAGTCTTTTTAGGCATGGGTTGACATTTCTTAGTCCCCTATAGAAAATAAATAGATGGTCAGCTTTCCTAAAGGACTTTGTTCTGTCAAGGTAATGCCCGAGTTGCCTGTGCACACCCAAGATATGAAAAATTTACTTTACCTTATTTTCAAGCTCTGGAAAAAACTGAGATATTGATAGCTTGATTCAAAGAAGTGAACTCTGAGACAATCACAGGCATGAATGTGGTGTTAATCGGCAGAGTGGCCTTATCTTTATGGAAGACTAGATAGGGTTCCCACACTATGAGTTCTTATAACTCAGATACTCACCTTGCATATGTCAGAGCAACAAGTGAAACAGTTTTTCAAATAATAAACCTCAACTTAGCCAGAGGTAGGTTCAAAAAAGTGACAAATTATTTTTCTCCAGTACAAAACTGAGATCCCAGGATGGAGGTATTTGTTTACATAGTGGTCTCATATGTAACATCCCTTTCATAAACTGTTTAACCACAAAAACAGAGAAGTAAGAGGTGGTCCATGGGCAGACAAGCTGAAATGGCCACTAGATGCACTTTGACAGAAGTATAAGAAAGGCCCTATTTAGAAAATATTTCTATTTGCCAACATATGACTTTCTAGTAGTAGGTTTTCTTGCCTCCTTTAGTATCTGATACATTTCCTTGTTTAAAAGGTGCCTAAAAGGTATTAAAATTGAATTATCCAGGCAGCCAGATAAAGTTGCTTGATGATGGGCTGTATCAAACACCTCTTGTCCTGTGTGAGTATATCCAGTCTGTGAGGAAGTTTGTGATAACTGCCCTTGCTCAATTCCATAAGTAGGGAGAACTAATTTTGCCTAGGCCAAAAGAAAGTCACCACAATGATTTTTGGAAAGTCTTTCTGAATCTTCAGAATTACCTTTGAAATCAATGGAAAATGTGAAAAACCATAATAGGATATCCCTGACCAGCAGCATGAGACAGCATCTATTCTCCAAGCTTGTTTGCAAGGATTCCTGAACAGAATTTGTCTAGTTGTCTGCTTTGAAATGAGATAAACAGATCTACTTGAGGTGTTCCCCTCATCTGGATGAATTCCTGGAATACCTCTGGATTGCATTTTCCACTCTTGAGGGTCTGTCCAAGATCAGTTGAGTTTGTCTGTCACTATGTTTTGCTCTGACAGTATGAAAAAGGCCTGAATAGCTAGGAAGTGCTGAAGAGCCAACTCCCAATTTATCACTGTCAAGAGGAATGGTTGATATGACATGGTACTCACTTGCTTAAGTACCACATCTTCGTGGCATTGTCTTTAATCACCAGAAGAGGTCCTGGTTGCCAAAGATGATGTAAAGCTTTTACAGACTGAATCACAGTCAGCATTTCTTTACATTTATATGCTTTTGTCTGTCTAAACTGTCATACAGGCATTGCACTTTTAATCCCACAGAAACTGCAACCAATTGAAATCTGAAGAGTTTGTCAAGACCAATTGCTCTGGGGTAGGAAGAGAGAAATGGAGTCCTTCCACCACTGTAGTTATAGCTTTACAAATTCAAAATCAAAGGAGGTAAAGCTGATAGGCCCACATGTTTTTTTTTAGGAACCATTGAATCTTTGTCATGTATAGCCTGGCAAGTGGCAGGCATAGACTTCTGTGAATTTCTCTGTCTGAAGCCTTAGTCAGATGAGAAAAGTTAAGGAATATTTCTTGTTACGTTTCCACTTTATCTTGAGGTAAAAAAGCTTTTTGCCTTAGGCTGTCTATAAAGCACCCTAAAACACAATCCTGTGTGATGAAATAAGGTGGGATTTATGTATGCTTATCTGAAACCACAGATGGATTAGAAGGGATGAAACCATTATTAAGGGCTCCTGATATCCGAGCAAAGATTCTGTACAAATAAGTCGTCTAAATAAGGAAAAATGGGGATACCTTGCAACCTGCAGTGAGCCACTACAGGACCTAAGTACTTAGTAAAACACTCTTGGTGCAGTAGATAACCTGATGGGTAATGTAGAGAACTGACAATGTGACACAGATGCACAAAATTTTAGAAATCTCCTGAATTTGTATGTTATTGAAAATGTAATGGCAAGCATCCTAGAAGTCTAAGGTTCCCGTAAAAGACTGATCTGGGAGAAGATCTACCACCACTGACTGTAGAGTCAATATCTTGAACTATGGAACTTTCACACAGACACTGAGGAAAGAGGGATCCAAAACTGGTCTCCATGAGTGCTTCTTTTTTGGGGACCACAAACATTCTTGAAAAAACACCCTTTTTTAAGTGTTGTGCAGGAACATGTTCTACAACAACACCTTCTAACGTGTTGGAGCACCTTAGGAAACAAATCTGTTTGCTTTAGAGGTTAAGGAAATTCCCCTTGAAAGGAAAAGGATAATCTTGCAGCTGTTATCCTCCTGAATCAGCTTTAAAACACATCTGTCTTAAATTATCTGACACCAAGCTGGTGCACTGAGACAGTGATGACTTAAAAGTGGAAGATGAATAGGCTTAGGAGGATTGGGAAAGGTGACCAGATCTCCGGCACAGTCATAGAGAAGATGATGACTGCCCCTTTTCTTAGGAAATTCCCTTGTTTTGAGGGGTTTGGGGTTGATGCCCCCACCCCTTTCACTTGGGTGCTTGCTTGTTATTAGGTTGAATTCTCTGCTTATTTTGCCTTTTGAAAGGGGTAAATGTTGTATTAGGGAAGAATTTGGGGACCTGAAAAATCCTAGAAACTGCCTGCGTTAATTTACGTCTGTCATCCCATTGCTTGAGTACCTGAATAGCAGCAAGCCCAAACAAAACTTCTGAGTCTTGAGGAGAACTCAGAATTTCTGACAGTCATCTGAAAAGTTTTTGTTACATACCTAAACAAACCTCCTCAAAGCAGCAGCTGAAACAGAAGCCTTAGAAACTCTATCAACACAATTATACACACTTATTAAGGCATGTTTAGAAACTTGGGACAAGGTAGATAATATCTGATTCACATAAGACCTACCTTTCAGGGATCAAGGAAGAAGAAAACTTGGAATGAACTTCCACATACAGCTCTGATAGTTAAGGATAATGAAGGCTAATGTGGCAGAAGAGAAAAGTCTCTCTTTCTTACTCTGTCCAACCACCTTTCCTCCTTATCTCCAGGAGCATTTTTGCTGACTGAGCTATAAGAGTGATTGCAGCAGGACTAGCTGTAAGACAATAGATTCATTTATTCGCATGTCTCACACTGCAATTTATCTTCTTTTTAGGAACTGATGGTAGAGAATCAAGAGCATTACTGGCAGCTTTTAATGCCTTCTCCAAAGCAGGACAAATGTGTGGAGAAATAGGGACTTCTTGTTCAAGTAAATTATAATATCTGCCCAGCTTTGGGGGAACATCTCTATGTTCCCAAGCAAATCCGTCCCTCAGTCTGTAAATAGTCTGAGAAAAGGAGAGAGCTTCCATAAGTACCACTTCGGGCTCACTACAGAATCATGGGCTAAATAATCTTGGGGTGAGTAAATCCTGACTCCATCAACATTAGATTCATCACAAAAATTCATCTTCCTCCTTAGAAAGAAGAGCAGCAGTATTAGAAGAAGGCATACAGCAC
Source organism: Protopterus annectens (assembly GCF_019279795.1). NCBI lineage: Eukaryota > Metazoa > Chordata > Ceratodontiformes > Protopteridae > Protopterus > Protopterus annectens. The sequence continues at coordinate 1,918,377,304 of NC_056728.1, forward strand.
CCTGGCTGACTGTAATAAGCTCCAGGCTAGGGTAATTGCATCACGTTTACAGACAGGAACCATTTCTTTATTTTCAATATGATTAACTTTCTATTTCTTTTTTCTAGGTATATCCCTAATGGATTAATGGCTAAGGGGCAACATAGCCGCCCGAACAAAAGGTTTCTTTCACCAGACACCTCGAGAAGATCCTCTCAGAGTATCTCCTGTATCCAAACTGGATGGTTTTCCCATGTCCAGGCACTGCACTGAAGTGCCACATAGGAAATGTGTGACCCCCAGTCTGTAATGGCCAGCAAGGATACACTAGAGGGACTCTGAAGTGGCTCAGGTGCAATAATTATCCACAATGGAGGCATGTACTTATGTTTCAATTGTTTCTTTTGAGGTATGTCAGGCAAAGGACCAGCAGGACTGGTATAAGTATCCATGCTCTAGATGGGGAAGAAGCCTGTTTGCTGGTAAGGTGTGCCTGAAGGAGTCTGTCAGAAGATAAGTTGTCACTACTAAGCATAAACAGCACACGACCCTTCCAGTCCAATACACTTAAATAGGGCACTAACTGACAGCCAAATCCTAGAAAGCAATCCCTAGAGAGAGTAACAGTAATCAAGGAATGTCTACCAGTGTGCCTTAAAAGCTGATATTCTTAAAGTACATACAGCTATTTACTAAAAAAAAAAAAAATGTGAAATCACTAAAAGTAATCAAACATATAATTTATATGCATGGAAGGGGTTCCCAAAAGGGGTCCTGTCTGTCAGGAAGACTTAGCCGACTACACCACAGAAGTCTCAGAGATCATTCTGGCTGCTTTTATATTTCTCTCCAAATATGACTAGCCTATAGGCAGCCAGAGTGACTGTGTTGGAGGGTGTTAGAGCTTTCGGAATCTGGATGGGTGCTGTATCCTTGGCAGGATACAACCCATAGGCTACTGTAGCAGTGAGAATGATGAACATCAGCTTCTGGCATTACAGAAGTTCAGTACATGCTGGAATCTATTACCCCAGGAACAGTTAGTTGAAACACTGCTCCTTTCATTGGAAAATGAAACTAAGATGGTGGCAGAATGGATTTAACCACAAACCTTAGTGTTACTGAGTGTTGAAGTTTTAGGATGATACACCTAAGTGGATTGTACAAAGTCTGGGTGATTATTCAGCAAGGTTTACAGCTCACTGGAGTATTACAGACACCGTGATGGCAGCATTAAGACTGCATAAAGTAGCCGTGCCTCTGTAAAAAATGAGAAACTTAACAATCCTTCTGAACTTTTTTTTGGGCATTTTATTACAGCAGTCAGTCATTTTTCTGCTCTTCTGATTTAAACTATTTTTTTTTTTTTTTTTAACCAGAGTGTCACTTATTTTTTAGTTTGTTCAGCTTTTGTTTGGTTTCAGTCTGTTCTGGCCTAGTATGGAGGCTGTCCTGAACAGAGTAATGGTTAATGTCCTTCTATTCAATGTTGCAGTATTTTTTACACATGGGTACTTTTCCACCCAACGACCCGACATCCAGCCTGTATACAAAAGCTTATATCCACTGTCAGTATGTGGGATGTTGCACGTAGGCTCTGACAGCAACAGCCATAAAAGGATGTCCACACATACCATCCTCAACTTTTTCACTGCCATTTTGGAAGGTTAACTCTTACGTATGGTATGAAGTTGGATTCAGCGTGTTGCTGGCAGCTTCAGATAAGTACCCTGTTGGTGACTCTTTTTATTGCTACTGCCATTTGCTGCTGTTCATGTCATCCAGGAAGGGCAAGTGTAGAGGTGGAAGGCAGATTCCACATAAAGATAGCCACAAACTGTCTTTTTTGTTTAGGGCCTAGCACGATTACCATTCTTGTTCCATCTGTCAAGTCTTCGTGCCAAAGACTTTGTGTAGCCGTCTTTCTGCCTTAAATCTCTACCTTGAGAATCAATAACTCAAACATCTCACTAGAGACACTATGGAAGGTGCTGTGGGTGCTTCGGTCGAGACGAGTTTAAAGAGGAAGGTGAGTAAGCAGAAACCTGAAACCTCTTTGGCTGCGCCTACTACTTCTGATGTTCCCCCTTGAGGTCAGTGAAGACTTGGTAGTACTTTTGGAGGTTGGGTCCGCTGCTTCGGTGGGTACCTCTGGGAAAGCCACCAAGGTGTCAGATTCTAGCACATATGAGGAATGCAGCCGTCCATTTGGACGACATAGGGGAACCAAGGCTTGTGCTGCTGGAGGAGTCCGATGCCGTTCCTGCCGTTCCAACTAGGGATCGTTCGCTGCCTATGCCAGGCTCCTCCTCTTTGTCTCCTCATACTAAAAGACATGTTAAGAAAAAACAAAAGACCAAGCATCTGAATGTCCCTTTCACCCTTCAGTCTGCTTGGGATGCCTTTTCCCAGGGTCTTATTAAGGCCTTGATAGCTTTGAACCCCTCTTCTTCTTCTTCCTCTTTCCCTGCCTTCACTTCTCCTGGCAGGCTGCTGTACCTCAGGCTCTTTCCTCTGATTCTGAGGATTCCTCCTCTGATGAAGACTCCCTTGCGAACTCCACCCAGATTACTTCCCCTCTGGAATATGCTTCTCCTGAGGAGGAGCCAACCAAACAGCCAAACAACGAACGAATGTAGACAAACCAACACAGAGACTGCAACACTTTGCACATAATATATATAAAGTGAAAGGTGTGGCAGTATCAACAAATCAAAACATTTGCATTTTCAGTTGTGAGATGTGCAATGCAAGGTTTGTTTCAAAGTAAAGAATCTAATAACACACAGTGTCATCATTATGATACACACAAACTTTTTAATTTTTTTTTAAAATTGCAAATCATGTTTGATTGGTTGTGATTGTGTTGTTGTTGTGTTTTATTATATTGGTCATATTGGTCAGACCAAAAAATTATTAAAATTAAACATCTAGGTGATATTAGAAATGTCGAAAATGATAGCCCAGTTCCAGTAATCTAGTAGTTCATCTGGTAGTTCTGTCATTATTTTTTTTTTATTATTTTTTTTTGCCAAGAGACATTCAACAAATTTCTTTCATTTCAGTTTTAATTTTTAAATTTTGAAATTCAGATTGATTTTTAAATTTTAAAAAATAGGGGCAGGAATTGAATTTAGATCTAATATATAATAATATTATATATATTATTCAATGGTTTCTTATTATTATTAGACGCAGGATTAGATGTTGTATATTTCAATTTTTATGTATATTATTTACTTATTATTTTTTTTTTATACATAATTTTTTTAGCATCATTTTTTTTATTTTACATTTTATAGTTTTAGTTTATTTAAATTCTTTGGGTCAATTAAGGTGTTTGTCAATTGTATTTCATTATATCTTAAAATATAATTAATATACAAGCATCAATATCATCATTTATATTAGGCAGAACCGGTATCAGAATAAAGTAAAGTGTTAAGCTGTTCCAGTCTCTCTGTGTTGGTTTGTCTACACTCTCCTGAGGAGGAGTCTGATGGCAGAGATTCCCCAGTTAAAGAACTTTCCTTTGGAGAAACCAATAATAAGATGAGGGAATTCTTCAAATGGACTTGCTCCCAGATTTCTGAGGAATAAAAGCATTATTATGACCTGCCCCCTCTGCAGTTCCTCCAGGCCTTCCAGCTTTTTTAGATGCTTTTGCTTCTTCCTCCAAAACACCTGACTCCCAGGCCCCTGCTCCCAAGTGGCCTGATAGATTTTATAAACTACCAAATTACTGCACGTTTCTCTATAAGTGCCCCTCTGCTGATCCAGCTGTGGTCTCCATTGTCTCTGATAAATCTTCTTACTTGTCTCCTTCTGCCAAGTTTCTTCCTTCTGATTAAGGAATCCAAAATCCTTGGGAGACTTGGAAAGGTATATACTACTTCTACTTTAGCTAGTACAGCTATTAGCTACCAGACACATATGTCTAGTTATTCTTTGACTTTGCTTTCTCAGGCTTTGGCTCAGTTAACAGAAAAGAGGTCAAGTCACAGGTTCTCTCACCTTTGGCTGTATCTTCTCAGAAAGATAGACATTTCATCAAGTGCAGCTATGATGCTGTAGAGGCATTCTCCAGGGCTGCTGCTTCTGCCTCTGTGCTTAGGAGATATCCCTGGTTAAGGCTTCAATCATTGCCTGATGACATAAAAGCAAAGTTACTTGAAGCTCCTCTAGATAAGTCTGCTCTGTTTGGTTCAGCAGCTGCAGAACTTTTTAAAGCTCTAAAGGAAAAAGGAAAGGAACTTTAGGCCTTAAAAACACTTGTCTCACCAATTCCCAAATTCCATAGGAATTTTCTGGCCAAAACATGTTTTGCTAGGAGACCTACTTGTTCTTCCTCTACTTCTTCTGGTGCTATGGCTAAAAGGTCTATTAGGAGGCCCTTACAATCCAAGACTGTTTCTGCTCCTCCTACTCAGCAGCCCTTTCAGGCCAGGCCCAGCTTTCTGTGACAACCTCCACTCTCTTCTAAGTCATACACCTCTTTCTCTTCGCCTGTCTTTTTCCTTTCCAACTTGGGCAAAGATCACTCAGGATGCCTGGGTTGTTTCCATCATCCAAAAAGATTACTTTATGACTTGGAAGACTCTCCCTTCTTTCATGGGGATTCCTCATCCCCCTTCCTGTCAACTTCATCTGTTTTCTCAGATCCTATCTCAGCTTCTTGCACAAGGTACTATTAAGCCTGTACCTCTGCATCAGAGAAGAATGGGGTTTTACTGCAGAATGTTTCTGGTGCCAAGAAAGGATGGTCCTTGGAGACCAAATCTAGACCTCTCCCACTTGAACACTTTTGTGGTAGTGCCTTCTTTCTGGATGCTGTCACTTCAGACAATTTTTCTTCTGAATTCTCCTCAATCTTTCATGGTTTCCCTGGATCGCAAAGATGCTTATCTGAATATCCCCATTCACCCTTAGTATTGGAAATTCTTACTTTTCTTGGTGGCTTCTTTGCACTTTCAGCTTTTTGCCTTGCCTTTTGGTCTTTACACTGCCCCAAGGGTTTTCACAAAGTGCTTGGCCTCGGCCATTGCTTTCCTCATAGTCCATGGGGTTCAGGTTTATCCTTACCTAGATGATGATCTTTTTCTGTCCAGCAATTTGGATCAATTGTCTCAAATCCTTGTGGAGGCCATTCTCCTTCATGGCCTGGGGTTCACAATACATTTAAAAAAATCCAGTATGATCCCTTCTCAGGATCAGATCTTCTTAGGGTGCAGGTTCAGAACAGATTTGATGATGGTTTTTCTGTCTGCAGACAATGTTCTCTCTCTTACATCCTTCATGGAAAGTCTTCTGCCTCTTCCATCTATCCCGGCCAGAGAATTTGAGACTTCTAGGATTCATGGCTTCCAAAATTTCCATGCTGCTTTTGGCAAAGCTTCATATGAGGAAATTTCAATGGTTTCTAAAGACAACCTAGTCTCAACATGCTCACCCTTTGGATGTCTTGTGTCCTCTCCTCCCCTGCTTGAAAACAGAGATCCACTGGTGGAGTCAACTACTGTCTCGGAATCCAGGCCTTCCTCTTCTTTTACCCCAGCCTTCTCAAAAGATGTTCACAGATGTCTCAGATATAGGCTGGGGAGCAATCTTTGCTTCCAGGAAGGTTCAAGGTCTTTGGTCTCCACCTCAGCAGAGGTAGCACATCAACATACGAGAGATGAGGGCTCTAATTCTAGCTTTGCAAACCTTTCATCCTCTTTTCCTACCAGGCCTGCTGAAGATTTTTACAGAAACACCACCGTTCTCTGGTACATAAACAAGCAGGGAGACCAAATCTTATCTTCTTTGCAAGTTAGCCCTCAAGGCATGGGAGTTAGCTATCCAGTGCAAAGTAAACCCTCATGCCGTTTACCTACCCTTGGCTCAAAATTCTGTGGCGGACGCATTAAGCAGATCCATGCCACAATCTCATGAATGGATGCTTCATAGGGATGTGTTCCTGGATCTAGTTCACCGGTGGTGTACTGCACATCTAGATCTCTTTGCCTCCTCTCAAAACAGACTTCTCTCTTTTGTGCCAGGGACCCACATCCTCTGTCCTGGAAGGTGGATGCCGTATCTTTCTCATGGAAGGAGATTTTTTTTATGCTTTCCCCCTTCCCTCTAATTCAAAATGTCTTGCTGAAAATTCAGCAGGGCAGACCAAAAATCTTGTTGCGGACTCCCTTTTAGCCAAGACAGCATTGGTTCCCTCTTCTTCTGCAATTAGCCAAGTGCCATCACCACAAGTTGCCTCACCATTTGGACTTAATTCACATAGGACAAGGGATCCTTGATTCATTCACATCTGTCAACACTACAATTGGCCTTGTGGGTAATCAATTTTTGATCCCTTTCAGGCACCTTTTTTCACAGAATGTGCTTAGGGTTTTGCAGGAGGCCAGGAAACCCAGTATTAGGAAATCTTACATTTTCAAATGGAAAGATTTTCTATCTAGTGCTTCAAAATAAGTTTAGATCCACTATCTGTGGACATTCCAATTGTAATTTTTTACTTGTGTGAATTGCTTAACAGTGGTTGGTCATATTCCTCAGTTAAAGTCCACTGTTCTGCTCTTTCTGCTTGTCTGCCATTAACACCTCCTTTAGCCTCCAGATTGGAGGTTAAACTTTGTATAAAGGCGTCCTCCACATCAAACCTCCCAGAAAACCAGTGCCTCCTCCTTGGGATCTTAACTATGTCTTAGAGAAGTTAACTCTGGCTACTTTTGAGCCTGTGGCCTTGGCTCTTTTGAAGTTTTGCATTTGGAAAACCGTGCTTCTGGTGGCCTTAACTTCTGCTAGGAGGGTTATTGAGATTCACGCCTTGATGGCATTCCCTCCTTTGTTGGTTTTCCACAAGGACAGAGTGTCTTTGAAGACTAATCCTTCTTTCATGCCTAAAGTAGTGAATGACTTGTCTCTTAATCATTCTATCCAATTACCCATGTTTTTCCTTGTTCTCAGTGCTCAAGTGAGAGGATTTTGCATACCTTAGATGTACACAGGCAGCTCAGATTTTACCTTGACAAAACAAAATCTTTAGGGAAGTCATATCATCTCTTTGTGTCCTTTCATCCCAGGGTTCTGGGTTTACCTGTTTCTAAAAAACTATTTCATCTCGGATTTCTAAGGCTATAGTGTTTTATCTTTTTCATGGAAAATCACTGTCTTCTTCTGTCACAGCCCATTCCACCAGGTCGGTTACTTTGTCAGGGGCTTTCTTTACAGGCCTGGATACTAATTCTATTTTGGAGGTTGCTACTTGGTCTTCAGTCCATACTTTTACCAAACATTACAAGTTGGACACTATCTCTAAGTCCAGGGCAGGATTTGCTAGAGCTATTCTGCATGGATTTATGGAGAATTCTTCCTCACATTCTTCTTCTGCTCCTTCCTCCTCCCTAGGTTCCCACTAAGCTTTGGCACTCTTCCATGTGTAAAGAATACTGCAAAACTGAATAGGACACAGAATAGTTATGTAAAACCTTACCATAACCATAGATGTCCTTCTCTTCTGTGTTGTGGTATTCTGTCCCTTACACATTCCCCCTGCAACTTCTCTTCTTTGAATGACTCCTTGTTTGCCTTAGGACTTTTGATCATCATGGGGCTTCCTTGTTCTGAGGATAGTGCATGTGGACATCTTTTTATGGCTGACACCGTAAGAGCCTATGTGCGACGTCCCACGTACTGGCAGTGGCTAAAAGCTTTTGTATATAGGATGGACGTTGGGTCATTGGGCAGAAGACAACCCATATGTAAATAATACTGCAACACAGAAAAGGACATCTATGGTTATGCTAAGATTTTACAGAACTATTCTTTCTAATGAGAGTAGATTAATTGCTGGTGCTCCTAGATAGCTAAGTACTAGTGGCTTGAATTTATAGCTATTTTTCATTGGTTCTCTTGTTTCCTTTGCTTGCTGCATCCTGAATTCAGCTGTCCGCTGTGTTGAGCATACTGCTCTGTAGGTGAACAGTGGGAGGCCTCATGCAACGCAAGTATTTCCCTATAGTCAGTATAAGTTTTACATTTGACTTTTATTTAGCAGCCACCATGTGCATGTGCCTGTATTTTATAAACACACATATATATGTATGTATGTATATATATATATATATATAAATATATGGGTCTACTTTAGATCACTGAAATCCCATTTCACTGAGACCAAATCACTAAAATTTCACAACATTGACTACTCATTCACTGAATCTCATTTCACCAACAGCTTACAATGCTAAATTTCAAAAGACAAAATGGGAAACCATAGGCAAACACACCCTTGCTCGCGCGCACACACACACCCACATACCCACATACACACACTGAACCTTGCCAAACTCCTCTGAAGTGCATGCAGCCCTAATGGGCTGCAGATAACAGCACATATGTGAACTAAATGACCTGGTATTTTAACTCTTTTTTTTCCTTTATAATTTTCCCTCCTAGCCTGTTACCCATCAAGACTATGCAACAGCACACCACCCCTGCTTCTCCAGCAGTGGGGTCTCAGCGTCCAAATCTGACTGGTGGGGAAATACCACCATTCTGCACAGGTGATTTGTGCTCTCTCCTGCATCCTGGCCACGACAGTATTCTTGTGTATATTTTATCCTAACCCCATCTCCTGATGATGACAAGCTTACCCACATCACCATCATGCTACCTATGCTCCCCACCATGCTTATACACGTAGGTAGGAGCCACCATTACCGGCTTGGGCAGCAACACAGCACAACTTTTCTGATTGACTGCTACTTGTCAGTGCAATGTGTGACCTCTGCCACACTACTTAGGTGTGGTAGAAACAGGAGTGAAGATCAACATTCCTCCCTCCTAGGACAGGCACAGCCCATCATCCCTGGCCTTCTCATCAGTCACCCAAGCCACTAATTGAACCCTGGTCACTTGGGTCATAGTCCGGTTTTTATCCCTCTAAACCTCCTGGAGCCACTATGTAGTCTTAAAAATTAGTATCAAACATCTCCATCACCTCAGCATTACCACCCGCCACCCCCACCAAAACAGTCTCCTTGTAAAAACACCTCCGGAGTCCTCCCCAAACAACCCAAATTGTACAACTATTTCTGCCATCCTTTTTTTACATTCTAACATGGTCATTTTCATACCCTAGAACTGGGCATCATGCTGTGAGTGCAGATTTCTCCTCCCTTCCATTATAAGCCTCCTGGCACTTGTATCCTAAAGCACTGTAAAAACTATCTCATGCTCACTGATCATGAATCTTTTCCCTAATCCTGTCAACTGTGAGAACTGTAAATATCTGATCAAGCTGGAGGCATCCCCCTTCAAAGTCCACTACTTGGAGTGAGCATAGCTTGACCCATACAAATGCAATGCCACAATACTTATAATACAAAACTGTTTTACATTGGTGCTGTGCTCAAACTCTCTTACCCAAGCCTCCTACGAGTCTTAAGAATAGGTACCAGTCTAAATATTTTAGTACAACTAACCTTTATATTTCCATATCAACATTTCACCAACAGCAAAACACTCCCATGTCTGGCAAGCAAAATTCATTTACTGGGAATGTCCTAATTATTGTCGATTATTGCTTGGCACACAGATTCCACACTCACTAGGCTTGACAATGACAGGGTTGCAGTCAGCTGCCTCTCAGAAGCCAAGATAGTGGACATAACTAGGATCCTAAACACCCCCTTCTCCAGCATGTATGACTATGAAATGATAGTAGTCCATGTGGGGGTAAATGACCTGGTACACAGTCATCTTAAGACTATGACAAAGGATGTGTAGGAGCTTACCACACTAGCTTCAGCTAAGGGTAAGACATTGGTTCGGAGTGGAATCTCCCCTCTTCAACTAGAATGATGCCTTAATTCAAGGAAAAGGTAACTGGATTCAACAACTGGTTACGTTTCTGGTGTCACTCCAGGGTGATCCAGTATCAATCCTCTTGAGATAAGTTGGCTGACAGTCCCACTCATTCAAGGGCTTCCACATACTGGCTAAAGCCTTTGCTGTCCCCATTGTGCCCTTTTTTAAAGACATAATTCATATAAGGTACATCCCAAGTTGACAAACACCAGAATTCCCAAACTTGGTAATGTTAAGGTGGCTCTACTCAAAGGACTTGTAACAATAAACTGCATGTCCTTGAGGCACTTTTGCATCTGGAATGTGTTCATGTATGCATTGCTACTGAGAAATTATTCAAATCTTTAGAAAGCACCCCTTCTGTGCAAGACTTTTGTGTTTACCATGCTTTCAGACCTATGTGCAACTGTGAAGGTATTTGTCTTCAACAGGGATAAGGTCCACTCCAAATGGTTACTCAGAGACCCCCTCCCACCCAGTTGAGCTTACTGAACTTAACCTTTCCTTAGGTAAATCAGATGTCTACTACATCATCAACCCCCTTTTTGCCATTTTCTAAACGAGGTCATGGTTGTGTCAACTGTCTGCATTTCTCTTTATTCAATGCCAATCTCCTACCTTCTTCAACAGTCATGCCTTACTGTCATAGGTCTTCTGTCACATAATCCATCCATCTCTTTGCTCGATGCCCTGTTTTCCCCTTGCCTTCTTCCTATCTGTCCCAATTTTCTTCACCAGATTGTGTTCTGCTTTTCTGCACATGAGCCTGAAACACTGCAAGCTGCTTTCTTTAACCTGCTATGCAACTGTAGCTACTGTCACTTTTGCTGTGATGTCCTCATTTCTTCATGTCTTAATCATCTCTACCTTCCCCAACTGCTCCACTATTTGGTACACCTTACTTTTCAGCTTCTTTGCAGTTCTTCTGTCACACACTAGCCTAGATACACTGTGCCAGCTGGCTGTAGCCTCTATAATTCTAGCTTTGGCCTCCTCATTCAGACTTCCCTTCTCTTCAATCACCCCTCACAGATACATGGCACTCTTCCATGTTTTCCCTTCTATCTCACTTCTCAATTTCTCCTAATTTTGTCCATTTGCTGCCATTACAACTGACTTACCAACACTCATTTTCATCCCATATGCCTTCATGTGCATTCCATTCCCCTATCTTTTGCTAAAGGTCTTGCTCAGTGTGTGCCTGTAATGGCACATTGTCCTCATGCAGCAGCTATGTTGATTTGTCCCCTCTGACCTGTTTGCTAATGTATTCCATCACCACGATGAACAGCAGTGGGGTCAGAGCTTAACCCTGATGCACACCCACTCCCAATGGGAATCCCTTTGTGAGATCAAATACTGTTTGTACTTGAGTCACTGCGTTCTTGTACATAGCCGGCTCTAATTTTACCAATGCTTCCGGGACTTGGGACCACTAAACAACTGCAAAAATCAGCTACTTTGGACCTTGTCATATGCTTTCTCCAAGTCTAGCAATGCCCAGTTGCACTCTTTCCTCAAATCTAGCTTCTTCTCAATTATCTGTCTCATTGCAAATAATGGTTGGTTGTGCTGCATCTTGATCTCGATCTCAACTGCTCATCTCTCATCTTATTTTCTACTACTCTGCATATTAATTTATCATTCGCCCTCTCCAGAATTTGTATGCAGTGTGACAGGAGTTTGATACCTCTGTACTGCCGACATTGATAATATCACCTTTGTTCTTATACAATGGCACTAGTCTGCTTATTTCCCAGTCATCTGGGAAATGCCTCTCCGTCCATACTGCTAAGAATACCCTTAGAAGCCATTTATCCCCAACATCTTGATCATATCTGCTGTGAACTGATCTGAGCCCGTTGCTTTCCCTGATTTCATTTTTTAGTGCTGCTTATATGTCCTCAAAGGTGAGCTCTTCCTCTTCTTTCACTGCAGGCTGTTTCTAGTGCAGTACAACTTCTGTGGGGATTTATTCAGTCAGAAGTTGCTGGAAGTACTCCTTACATCTGCTTTTGATGTGCTGTGGACTGGTGAGCAGGTTGTTACTAGCATATCTTATGAAGGGATTATCTTTTCTTTATCTTTCTGTTTTTACCTCACAGCTTGATGGAGTTTTTTTTCTGCCATCTACTGAGTCAATTTTCCAGTAGCTGGTAGAGTGCCTGTGATAACTTTTTATTTGCTATTGTAACTCCTCTCTTGGCCTCCTTGTTAGCCAACAGGTATTCCTTTATTTTTAAAAACCTTTATTGAGCTATCATTTAAGATGTAGGCAAACATACATTTATACAAAAGAAAAACTATATTAACATATTCTCAGTTGCAAACACTATACATCACATAGGTTGTTTTGAGAATCATCAGCAATCCAACATAACATACATTTATCAATTCCTGGCTTCCCTATAACCCCCCACACACACACACACACACACAACATTATTCTGTATGTATTGTTGCCACAATTTCCATTTTTTTCTATGTCATTTGTTCCTACCCTTTTTTAAAGATCCCACTTCCAGTTCTTTAATATGTTAAAATATTCAGTACTTCAAATACAGTTGGTTTAAACTTTGATTTCCATTTTCATTTAATTTCTTTTTTGGCAGCTACCAGAATAAAACTTAACAAGGCCTTACTATGACAAAATAATTCAGATCTTATATTCCAGCTCAAAAAATAATTTTCTTAGTTATAACCATTTGCTCACCTAGTATGTATGACAGAGTACTTTGTACGGAATTTTTAAAGTCTGCCAAGTCATAAGACTCCCAAAACATATGGTCCTATTTACCTCTTTCTTCGCCATCACACATCCAGCATTTGGGATCTACCTGATGAAAAATTCTTTGGCTTCTGCTTGGGGTATGAAAATAGCTATGCAAACACTTCCAAGCAAAAATTCAAATATTCTAGACTTTTTGCATATTTGAGAGCCACACAGTATGTCCTCCCATTGTTTCCTACTTACCCCAGTCTGTATTTTCTCTTAACACTTTTTCCTGGAGTTCTTTCTTTTGATGACTTCCTGGACTTCTGCATTCTACCACCAACAGCTTTCCTTATAAACCATGCTTCCATATCTCTCAGCCACATAACTGTTGCTGTTTGATGTTCTGACATTCTTCAACTCCATCTATTTCCTCTTTTTCCAGAGGTACTAGAGCCAAGAATAATTCTTTGAACTCTTGTACATTCTGGACAGTCATCTTCCATATCTTCAGCTGATAGACACCATCTAGAGTCTGTGTTCCTCCCCACACCGACATTCTTGGGTGAGTTTGAGGTGGAAACACTCAGCATGTTTTTGGGATATGGCGGGAACCCCACAGAAACACAGGCAGAACAAGCAAACTTTCACTACTCCCATAAGGAGGTCATGGTCAAACCTTGTATCTTATGCATGGGAGGAAAGACCTTAACCATTATGAAAACTGTGTTTAATCAAATGTCCAGCTCATAGCCTTTCAATCACCCTTTGTAGTTTCAGATGACCATGATAAATTGCAAGTATTCTTAGAGGATACTCCCTATAATAATTGGTGACTTCAACAATCCTTCCATTGACTGGAGCATGGAGCACCTACACTTCCAATGTTAGGAATGCGGAGTGATTATTGGATTGGCTAAACAAAAACGCTCTGGATTAGCTTGTCCTCAAACCCACCAGGGGTGTAAACATTCTTGACTTTGTGGACAAACTGAGCCCCTGACTGCCTTCCCCTCCCATATTCAGTCCTTCATTAATAAAGACTGACCATAATCTGGTTACCTTTACCTTCAGAACTTCTCTCTCTCAGTAACCAATACCACCCTCATTGAAGACTTCAAGAAGGCCAACCTCATTCAACTGCATGATGAAATCTCTGAATTTACACGTCAACTCCACAATTGGCTCTGGTCATGCAGATGGCTACACTAATGCTTTTCAGCCCATTTAGGTAAATTTGTTGACCTGGCACTGATTTCAACACCAAATATGGAGGTAAGTACAAAAATAAATAATCCTAGTGGTCTGCTATTATAAACAAACTGTATAACAGAAGGAAGAAACTCTTTAAACTACAGCATCAGAAATGAATGCAGCTATATAGACCAGCAAAGCATCACATCAATTTAGGCTAGCATTTTTCTTCTGAGTCTGAGGCTTAACTGGCTTAAGTTCTCTCTCTACCAATTTCACATAGGTTCTTCCAAGGAGGCTTAAAAGAGCGCTCCCTTACATTTGGAACATACATTCTGATCTCATTCCTTAAAGATAAAGACCACCACTCAAATTTGGAATTCTAGGGTTGCAGTCCACCCTTCCAAGCAGTACTGAATAGCCATATTAACAGTCATTATCTGTTGCACTCTTGAGTGTGTTGTCCTTCATATAAGATGTTAAACTGAGGCCCCATCTGCTCGAGTTGGTGGAAGGTCAGTGGGATGTAATAGATCCCACAGCACCTATCAAAAAGATTAGGGGGAAGTTCCCAGATGACCTGGAAAAATGTACCCAATAGTATAAATACCACCGTGGGTCTCCCCTGAAGAGAGACTATTAGCCTAGTGGGACTAAACTGGTCAACAATGGTTAAATAAATAAAAATAAATATCTAGTACCTTCCTCATCTCTAACCAGATCTCATCCACATATACAACCCTATCCTTATGCATGCTTCTGACCACTGCCACAGTAACTTCAGCTATAGTGATGGGCCCCAACCTAGCAAAGAATTCAAGCATTCCCCTCTGACAGGATAGCAGGTCCAATGGATTAAGAAGCTCCTCAAAATGCTCCTTTCATATCCTGAAAAGTAGATAGGTAGTGATGGGTGCCTCCAAAATCACACAGCAAATACAACAAAGTCTTGAGTTTAAAATTGGATCCAAGTAAATAAAAATCCAAAACTTTTTTATACAAACAAGTGAGCGCTTTCGTTTATTAAAATATAAACTTCATCAGACAACTGAATAAAAACCTTGCAAGGTTTAAATAATACATACTCTTGCATTATTGGATAAAAAAAATAAGTAAAAATCATGACATCATCACCAAAAGTTTAACCCTTCTGTCCCTAATTTTTTTATGTTACATCAATACCACTACTACTTTCCTACACTTCACTTGGGTAGTGGATAGTCAACATGGATTATTACTTGGATATCCATCTTTTAAAGACTTAGGTACAATAACATGTGCTACCACCAAAGAAAAAATATGAAGAAGTGACTAGTGAAAGACAGTCTGGACATTTAAACCTATAGTGGGGTTTTCTTTGGTGACTGTTAGTCAGAGTAATAGATCTAATATCACATCACAGGCTTAGTTATAATTTAGATCTTTTATAAACTGCATAATATCTGGACTCAAGTGTTTTGAAAGATTTTTTTTAAAAAAACTGGGACATTTTTCATGGGAGGATGTAGATATGAGGGTCAGACCAGACGACAGACCTTGTATAAAATATAAAAAAAGGACTGGACATGGACATCATAGACATGGACAGTGTAGGTCAGTGAGTGAGACAGACAGACCTTGTATAACATACAGGAAGGCAGGACTGGATCTCATGGAGGAGATGTAGACATGAGGAAGCCAGTGTAGGGAGACAAGCCTTATAAATATATAGAAAAGGGGATGCAGGACTTCTCATGGGGATGCAGAGACAGACCTTGGATGTAGGGACCAGACAGGACATATAGAAAAGAAATGGATGGGACATTCTCATGGAGGAGGATGTACATGAGAGGATCAGTGTAGGAGACAGACCTTGTATGTATAACATAAAAAAAAGGGACTGGATATTTGGCCAGGACATGGATAGGGTCCAGGGTCAGTGTAGGGAGACAGAACATTGTATAACAGACATAGACAAAAGGTGACACCAGAGGATGTGGACATAGACAGGGTGTGAGACAGAGGGAGTAAGACAGAGAGACAAGGACTATGACATGGACAATCACATGGAGGGTTACATGAGGAGGTTAGTGGTAGAGAACAGTGTAGAGTAGGGTATAGAAAAGGTGAGACAAGAAAGATCTTTTAAAGAATAAGAATCAGCCTGTCAAACAACAACACCCAGGTACCTTTAATGCTACATCAGCTGGACAAAATGTGGGAAAGAAGGTGGGAAAATGGTTCCAAACAATGAGTGTAAAATATTTGAAATTAAATAATTTAAAATATACTCAATAAGAAAAATATACCCTGATGTTTAGTGTAACCCACGCTCCGTATACCTTAGCTAAAACAGACTTTTGTATAAAAGTTTTGGATTTTTTATTTATTTGGATCCAATTTTAAACTCAAGACTTTGTTGTGCTTTGTGTGTGGTTTTACCCATCACCCATCACTATCTTATTATGAAGTTGGTCTTGTTTTTTTGTTTCCTTTCATATCCTGCCAGGCAGTGTTCATTATTTTCCTAAAAACCTCTTATCAGGGAAGTAAAAGGTGAACCAGGACAGCCAGGGAATTGTTATTTGGATAGGCGTACCAACCTATGAACCTATAAGTAAAGTCCAATGTTCACCTTCCCGAGGTATCAAATGTGTACCATCTCTTTTGAGGCCACAGATCATAATATATCCAACATTTTTCATAGCCAGGCTCTTACTGCTGCAACCTGCAACCACTGTCATCACTCTTTACTCTTTCATCAGTACCTCTCATATGAATATGCTGTCTGTCTATGCTGTTGCTAGTGCTTTTTTTTTTTTGATCATCATCCATTAGTTAGTGTCCCTCGTGAGGACTTTCAGCTACCATTGTAACAGATAAAGACAATTCTCTGGCCACAGATCTTGGTGCTGTCACCAGAGCAAATGATACATCAATCATGATGATCCACAACATAACCTGTTCAGACTCATTTGGGATACAATTTTAGCAATTTTGCAAAAAAAAAAACTGCTAAAAAGAAAACCAAACAAGAGCAAGCATATTGCACACAAGCAGGTCTCTCTGGTCTCTCTGTTCTCTTATTGTGATATCTTCTTTGATGATTCAATTTTGGACTGTGGCTGAAAATCTGTCCTTCTGTTCATCAAAGTGTTGAGAACATATGGCACCAGACATCATGACTCAACCACAAAGTCTCTCAATTACTTACATATGATGGTGCTCTGGTACTATATACAATAATGAATGTCCTTTTGTTTGTACATGATATTTGATATGGACGATCCATGACTTGAAGGGTAGTAGTAACATCTTAATCCTCAGATCCAGATTTGGGAGGCTGTTCTCCAAATATGTCACACTGAGTGTTTTGGTCATTTCACACAGAGGCATTGAAGTCTCTCAGTATGACTATGGAGACGGCAGGCAACACCTTTTCAAGCACCTTAATCACGTTTCCCAACAGAGTGAAATACTCCTTACAATTGTTTTATGCACAGACAGGATCAGATTTCAGTTGCCCTTTCTCTGCATTGCAGTTTCACTGAGGCAAATGTCACATCCAACTGGTAAAACTCCAGATGCATAGTCCTCAGTTAAAGACTTGTGTAGCCTTACAATTGTTGAGAGTATTGCATGAAGAGTGACTTCAGGTCAAGAAACAAACCATTTTTAATGAAGAAGTCTGGAAACAAAGACCACTGTGTGCACTGAAGTCAGCTGGATTACATCTAGCCAGTATTTGCAGCACTTGCACCAGCTCAGATTTCTGTACAAAATGAGGGGACATTCCATGTCCTTAAATAGTTTCCATTGTCTGGCTGTAGGCTTCCTGAATCCATCCCACTCACTCATACTTAGTACCTGGCTGGCACTGCACCTGTCTTCCAGCTTTCAACTTGCAAGCGCTGAATCATGAAGATGGCTCCTTACTGCCAATTTCTGGCTGAGGTCAATCAGGTGAGCTGTGTCCTGGCCAGGACTTTGGGCTATTTTGTGTATTGTTTATGAATACAGATTTTAAGCAAATAACTGCTACATCCATATATCCTGGCTATTTCAAGAGTGCCCTGTTATATAAGTGAAAAACAAACACTTTGTATTAAATATCTGGTGTATGCACAATAAGGACATCCAAAACATAAGAATGCAAATCTAACAGAAAATAATTGCTCCTATGGTGCGCAATAACTGTCTTATTCTCTGAGTGACTGACTGGCCAAGGAGCTTTGACAACGTTTTTTTGACAGATCCTAACCTACTGAATCTTGTTTTCACAGACAACACTGGGAGTGCTGACTGCTCAGTGACTGTATCTAAGGTAACTTACAGGGACCAGTAAGGGAATGGAGGGATCCCTACCTTATGAGGTATAGAAATGAAAGCCAAAAAATCCTAGTGTCTAGAGTTACTAGGTTGCTACAATATGCAATTCCACAACGAGAAAGGAAATATGAGCACAATCTCATATTGTGATAGTCTCAGATGGAAGGACAGAAAAAAAGAGGTTAATGGCACCATTATGCCATCTGAGAAGACAATTACATACAACAGAATTGCATTAAATTGAAGAAAATAGAACTCAGTGGCTACTATATTAATTATATGCATACACAAAGATTAACAACAGGAAATGGGTAACAAAGTACAATTTTCTTTTCATGATACACTTAAAATTGATAACTGACAATTAGTCATTTAATTTGTAGTCATCAAGAATAACAATTAATAAAAATTAAAACATACTGCAAAATGAGTTACTAAATTAAATATAAACGATCCATATCACTTTCTTTATGCTACAGAAGAACTCACATGGAAGAGTACAAAAGAAATGGATTCTACTCAGAAACAAATCCCTAGCTGTGTATATTAGCAACCTGCTTGCACAGATTATTGCTATTAACTCACACTGGTGAATATTCAGCACACGGAATAACACAGTTGTTTGCAAAACAGATGCTACTAATGAAACTGCAGGGCTAGCCTATGGAAATAATTGTTAACTTTGCAATTTTAATTACTAGGATGTTCAAGTAGTCCTGTAGTATAGAAAAGTAAAAAATGTGAAATGAAAATGTTAATGTGACGTCCATCACTTGTGCTCTATTCTTTTCTACTGGCACAGACTGTTCTATCTCTCAATGCACTGCATAAGAAGGAAGAGGAGAGCATGCCTATAACAAGAACACCTGCATTGATGAATGATTTAATCAAAACCACTGAAGCAAGCAGTATGAAGATGAAACATGACTGGCATGTTTACAGAGAGTCTGTACAGCAAACTGTTATGTAACATCCTTCCTCTTCTGTCCTGTCTAACGGATTGAAAGCAGACCAACGGACAATGAGCTAAAGTCTGTCTCCTGGCTCGGGTGACTCAGTCAGAGCCTAAGTATTCTTTGTATTCCTCCATGCTAAGGATGAATTTCCTGCTTGCTCCAAAAACAAACAGCACTTCCTTTGCAAAATATGTTATTACCTCGTTCTCAGTTATTTTAATATGTCCTTTCTGTCTCAATGCCAGAATTCGCTTTGGCAACTTTGTGATATTTTAAGTGAAACATTAATGAAGTGAGAAATTTTACATACTCAAGCAATTTCATAAAAGTATTCACAATTAAGTGCAATTCATACTGGTACACAATAAAACAACTGCAGGAAAATAAAATCTCTATACATCCCGACTACTCTGTTGAATTCCTCTGCAGTGACTTGGTAGCGAGTATGCAATCACTATTATTTAATATTCTAAAACACGATTGACGACTAGCTGTTTACCCATACATGATGTTCCCTGTAAATTATCCATAGGGAAATATCCTGTCTACAAAATAACACAAATTGGTTCAAACTGTAAGCCTTAGTCCATGCAACTAATAGACAGCTAACAACTGATTCAGGATTTCAGTGAAGCTAGGGAAAAGTGTAAAAGGCAGTTTCCAATCCCCAAAGAGCAAGTGAAAACAGTATGCAGTACATCAGTAAGTCAGCACCCAAGATCCGCAAACAGAGTATAAAAGAGGTGATTTCATACAATGACTATCTAAAAAAAGTTAAAACACTTTTTTTAAATGTGTGGTGCTGCGGTAGCGTTGTCGCCTCACAGTAAGACGTTGTCCTGTTCGAATCTGAGCTAGAGCGTCTTCTGTGTGGAGCCACGCGTTAATGGGTGTGCCTTCATTGAAGGCTGTGCGTCAGGGCCGGCAACTCGGCACGTAAAAATCTACTGCCAATCATTAGCAGACCGGAGTTCCGCTGTGGCGACCCCTAACCGGGAAAAAGCCGAAAGACACAACAACAACATTGAATAACAGCAATATATCACATTTAGGTATGGTTAAGGTTTACCCATGGCTGGATTTATTTGGTCACTCTTGTTACTAAACCACATTACTTGTGGCCAAGCCTTGCATCACCCACACCTAAATGTGAGAGTGCTTAACTGCACACCATATGTTTAGGCAGTCAGTTTCAGCTTATTTTAGTTACACACTTATAATACCAAGTGCATTATTAAATACAGTTTTCTGAAGTACACAACATAACAATAGACCTTCAAGGGACATACAATGAATATAATAAATGATCTTCAGCTTATAGATGTCGGCCAGTGGTCAGCCTGTATGCCAAGCAGTCAAAGGTCCCCTCGGCATGGATACTGCTGCTCTTCTATAGTCAGTTAGTACAACCTGCTACATAATTAAACCAGTCTAGACACAGGCCCTCTTTAGTTCTTCTGCTGAGCAATGTCTAACGTTTGGCAACATGGCAGTATAATGGTAAGATCTCTTTCTCACAGATCCAGTATGTAGGGTTCAATCCTTACCTCCAGTTACCCAGTGTGAAGTTTGCATGTTCTCCCCATGTCTAATCGAGTAAACATGCTAGTTGCCTGGCTGTACTAAATCCTCCCTCATATGTGTGTGTGTGTTTACTATCAAAAACCCAAAATTAAAAAAAAAAAAACAAACATCCGTAACACTGAATGGAAACTGCAAATTCCTGAATACTAATTAGGCAT
>NC_056728.1:1918400562-1918580562 GCF_019279795.1 Protopterus annectens
ATAATCAGCTTTTCAAATGTAATTGGTTGTTTATTTCCAAAACACAAAAAAAATACTTTCTTGCAAAATACTTGGAGGGTAACAAAAACAGACAGAGTCTGTCATAAATGCAAGCCCATTAAATTCCTACAGTACACACAAACTCTTTTCTCAGTTCAGTTCAACATGATTTCAGTTAACAGAGAATCAGCATTCTTTCAAATTAGTTAAGACAAGAGTTTTCCCCAAAGCTGGCCGGAAAACCAATAGTACTCATAGATAACAGCTTTTTCTTTCAATGCAGTTCATCACACAGGGAGGGGTAACTCCCTTAGTTTCTCCATTGCAGGACAACGGCTTCTATACCTTCTCCAGGTTTCAAGGACACCTTTAGGCACTGTTCTGTAGACATTCCTCTTCGGAGACCTCTTTGCCTTGCTTTGGATAGCCTCTCTTCTCTGTGTTTTTCATGCATGACATACCCTCTTGCAGACACAATCCCAAAATGAGCATTTTTTTCCCCCAGCTCAGCAGTCACTAGGCCACTGTAAATGTTATATATATATTACACACACACACACACACACACACACACACACACACACACACACACACACACACACTATTTGTCCTTGTTGCCCAGTTCATGCTTGATAAGAGTCTGTGGATCAGCCCACTTACCAAATGTTTAGATAGACAGATAGGAAGACAGACAGATTACCAATAATAAGAATATGCACATTAGCTACTAACAGTAAAAATTATACAACTATATGCATAATATAACAAATAGGTGTTCATTAAGGAAAATTAATTTAAACCTAAAGTCAAAAAGGAGGCTGGCAGAAGAGCATCCACATTGCTACATGAATGTCCCCTTTAACTATTCTTACACTAAGCACCTCATACAAATGTACTTGGAATAAATCTCAAAGCAGAAAATCTAAGAGACGGTCAGAAGCCCAAGCAGCTCTGTAAGAATAGTAAAGGGTAATGAACAACTAAGACAGTATTCCTTGCAATTAATCTGTCTCTGATCTGCTTCTGAAATGGCTAATAAAGCCTGTAGCATTTGGTAAACGTGTGAACAAATGTCCAAGTTACAGCTTTACATGACATATGCAACTAATATAGTATACATTCTGACAATGTCTGTTAGTGTTTTTTTTTTCTTTTTTTGTATTTGCCATAACAAAAGGAGACATAATAAGAAAGCAACCTTGGTAAAACATCTTTTCCTGTGTAGGTCTTTTATGTCCTTTATGAAGGAGACAGTTTGTCAAATGCTTTGACATCTTTGCTTCTCTTCACTTGATGCACAAATTGCCTTTGCACATTGAGGATGTTTAACAGGCTCTTTACTTTGCTTCTTGCCTTTGGAAAAAGGATTGGCAAATGTACAGACTAGTTCAGAGACAGATATCACTTCTGATATGAAAAAAGGGTTGGTTGGTTCTCACAGATCATCCATCAGTTTGGAATACTGTGTGTGTGTGGTTTACTGCTCATCAAAGCCTGCAGTGCAGAAATGACTCCTGCTGAGGTTATGATTGCTACAAGAATTACACTTGGCGAAAGAAATGTGAAGGCCATATGGGTGATAATGTCAGCTTTTCTATCTCAAACTGTAGGCTTAACATATCTTGTCAGGAAATGTTTACACTATAGGTTCTCATATGAATGGTTGAGAGACAGGCATGTATGCAAAGACTGCTGAAATATGTATTTTGACAAAGGGAAAAAATAAGACTGAAATGATTTAAACATTCTGCCAACCTTATGCCAAAGAAATGGACATACTCTTTATAAAATGTGATTTTCCATTTTACCTGAGAGGACTTTCTAGATAAAGGGCTTCTAGCCTTCCTGATAAAATGCACTTCTGCAGAGAAGAATTAGCTGTTCGGATTAAATGTAAATTCTTCTCAAGTGCAGGTAGCCAGACTTGTGGGTAGGAAGCAGAAATTACCACTGCTGCCACAAAAGCAGTGTGCTGCACAAAGGAAGGGGTACAGCTAGAATAAATGTTAGCTGTAGTAAGACTACGTGGTTTGTCACAGCTACTTGGGCTATGAGAATCAGGTCTGCCATGTACATTGTGACATTATGCTAGATCCCAAAAGATTTGCTCTCAGTGTAAGGCCTATCTACAAAGCAGGCTTATACTGCAGTAAATCACTCACACCAAGAGCAAGTCTTTAAGAATCAGGCCCTTTGCATAATAGTTCTTTCTGAATCAGAGGAATGGAATGTATAATACAAGCCCAGAGTCCGAGGAAAGCAGAAGAAATGTGTTTCAATGTTGATAAAGGTAGCAAAATTCCAGACTGTGCCTATTTTCCTTCAGTGGTGGTGCTGTGGTAGCATTGTCACCTCACAGTAAGACGTTGTCCTGTTCGCTTCTCAGCTAGAGCATCTTCTGTGTGGAGACATGCGTGAATGGGCGTACCTTTGTTGAAGGTTGTGCGTCAGGGCTGGCAACTCGGCACGTAACAATCTACTGCCAATCATTAGCGGACCGGAGTTCCACTGTGGCGACCCCTAACCGGGAAAAGCCGAAAGACACAACAACAGGCAGATCCACTGGGGATGCACCAGTTAATCTATTATGTGCATAAACACTAATCTGCCCAACTACAAATTGCCAGTCAGTCTGAAATAAATCTGCTCATTAGCTGTACTAGATAACCGTGCTACCTTGTGTACTGCCCACTATGTTAAGCTGTCATCTATCACCCTATTCCAAATGCTTATATCATAGCAAGAAAACATGTATTCTCCATTTGTTGTTGGTGACTCTGTCAGGAAAAGTACAGTTTTGTACCTACCATAAATGTAGATGTTCGAGTGTTCACACTGCTGCAGTCATTACACTTGGGTTATCCTGCCATCAGGCGGTCCCGCAGTCAGCCAGAGTTCCAAAGTCTTGGTCTGGCGTCGGTTGCTGTCGCTTCTTCCCTGACGTCAGTGTGCCAGGGGTATACAAGATGCATCCGACACCATTTTCTTCAGTTTTTCTTGCCCCAGATGTCAGGTGCCCTCAAGTAGGTAGGCAGTACATATTGTTAGCAAAAAATATACATAGGAAATAAAAAACAATACCTTCAGTTAAAAGCAAATACACCACAAAGGTTGTATAGGATAGAAAGGTATAGGTAAGTCCAGCTAGTTCAGAGGGGATGGAGGGAGGGTAACCTGGACTGCACTATGTTCATCGTGTTACACTGCTGCAGTCATTACACTTGGGTAGAATCCCAAAGCTAAGGCTGGGTGGCTGGTCTATAAAGAGTTAGGATTGGCTATAAGGCCCTGCAGAACTGCAGTGGCAAATCCTGCTCTGGATTTAGAGTAGAGAGGAAAGTGGTAATGCTTGGTAAAGGTATGCACTGAACTCCAAGCTGCAGCCTCCAAAATTTCCTTGGTAGGTACTCCTGTGAGAAAGGCTGTTGAAGTGGCTGTTGCCCTTGTGGAATGTGGCCTAATGTGAGTAGGGACTGATTTTCCATGCTGCGTGTAGCAGTAATGAATACAGTGTCCTATCCATTTGGATATAGTCTGCTTTGAGATAGCCTTGCCCTGTGATCCTACAGCATATGCTACAAACAGTTGCTCAGTTTTCCTGAAAGCTTTTGTTTTGTCCAAGTAGAAGCGTAGCTGCCTGTGTATGTCCAAAGAGTGCAGAAGTTTCTCCCCTTTATTCTGGGGGTTTGGATAAAAAGTTGGTAAATGGATGGTTTGGTTAAGAGCCACACTAGATACCACCTTTGGCATAAAGGTAGGGTTTGTCCTTAAAGAAACCCTGTCCTGATGAAAAATTATGAAAGGTTCCACTGCCATTAATGCCTGTAGCTCTGAGACTCTTCGTGCTGAAGTTACTGCCAGGAGCAGAGCTGTTTTCCATGATAAAAATTTTAGATCGGCTGTATTGGCTGGCTCAAAAGGTGGTAGGGTCAGTTTTTCCAAAACAAAATCGAGGTCCCAAGTTGGTGTTGGTGCTCCCCGGGGCGGTCTTATGTTTTTAGCCCCTCTGAGGTACTGCTTTAGCAAGGGGTGAGAGAATAGAGGAGGATCCGTGTTGTAATGTGCTGAAATGGCAGAGGCGTGGATCTTAATTGATGAGAAGGATAGGCCTTTGTCCAGTATCTCAGTTAAGTATTGTAAAATCTGAGGAATGTTTGGGACAAGAGGGTCAAGGCTTTGAGCCTGGTTCCAGGCGCAGAATCTCTTCCATTTTTCTGAGTAAGCTTTCCTGGTGCTAGGCCTCCTGGCCTCCAAAATGACATCCACAACAGCTTTAGAGAGAGGTGTTGCCTGTTTGACTAATGAATCTGCCATGCAGCCAGGTTTAGGGTTTTGACCTGACCATGCAGAATCTGATTGTTTTGTTGAGTCAGGTGTGGAATTTGAGGCAAAATCCATGGTGGGCCTTGAGCTAAGTTCTTTAAGATTGGGTACCAGTGCTGGCGTGGCCAGTCTGGAGCAATCAGGATCATCTGTGGTTTTTCTTGTCTGGCTTTTAGGAGTACCTTTGAAAGGAGAGGCAGTAGCATCTGTCTCAGTGAGGCCCCTTTGTAGAATGTCCACATCATTAGGTGATTTTACTATGGCAAATAGTTTGCAGTCATCTGCAAACTTCATTAACCAAAGACCTGCTGTATTCGCCTGGACTTCTGAGAAGTAGATGCCAAATAGGAGAGGACACAGGATTGAGCCCTGTGGTACTCCACTTGTCACTGGTCTGAAGTTGGATTTGGAGTCGGCTAGTTTCACTGTGTGGGTTCTGTCAGTGAGCCAGTTGGCCACCCATCTTGTGACACAGGGATTTATGCCCAGTCTAGTGAGTTTATCTAAAATTCCAGAGTGGGGGATGGTGTTGAAAACCTTGGTGAGGTCAAGATAGGCTGTGTGCACCACCTTACCCTCATCCACGGCTCTTGGTGACTGGTTCAAAGAAGTCAATTAGGTTTAGGAGACATGACCTACCTTTTACAAACCCAAACTGAGTGGAGTCCAGAGTTTGGAGGTTACCTATGTCTTTGTTTATAAGCTCCAAGATGATACGTTCCATGGCCTTGCAGACCAGGCTCATCAGGCTAATGGTGCAGTAGTTCCCAGGGTCAATGGTGGCGCCCCCTTTGTGGAGTGGGATAACCGTCGCTGTGCACCATTCAGTAGGCACAAAGCCTGAAGTGAGGCTATGACTGAACATGGTACTTAGGTAGGGTGCCAGTTCGTTCTGTAGTTCGTGCAGATCGCAGACTGGGATATTGTCAGGTCCCATGGATGCTGTGTTCTTGGCTTTGGAGAGTGCAGTCTTTACTTGTGCAGCCGTGATTACAGGGGCTTTGCATTCTTCAAGTATAGTGATGGGGGTGAAGTTTGCATTGAACCTATCTGCCAGGATGTTGGCAATATCAGTTGGTTCTGTATGTCTAGTGCCATTGTGCTGTAGCTCAGAACAGATCTGAGTGTCGTCATTGAGATTCTTGACATAACTGTAGAATGCTTTGTGGTTGTCTTTAGAATCAGTGGTGATTTTCTTTTCGTAACTAGCTTTTGAGGATTTTATGAGGGATCTCAGCTTCTTACTGAGGCTGACCAGGGAATTTTACTCTTTTTTGCAACAGCTTCTTCCTTCAGTTGTAGAGTTTGTTTATGGCAGGGTATCACCAGATTGGCTTCCTTTTTTTTGGAGGATAGCTTCTTGTTTCTTTCGGGGATGGCACGATCCATGCACTTGTGTATGTGCTTATACAGTGCATCTGTACAGGATTCAGCAGTTGTACCTCTATTTTCTGTCTGTATAGGTGTCATGAAGCTTGCCACTTCTGTCTAAGAAGCATGAAGTTGGTTTTGGAGAAGTTTTTTACGGTGGTTTCCTTAATGGGGGTAGGGCAGGATATTGATGTCTAGGGTGATTAGCTTGTGGTCGGATCTGACGAGTGAGAAGTTGACCTCTGGTGTGGAACATCGGTTACCCATATTGGTAATGACCAGGTCCAGGATATTTCTGCCCCTGGTGGGGGTATGGACAAGCTGATCCAAGGCGTTGGAATGTATGAATTCCAGAAAGCGTTGAGCAAATGAGTTAGTACATGAGTAGTTTTCCCAGTTGATGGTGGGGTAGTTGAAATTGCCCATTATTAGGGTATTGGGCTGTACCTTAGTATTACCCAGTATATCAAGAAACATGGAGTGGGCATCCTGGGGCATGGCGGGGGATCTGTAACAAGCTACAACCTGGATTGCAGTCTTGCCCAGTGTTAGTTGCACTTGGATAATTTCAGATGCATTATGTTGAGCAACTAACCTGGGGGTGTGGATATCCTTAATGAATATGGACACGCCTCTTCCTTTAGTGTTTCGGTCCAAGTTAGGTGGCTGAAAGGTGTGGTATGAGTTATAGCCTGGTAATGCAGGGGTGCTCTCTGAAGCCTTGAACCAGGTCTCTGTCACTGCACAGATGTCAATGTTCTCCATTTTAAGGAGTGCCTTGAGTGAGTGCTTTTGAGGTTTAGACTTCTAGGATTGAGTAGCATTACCCTCAGAGTTTACTTGCTTATACCTGCTACCGTGGTGAGTTTGTCATTTGAACCTTGCCTAAATAAGGCACTACAGGGGTGGCAGGAGCCTTAGCCAGTATCCAGAATTTCAGGGGCAACAGGTGCAGGCCATCTCTGGCAAAGCATTGTGGTCTGTCGATCATGTCGTCCCAGGCAGACAGACACTGAATCCCCTTAGAATGGCACCAGAAGCTTAGCCAATTGTCAAAGTCAATCATTTTGTCCTTGTATTGTGGTATCATTCTGGGCGATGGCAGGATGCTACTCAGGGCTAGGGTCATACCTGCCTGGGCTACAGGATCTGAGAGCTCCTCCATGTCTCTCTTCATGTAGTCCAGGGAGGTATGTCTTAGGTCATTCACACCAACATGGACAATGACAGAGTCATATTTGTACTTGTAGAGTGACCTGAGTGCTTGCGTTATGTGGCGGATCCTGGCACCAGACAGGCAGTTGACAGTAACGTTCTCCTTGTTTAGCCTGGTGAGTGGGACATCAGTGTGCCTGACTATAGAGTCACCTATGACTAGTGTGGTGGGTACGTTGTTTTGTCTTATGGGCTGAGGTTGAGTGGCACACTGATTCTGTGGGCTGTGTGTCATTTCAGTAGTGTTGGGGGTGGTGGTTGCTTGCGTTTCAGCTTTGGAGGTCTCTGTTGTTTGGGCAGATTTTTATTGAGAGCCTCCGTGAATGTAGGTGTGTGTTTTGTGTTACTGTGTGTGGGTTTAGGTGGTGTAGGTTTTGATGGACTGTCTGTTGAGTGTGGTGTGGTGCAGGTGTTTACCTTCTCCTCTTGACTGTCTAGTAGTCTTGGCTGGAGAGAGCATAGCTTCCAGTTTGGCTATATAAGTGCATCTCTCACAGGTTGTAGTGTTGGGTGGTAGGACGAGAGGGTGTCAGTGTACATGAGGCAATTGCTACATTGCCCCAAGATGTCCAGATTCATCAGGTGGACAGGGAAAAATACCGGGAGCTGACCCTTAGACATGCCTGGACAGGTGCTTATTAATTTAAGTACTAAAAACTGTTTTCCTCCTAACAAGTAAAGTTGAGTGCTGCAGTAATTTGTAGATTATATAGTGCTTGCAAAGAGTTTTGAACAAGTGCTGAGCACAAGGGAACAGTTCTGAGTGCTAAAAGTAGAAAGCTGGCTAGTTCTAAGGGAAAATTAGAAGAACAGACTTTCTGGCACTGGAAATAGTTTAACCTTAGTTAAACGGCGATGCGCAAAACCATGCAAATACAGGTTTTTAAACAGAAAGATGAAAGGGATAGAAATAGCCCAAAATGGCCAGTAAAACTATAGATTCTATGCTGAAACCCTCAACAGTTGAAAACACTTAAAAATGATCAGTTAAAGTGCAAACAGTATCAGAATTTAAAAAAAAACAGTGCAAATAAGTTGCAAAGTTAATAAAAAATGCCCGGAATAGTGCGGCTAGCAAAAGTAAGCAATAAAAAGCAAAACAGAGGTACTTAATCCACTCAAAGTCTCCCTTTTCTCTCTCTCTGCTGCTGTAGAACTCTGCAGGACACCCAGGCAGGATCTTGCTAATGGAACCTTCCCTGACACTGAAG
This sequence comes from Protopterus annectens, assembly GCF_019279795.1. NCBI lineage: Eukaryota > Metazoa > Chordata > Ceratodontiformes > Protopteridae > Protopterus > Protopterus annectens. The sequence continues at coordinate 1,918,408,683 of NC_056728.1, forward strand.
AAAAAAACATCCATTAATTTTCCCTTGCCCTACTGAGCCAAGCAGAACAAGAGTGAACTGAATTTTCCTATGTGGGAAGTGAGTCTAATTGTAGGGTTCCCACTCCCAGAAGATCCTAATTAGACAGGTTCCCCTTATCCTCATATCCAAAAGAGAACTAGAACTGAGAAAATCCACCAGTTTAAGTCCATAGATGTGAGGAGCAATGAAAGTAATGCCTTGGTCTGTGGGTAACTTACAGACCCAAATCACTTCCCTGAATAGGGAGTATGAGAAAACAATGACGTGTTTGCTCATGTAGCATGCATGACACCATAGGTTGGTTATTTAAACTGGACAAAAAGTTTCTTATCATATCTCCCATACCAGAGTGTGGAAGGTGAGAAACTACCTTCAGTTCTAGCTAGTTCACATGAAATCTAATTTAATGGGGTTCCATTTTCCCTTGCACAAGCAGCAAGCAGATGTGAGATTCCCAAACCTCCAGTAAAACAGCCTCACCAACCCTGTGATGGATTCAGCTGCAGGAAACCATGGTCGAGTGAGTGGAACCTTGACAGAGATCTTACCTAAACACTAGATACCTTGACACCTTTTTTTTTCTTTTTTTGCATCATTCTCAAATGCAGGCATGCAAATGAATTATGAAGATAGCAGCTACCATAAAGCCCAAGACATGCACGTGGATCTGATCCTATACTGCCTGCTACTATCTCACCGGTCTATCTACGCCCCAGTAAATGCAAGCCCCAGTGCTGGAATACAAAGATAATTCTCTGATGTTAATGGACAGAGGAGGGGACTGCTATCAGGCTATTGTTTAACAGGGTCACCAGAGGCCAGTTTTTAGAAAGGGAATCCAAGAAGTTCCTTCCCATGCATAGCTACTGACCACTGCAACAATGGCTAGTACTGTCATTCTCTGGACATAGAACTGAGGAAAGATGGCAACAATTTTATACTGAAAGTGAAGTCCGTCCAGACAAAGTGGAAGAAACCTCCTGGGTAAAACCCAGCTAGTGATGTACCAAAAGGCATTCATAATGCTCATCAACACCAGTCAGACCTCCCACTAAAACAGGAGATGGACTCTTAAATAGTCACTGTCTAGAACTTCAAAATACTTGTTGAAGTCACTGAGGTACAGAATAAAACAAAAGCCTCCCATCCCCATTGAAACAAGGAAGATGCTGGAATAGATCTCTTTGGCTGTCTCTGAAACTGGAACAGCCTCTACAGCCCCTATTAGAACTGGAGTACAGGCTTCCTCCATTAGCATGCAAAGACCACCCGGTCCCTTCAGAGGGCTCTTTCTAAAGAGGACCAAAGAGCTTTAAGACATGGCCATATGAGACCTTGTTTAGAACCTACTATTTGGTGGTGATGACTCTTCAATCTTGGACAAACTCATAGAACTGACCAGTTGCAAGCATGCCTGCAGCACAGTCTACTGTGTGATAATAGCCACCGTTTTGGTAGATTTTGTGGGTAGGAGGAGAGGTGGCAGTACTTGATGTTAAGGACACTCCTCATCCTACAAGGAGATGTGTCCTTTGTGGGGTACTGGTAAAGCCTTAAAGAAGGGGAAGAAGCAAGTGGGGTGTCTTAGAGACCCTCCACAGTGGTTTACTCTTTTAGAGGTCATTGATCATGTTCAAGGAAGCCTGCACAAAGAGGACATATCTGAGAAGCATCCAGAATTGTCCAACTCAGCTCTTCTATGAAGAAGGAAAGGCTAAGCTATTTCATTCAAAAAAGCATGCAGATGAGGGTCTTGTCATGGCTGATGCATCACTTTAGTGAATTATAGCAGTCTATTAAAAAGTCAACTGAGGAAGCCATTCCAAGTATCTCTTTGACAAAATAAACCAGGTGCTTTGACACAATTTCCAATGTATGATCCACAAGATAGGACTAGAAATGGGACAGGTAGGACAGACAGTTGATAGATTTGGAGGCCCAAAATGAAGAACACCTCCTCAACCTTCCTGTCTAAAACCTGACTCCTTTTGTAGCAACCAGATAAGTACTGTGATCTCTAAAACTTGTACTAGAGCAAAGGGATCACACAGGAATTTATAACAGAATGTATAATGAGGAGGGTATTCCATTCATATTGTGTTTGTTAGGGTAATCTGCTTTCTAAGTTGCAGATGACTCTTAATTTGAATGTTTGCCCAAGCTGCCTAAGTTCCTCTTTCAGGACAGATTCTATGGAAGGAATTATTTAGGATACCTCAAGTCTTTTCACCAGATACTAGCAGTGCTATTTCTGATGCATCTGATAATGATCTGATTTATGATGCTTATGGAGAATGGGCTGATGAGAAAAGTTTTCCTTCGTGTTTCTTAAAACATTACATCTCTCTCTCAGGTTGTACTATCAAAAGGCAGATCGTGTCTCCTAAACCTGACTGACTTCTTTGAAGCAGTCACCAAAGCCATAGATGAGGGTAAAATGGTTCACACAGCTTATCTAGATCTTGCCAAGGCTTTCGACACCATCCCCCACTCTGGAACTATAGATAAGCTCACTAAACTAGGTATAAATCCCTATGTCACAAGATGGGTTGCCAACTGGCTCACTGACAGAACCCACACTGTGAAAGTAGCGGATTCCAAATCCGACATCAGACCAGTGACAAGTGGAGTACCACAGGGTTCAGTCCTGGGTCCTCTCCTGTTTGGTATCTACTTCTCTGAAGTGCAGGCCAACACAGAAGGTCTTTGGCTAATAAAGTTTGCAGATGACTGCAAACTAGGAGCCATAATCGAAACACCTAACGATGTGGACAAACTACAAAAGGGCCTCACTGAGACAGATACCTGGTGTCAAAGCCATGGCCTGAAGCTCAATGCCAAAAAGTGTATTGTCATCCCCTTTGGTAAAAACTCTGTACCCATGAAGTACCACATAGCTGGTAGTCTACTTAATGCCGAAAATGTGATAAGAGACCTTGGGACACAGGTGGACAGTAGTCTCTCCTTTGATAATCACATTGCCACAGTGGTCAGGAAATCCTTCTACGTGGCTCATCTCATCACAAAAGGATTCTCATCCAGAAAAAAAGAGGTCATTGTTCCCTTCTACTCATCACTCATTAGACCCATTATAGAGTACAATGCCCCTTTTGGTATGTACCTCACAAGACATCTACAACAACTGGAAAGACCACAGAAATACCTCACAAAGAGGATTATTGGCCTCAAACAGATGCCCTATGCAGACCGTCTCAAAAAACTACAGCTTTACTCCATCGCATATCGCCTACTCAGGGGCAATCTCTGCCTAACATACAAAGCTATGTCAAACCAGAGCTGTTGGACATGCTCCACTTAAAGAAATCCCAATCCCTTCGAGCTACACGCTCTAGAGACCTAAACCTTGTCACCACAATAAACAGAACATGCTGGAGGGATAGATTCCTGTCCCAGAGACTTCCCATACTCTGGAACAGACTACCTATCTATGTCAAACAGAGCTCCTCATTAGCACCCTTCAAGAAAAATCTTGATGATTGGATGGGAAATGGGAAATTCACCCCGGGGATCACTTCTGTGGCTCTGCTCGACAGGGGCACAGGAAAATAATTTTCTTGGGTGGCGAAAGCCAGGGTACATTTTTTGGCTAGGCTTGTATGGGCCCTAGGGCCAATAGCCTAGTACCTACCTATGAACCTATGAATTGGTAAAGGGCAGTGAAGAGTCACTAAAGATAAGGTATTGGCTACTAAGTTTATAAGAGCAATATAAAACGGTTTCCCATTTGGACGGCACAATGGCATAGCGGTTAGCGTTGTCGCCTCAGAGCAAGAGGTTCTCTGGTTCGATTCTTGGCTAAGGTGCCTTCTGTATGGAGTCTGCATGTCCTCCCTGCATTCGTGTGGGTTTCCTCTGGGTGCTCCGGTTTCCTCCCACGTTACAAAGACTGAAGTTTTTCTCCCCGATCCTCCTCTGAAAATTGGCTCGTTCCAAGTCGGATTTTCCTGGTAAACAAATGTTAAATAAAATAAAAAAAAAATATTTAAAATCCATCCTTATTTTTGGTTGTTTGTCCCCCACTGCTTTTGGCCCTGTTCAGATTTCTTGTGCTGAGAGGTATAGTCGAGAGGTATGCAAACTCTTAACTGATGCTGCTGCTGCTGCCAGAGATCGCTCTAACACTTCACTCTGTCTCCCTCTCTCTCGCTGTCACACAGATGCAGACACAAACACACACACACACACACACAGTCTCTTCTGCTTTCGTGCATGCATTCACTCACACATGCAGACAGAAACATACACACACTTTTTTCAGTTTCATTTATTTTTATTTTACACTCTTTAAACAGCAAAAGCGTGGCTTAGCGAATGTAAAATGATGGCTTTATCGATCTCACTATTCACTCTCTCTTATACGCACGTACACAGTCTCTTCTGCTTTCACACACACAGACATTCTGCTTTCATGCACACATTCATTCACACATGTAGACAGAAACATAAATGCACTCACACACATAAATACACATATATACTTTTTTTCTGGACAGTCGGGTGCCCAACATAAAAAGTTTTCTATTCTTTCTGTGCGGCCCAGTCAAGATCCACAGTCCGGTGGTTGGGGACCACTGACTTAAGACATGGGCATACATACATTAATAGAAAAGAGAGGAAACCATATTAACATGTCATATTCATGCATTATATATTGCATATATATCTTTTCTAACAGTTATTGACTCCAACACTGCACACATATTGCTCAATTCCTATCTTCCCTTAAACCTCACTCTTCCTCCTGAACATTATTCTGCATGTATTATTCCCTCACATTCCATGTGCTTCTATGTAATTTGCTCCGTCCCTTTTCTAAAGATTCTGTCTTTAGTTCTTTAATCTCTCTAAGATTATTCAGTACTTCATTACATCTGACATAGATGCTGATTTCCATTTTCTAGCCATCTTTTTTTGCAGCCAATAGCATCAAACTTAAGAAGGTCTTGCAATGTAGTGGCAACTCAGATTCTGTGTCCCAGCTAAAAACAATAGTTTCAATAATTTATATACTAGCCTATGTGTGGTGGTGGTGGGGTAGGCAACCAGGACACTGAGTACAACAATCACACTTTAATTTATTCATTTGCCAGAAAGAAAATAATCAGCAGCTAGCAAATACTATCACCCCCCCCGAGCAAGCTGTTATTTTTAAATTAGGAATTCAGACTTTTGTAAAACCGTGGGTGCTGGGTTGCCTGCTGACATCAGATTTAGGACAAATAAGCAATATACAGAGCTTTACACAGGTGATAACCTGAACAGAAATTAAACAGAAAAACATTAACTTTTAACAGCAGATACAAACTGCTTGGCCGCACTAATCTGCAAGTTTCCATACATACTAGATAAGCTCCAGATATTGCTTAATTAACAGTTTATTTCTTAGTTTCTTACACAACTTCTACTACCACTACTACCAGATCAAGAGTCATTCCATTCACCTGCCACCCTTTCTGTGAAATATTTCTTTACGTATTACCAAACCATCCACATTGCACTTTTAAACTGTCTACTCTTGTTCTTACAGAAGATTTTATTATACCGCCCTCTTGTTTTCTACTTTTTCTTTTTAGGACTATCATACCTCTCAACTGTCCAGATTTTCCATGCATGTCCAGATTTTTCTCTCATTTTTTGGTCTGTTCCTCATAAAATTTGTGGTTTCCGATTTTTGATAGCAAATTAGTGAGGAATTAATTCACTAAATAATAACATACATTTGAGTTTCAGACGTCATAACCTTCAGAAAATGCATGATAACACAATACATTTTATTCTAGCAACTTTCTAAGTTTATAAGAGTAATAATTAAAATTTGTCCCTGTTTTTGGGGCTTTGTCCCCCCATGATTTTTAGATTTGCCCAGATATTTTTGTGCTAAAAGATTGAGAGGTGTGAGGACTATACATATTTTTGTTGACATGGCAACAAAATAAAAAAAAGCATAATTGCTTCACTGAAAATTGTTTCACGGTAGTCCAAAGCATCTGTCCATTTTGTACAAGGAGTGGGGGGGGGGGGGGGTGGGAGTTAGTGGTGGTGGGGTCACATCAACAGTTGCCAAATCACTTAAAGCCAATGCTCACATCATAATGCATGTTCAAATAAAATATGTTCTTGCATTTAACAATCTCCAGCATATGTTTATTGTATACCATTACTGCAAATAGCCACATTACTTTTTTTTTCTGAAAAGAAATAGTTATATGAACCACAAACTACATGGAAAATGACTAACTTGAATTTTTATAAAGTCCTAGGAGGAGAAGAAAAAAAGCAGATAAGTAAAGAAATAGTTATATGAACCACAAACTACATGGAAAATGACTAACTTGAATTTTTATAAAGTCCTAGGGGGAGAAGAAAAAAAGCAGATAAGTAATTATCTTTGTATAAAATACAGTCTACAAAATTGTACAGACTGAAATTATACACTGGACTAAGGAAGTAAAATGATTATGCAATATTGTTAAATTCCGTGCAACACAAATAGAAGAAAAGGCAAGCATATTGTTGAAAAGAAATGAAATCTTATGTTCTATACCAGCAGTAATCAAAACCAAAAGCAACCACTTCCATTAAGCTTACTTAGGGGGCAAAGGTAATCATTTCCCTCAGTACGCCTTTCAAATTCAAATTTCAAATGATTCTCTTTCATAAGCCATCTGAAATGACTAGTTAAGCAAACGCCTGTTTTGCTCCTAATTTAGAGAAAAGAAATCAATATGTCTTTCTCACACACCCTCCAAGAATGACAGCCAAAAAACTAAAAAAAAAAAAAAAATCACACTGCGATCCAGACAATGAGGAGTTGAGAAAAGTGGAAAGGCAATGCCAATCAATACTTAAAACCACATAAATAGGTTTTAATAGAAATGTCTTTTTTGAATTAGATGAAGGACAACATTGCAGATATTCAATTTTACCAACTAGAATGAAAAGTACTGCTATTTTAGTCTCGCTCTCTATCCAAAGAGCGATATAACAGATTTACTAACAGATGCTTCTTTCTTCTCTAAATCTCTAAAAATGAAAACCCTGTAACAACTTTATAGTCTCTGCTACTTTCACTTTATTATTTAATAGAATCCTGTCCAAACATGTTTATGGCTGTTCTCATGTCAAATGTATTATAACCCCTGTAATCTCCAACATTTAACAGATCGCCCCTCATATGCTCATGTTACACTGCCAGTGTTTAGAATCATAAGAACCAAAGTAGACCACATGAAGGTATTTGGCCACTGTACTTTTGTAATTAAAAGAAAGGGTATCTTCACATTTACAAAATATTTCCCACAAAGGTATAAACTGTGCCCAGCAATACCAAGTTCAGTACCAAACACTCACAAGCCCAATAACAGGAGTAGTACAGGAGTGCCACCAAACACTACAATACAAACAATGCTGTAAGTTAAAGCTTAAAATATTGCATAACAGCATCAAGGGGGTTGAGCTGTACTTAGTCATTTCACAAACATTTAATGCTTTTATTCTTTCAAGGGTAGATGCAATCAAGATTAAAGGGTTAGCTATTTCGTACCATTACACATTACTTTTTGTTCAACAGAATAGGAGTATTTCTGCACTCAAATCACATTTCTTATAGGTAGAGAGTACGTCTAACTTGGAAGATGCACCATTTAGCTAACCAAATTACTGAAACACCAAATCCTTCTGAAGTTCACACAAAAATGAATTTGATGCTATTAAAAAAGCTGCTGCGAGTAAACAAAAATAAATCAATTCTTTTAAATCAAATATAAATAAAACAATACAGCAACTACAAACTCAAATAAACCAATACAGCTGTGTTTTTGTTCTGTGTATCTCTGAAAAAGTCAGGTGAAATTTACTGACGAAAGCACTCAGATCAATAAAAAGGTGTTTTATGGTGATTATACAGGTGCCCGTTGTTCCATTTTTTTTGTTTTGTTTTTAAATACAAATATACTTCCATAGTACAGTAAAATGCCATGAAGTACAAATAAAAAGCGAAATAAATAAAATACAAACATCTATGCTTATATACACTGCTAGATGAGAAAAAAACATCATATAGGGACGAAGTACACAGCTGACATACATCATTTATGCCACAAATTTGCTAGGTGAGAGGTACCACAAACCACCACCAAGACAAAGAGGGGCAATTTAATTTATTTAAAAAATCTGACAATGTAATAAACAAACTGCAGAGCAACAATACATCTGAAGTGTGAGGAATGAGGGATTGACTTGTGATGGTCTGGTTTATGATTTATTCCCTGGGGAACCAGACCACCCCATCATGAGTAAATTTCACATTTCCCACACCTGAAAGAGGTTTTTATTGCCTAATTACATGCCAAATTCTCTGTTCTGCTTTCAGTGTTATTCCTATGCAAACCTTAACTTTCAGGCTTTATTCCTGGGTTTGCATAATGTTTCATACCTCAAAGTATGAGAACTTTTGGTTATAATATGTCTCCATCATTTCGTCTGTATAGTGAATCAGGACCAGTCGTAGGTAAAATGAAACCCTAGGCAAAGGGCTCTGTGATGCCACCCTACCCCAATGTCTGCCTGTTTTTCCCCACATCCTGGCCTTCAAACACTATCCAGATTACGTATTTTTTATATTAATTTCTCTCACTGTCTTACCCTTCAGCTACTGGCCAAACAGCACTGTAACAACTGTGGAGGAAATAATCCTAGGGGTTCCTAGTCCTTCAGATGTAATGGGGATTCTAGATGCTCTGAGGTGCATTTTAGAGTTTTATCTCCAACCTTTTGATCTAATGATGGCCTGTACAAAATCACAATTAAGGAAGAAATTCAGACTTTTACACTTTCATGGAAGAAATAAATTGTGTTCAATGCTTAATATTAAACTCTGGCAAAAATATAGTTCACAATAAACAGAGAATACAAATGCTTGTGAGGACACATGAATCATATTTACGAAGAGCACATACTTATCTACTCTCCCTACAATAACATAAAAAATAGAGGTAGTCACTTTCTTTACATCCTTCTGCTGGTAGATTACAATGAGAGTGAAGGAACAAATACCCGCATGAGCACAGCCACTGCCCCTGACAAACAAGGTCTATCAAAAGATAGAACACTGTATGACCTATCACTGCTATGGCCTATGCTTGCATGTATGCATGGGTGTGTATGTTGCATTCTGTTAACAAGTTCACCATAATTTATTTAACTTTCAGTCACAAACATCAGAGCTGTACATAATACTGTGGGTATTTGTGGTGGTCTGAGCAAGATGTTCATGAAATTAACCGATCATTGACCCAATGACATGTCAAGTAGCTGTCTCATAGTACTTGGTTCTCTGGTTAAGGTTTTGGCTGTGGCTCCTTCTGTGTGGAGAGTGAGTCCTCCCTGTTTCTGTGTAGGTTTATCCAAGTGGTCTGGCCTTTCCAACACCCCAAAGAGTTAACATAAGATAGGTTGCTTGGCATTCCTGCAATTTGTCTGTAGCGGTGATAGGGTTACACTGATTTCAGTAACTACAATACAATACAATGTGCAACACTTGCCTGCCATACTTAATCAGTGATTGCTTAACAGTAATTAATTAACAACAGGAGAAAGTCACCTTTATCCATAGACATCCTCCGTACCCAAAGATTACTGACACTTCATTGACTGTTTACACCTCAAATATAACTTGATAAACAATGACCACAGCAAAGTATTCCAGCTTAATTCACATAAATAAAGATTAATGCTGCACAGTCAGAATGATTACTATCATATCTGAGCAAATGTTATCAAGGTTAGTTATCTGTGACCAAAAGCATCCCTACACCCAACAACTATAGTTACTTTATTGACTGTGTACTTCTCAGAAGTCTGGCTGTGGCTGAAAAATAACGGCAACAAGTAAGTGTTTCAGGTTTGCTTTTCAAACACACACATTGTAGCCACAGTAAAATGTTCCAACATCATTTATAATGATGCACATTATTTTCTTATTTATGTATTAACATATGGTTACCAGGAAGGTCCAACTGGGTTATGTAAGATTTTTCAGCAGAGGCCCAGGGAAAAGCTCCAAACACTTATGAAGAGATTATAACAGACATTTTGTGAGTACAAACAATATTTGATGTGCAATAGTTACAATTTAAATACTGACTAGGAGTCTAAGTGTGTATGACAAGTTGCAGTTTTCAAAGAAGGACAAGTTCGAAAAAAGGGCTTGGGGATTTCAGTGAAGGATGAAGAAGTAAGGGTAAGCCAGCTGTAGAAAACTGGAAAAGGAAGTATAAAAAGAGAAATAAAGATTACAAATTAGATGTTGACAGAGATACAAAATACTAAAATGTGTAAATATCTAGAGGACTGAGTGCAAAAGAGGATGAGGAGAGACTAAATTGTTAATCTGCAAGATCAGTGTTACAAAAAGGAAGAAATTAAGGGTTTTCATCAATAGTTCACAGCTGGGTGCTAGGCTAATGGCCCTGGGGCCTTTACAAGCCTATCCATAAGATTATCCTGGCATAGTGCCACCCGACCTTATGAAAACCCCCAAAATTCTAGGATCACTTGTGAAAAGAAAAACTCTGTGGTTTGAAAGAAAGAATAGTTGGAGGGTGGCAACTGATTAACTGGGAGAGGAAGTACAATGGTATATGTGATATGAGGTACTGCCAGCTATGCCAGGAGACGTAGGGCAGTGGATGTGTAACAGCTAGCTGGAATCTAGTAAAAAAATATATATATATGTTATTTGAATATCAAACTGATTTGTACAGAAGCTTGTGTTGAAAATGTATCAAAAATGTATCCTGATGGACAGAGGAAGAAATTATGTGTTATTGTAACTGTTTAAATGTATATGTTTTAACAGAGAATACTGGAAGAGAACAGTTGATTATTTATTTATTTATTTATTTTTTTAACATTTGTTGACCGGGAAAGTCCAACTAGGTTCCACAGAGCCTGTTTTCAGAGCAGACCCAGGGAGAAATGTTCCAGACGCATGTCTTTAGAAGGTGGGAGGAAACTGGAGTACCCGGAGGAACCCACACGAATGCAGGCAGAACATGCAAACCACACACAGAAGGCACCTCAGCCGAGAATCGAACGGGAGAACCTCTTGCTGCGAGGCGACAATGTTAACTGCTGCACCACTGAGCTGCCCAGAATGAGAGTTTAATCTCAATCCACCTGACTTTGAAAAATAGTAAGAAATTAAATTACTTAATTAGGCCATAAAGACTGTATCTTACAATTCTCAATGCAGCCAGACACAAAAAGTCTGTACTAGGAAACTTTCCGCATTGTCTTTGGGGTGAACTAATTGCTACTCTGGAAGGATAGAGGTTTGAAATTGTTTTATGACTTCCAGGAGCTACAGCAGATCTTAGCAAGGCTCTATGTGTGTGTATTACTGACACATATGTGCTAAATCCTGACAGCTTCTAGGCAAGGGGGTAGCATGGGAACCAGAAGTCAGATGACCAGATGTGTGTGATGTCAGTCTGTAATCTAGGACAAAAATTATGTTTAATACTAGATAAGTCTGAAGTCTCACTGCACTCTGTTCTTGAAACCTGACAAGGAAGGACTTCTCACCTACTTCATCTTGCCTTGCTCTAGTAAGTGAGCCATGGAATAGTAAATTATGTAGCTCAGTCAGGAAAATATAGTGAGATTAGTTAAATACTGTTTTCTGTATTCTGTGTGAATCTGTTCATCTGTGTTATTTTAATATCTCATGTGACAAACTCTGGTGTTTTGTAAATAGATATTTTGTATTTTCATTTTATGTTATTTATTAAATATATTTAAATGTTTCATTGTGACTGGTCCTTTAGAGTACATTATAACCTTCAAGAGTACTTATGTTTATTCAGTGACACTGTAGCCACTCCTGAAAGCCTTGCTGTTTGGGTCAACATTACCATTTGTATTAATATTAATTTCACTCAGTATAATTGGGTACCCTTGGAACAGCTTTAGAGTAGTTAGCTTTGGAGTGTCTGGTGGTGATGTAAGTACCGTATAGTCTGGGTAGAAGGGGGGATAGCTAGTAAATCTGTGCTGGCCTTTCCCAGGGGTGTGTGTGTGTGTGTGTGTGTGTGTGTGTGTGTGTGTGTGTGTGTGTGTGTGTGTGAAAATCAAATCTCAAAATGTGTGTGTGTGTGTCAGCTGTTTGGAGCAGGGGCATGAAGCACTGGTTTCACAGAGAGTGGTGGAGAACTTGGCTTGGACACTTGGCTGAGGTCTCAACTCTATAGCTGTGCCAGTGGGGAGTCTTACTGGGGACCTAGAGGGAGACAAATATGGAAATCCAGACCCCGGACTGAGTGTGTTCCCTGTGTGCTCTTAATGGAAATTGTGCTTGATGCACAGAGCTGCATCTGGAAATACTGGGTGCATCTATTTCAAGTGAATGTCCCTTTCCAGTTGCAGTGGTTTGGATTCAGGTTCCTTGATTATTGGACCAGAGGAGGGGGCATCAACAGTATACTTTAGAGTTAAGGGGATGAATATGGACATTTTCTTGAAACTGTTTTGAATTTGAGGCCATATAAAGGCAGATGAAATCTGCTTTCAGAGTTTGGCCACATGGCATAGGTACAAGGCTTCACTGCGCATTTGTGGCCTTTTCTTGGTAAGCAAGGCACTTTTCCTTTAAGCGGAGTTCTCTTGTGGGATAGTCCCGCCATTAACACTACAAAGCCAGAATAATAACTGTTAATAACTACTATTACTACTAAAAATAATAATAATAACAACAACAAAGATAGCAATAAGAATGGTCAATGTAATGCTTTTCAAATTTGTTCCACAAAAACACATAGCAGCAGCAATATGCTACACTGCTTCTGTTTTATTTATCTCTTTAGGTTCTAGCTTCATCCACAGACAGCCCCTTAAACAGCATCTATAACCTCTTTTGTTGAATGTGTACACTGAGACATCTGACTCTGATGAAAATAATAGCCATGGCAATGCATTATAACTGTCTCACACAAGGCATGCCAAAATATTCAGTTTTGCTTCACACAAATTCAGAACAACAAGCTAATGATGACAGTCATTTTCATTCATAAACTGGCCCCCTACCCAGTGATTATAGCTACTTTGTTGACAACTGTACATCTTTGATGACCACAATTGCTATCTCTATCTATCTATCTGTCTACCTATCTCCATCCATCTGCAACCCCTTTTCCCATTTTTTGCATGGGGGCTAGGGTGTCACATCAGCACAGTCATCAACAGCCAATGTTCACACAGCCGGATGGCTGGTCATGATGTGGTTGTTCTTCCATACCAAGCACATGCATTCATACTCATATCTATAGCCAATTTAGTCCGTCAAATCCAGCTACTGAATGTATTTTTGATTTGGAAGGAAACCGGAGCACCTGGAGAAAACCCTTGCAAACACAGGTAGCACAGGCATATTCTGCAGAGAAAGCATCTCAGCTGGGAATCAAACCAAAGATCCTGTTCCTGTGAGGCAACAACACCATCAGATGTTCAATACATATATATATATATATATATATATATATATATATATATATATATATATATATATATATATATATATATATATATATATATATAGTCTATATCAGAACATCGAGGTTTCAAAATTTCGAATGTTCTAATATCGACCCCTATTCAGCGCAAACTGAAAATATCGAAGCAACAGAAAACCAAATTTTTTCCTAGGGAAAGAATTTGGTTGTCCGTTTCTGTTGCTTCGGTATTTTCAGCGCTGTGGTGGAAAGTTATAGGTCGGGTAAAGGTAAGTATGCGATTGTGTGTGGGTTAGGTTAGTTAGGGTGCAGGTTGGGTATGTGTGCGATTGTGTGGAAGTGAGGGTTATGAGAGTTAGGGTTAATATATATATATATATATATATATATATATATATATATATGCATACACACACACACACACACACACACACACACACACACACATAATCTGTAGTAATACATTTTTAACTCTGTTTCAGAGCTGCTTGCCAACCACATGATATTGATCCTCAAATCAACCCACCTCACCAGACATTATAGATATTTTGTTGTCTGCTTACATCTCCGAAATCTGGTTGTAATAAATTAAAAAAATAAAGAAAATATAGGTTACAGTAACATATTTTCAACTCTGTTTCACACAAACAGAGATATGTTCACCAGCAAATTACTCCATTTGCTCTGCAAAAAATGCCTACCAGAAATATAAAAAATCCTTACCTCATGCTGCTGCTTCTCTTCTGTAGACCATTCTGCTCTTTACTATGATACACCTCACTTCATTGTCCTTTCTACCACGGTCATTTAAAAACTGCATATTTTCTTCTGCTTGCTGTGGAAAATGGCAAAAAGCAGAAATCCTGGAGATTGGTTAGTCATTGCGTACTGCACCTTCCCAATAGGACACCATAGCTGCATGCGTTTGCAGAATTCATGAAACCTGCTGCAAAAAAGAAAATGAAAAACACAGAATGGTCCAGATGGGGAACAGCAGCAGCATAAGGTGAGTATTTTTGTAATCCTGGCAGGCAATCATATAGTGTGTCCTTGCCTACATCTCTGGCCTGTCTACCACTAATTTAGAATACTGGACCTCTATGGTGCATTTGCTTAGCTCTCAGGAATATTATGACAAGATAACAGTTTTTCAACTATTACTGTCATAAGATTTTGACAGATTCTGCCTTTTATTTTTTGGATAATTTTGCTAGTGCCCCCCCCCCCCCTTAGACCCCATACTACTTTTTTATTAAGATGGAAGTGGGGTTAAGGATGGCAGCAGCCCCTTTTACAAATGAAAGTACTGGAACAATCTGTTATTTTTTGCTGTTACATATACCATACAGCTAACAGGATTAAGTGCAACACCAATGGCAGTACATTACTGGAACTGGTGATTATAGAGAATTGTAGAAATTACATAACAATGTTACTTAGTATATTCTGGACCAGTGGGCATGCAAGATCCAATCTTCAAAATAATCGCTGCCCGTCTTTACACTGTTGTTCAGTTATGCAATATGCCTATAAGTTGTGCATCTGTTTAATCATGTTACCTATTATGTTTAAACAAACAAACAAAAAAAAAGCAAATAAAATGCCATGAAACTGGAGAACATAAACCAAAAACAAGCCCCTTTTCTGATTTTGCAGAATATCCCTAATTTTTCTGTCACATATTTTTGCGCTCTCTCATAAAATTGTTTCATTTTTCTAGTAAATCACTTAGGATTATAGCCATTCAATGATGCCAGACAATGGAGTTTCATAATTCTTATTCTTCCGAAAATGCACACTGATGGACAATTTTCTATTAGCTCTGTAAGTGAATTACAATACATTTAAAATAAACCCAGATTTTGGGCCTTTATATTTTTGGCTCTGTTTCTGAGGTATGCTTTAAAGTTAAGTGTTTTCATCTAAAAGACTAAAAACGCATCAGTAGACTTCTTTAATGTGCTCGACAAAAATTATACTGGCAGAAAGAAACTTACTGATGTGTTGGGAAAAAAGTGTTAACTTTTAACTCAGTTAACTCTTCCTGGTTAACTTAGGACTAGCACAATGGTGTTATTTCATTGTACACAACTTACTTCTTGTCTGCAGCCACTCCAACCAGCTCCCAACACTCACGTCATTCTCGTCTGCTACCAGCATCATTATTTAAAGATACTGGTGCCATTTCAAACCAGATATTTCCTAATTGTGCACCTGTATAATGCACCTGCAGGTTTCATCTTTCCCATTTGACCCAGTCTCCTTGACCAAATGTTTGATGTTCCTTTTTTTTTTTTTTTAAGATGCCTAGTTTAAGCCTTCTACCCAGAAACCTACAAATGTCAGACAGATCAAGCTGGCAAGTAGGAGACAGAGTACAAATATAAGGCAGACACATACTCAGCTTGCACAAAGTCAGCAGTGGCGTACCTCTCAACTATCCAGATTTTTGCCTCATATGTTAGATCTGTTCATCATAAAATTTGTCGCTTTCTGGATTTTTGTGGCAAATCAGTGAGGACTGAATTCACTATATAACAACAGGCATGGTAACGCAATACCTTTTATTCTAGCAACTTTCTAAGTTTATAAGAGCAATATTTAAAATTTGTCCCCCCATTATTTTTGGCTTTGTCCAGATTTTTTGTGCTAAGAGGGTGAGAGCTATGGCCACCAGAGTATAAACATATATTCACAGTGCATACTTCTCAGCTGTCCAGAATGTTGCAGAATGTCCCTGACTGTGTTTCATATGTTTTCCTTGTTCCCTACAAAAACAAAAATGATTTTCTGGTATGGTCAATCAATAATGTCAGACATTAGAGTTGTATACATCTTATTGTTCAGAAAATATATGTCAAGGTTGTTGCAAAACATGTTGTTTTATTAACTTTAAGTGAATCAGAGTGATATTTAAAAATTGTCCTTGATTTTGGCCCTTTGTCACCCTTAATATTTTAGCTAAGCAAATAACTTGAGACAAATGTTATGGTGACATTTGACACTTTATTCAAAGAAAGATCAAGCAGGTAAGTGGGAAGCATAGAAAATTATATAAACAGTAACACAAGCATGTACTCTGCCCATGTGCAAATTCAGCTACCAGAATATAAACATAATCATAGTGGCATTTTAAATGTGTTATTGAAATAAAATGATAAAGTCACTGTTATACTTTCTTATACTGAGCACTTAAGCTAATTAAAATGATTTGGCAGTGCTAAATATAACAATTTAAAAACAGAAGGCTTGTGGCTAAGTTTGCATGCAACATGGTCTTCATTACTTGAGTGTGCTTCCTGAAGGCATGAGCCCCAGGCAGCTGCCCGAATCACTCGTATTATAGTCCATGACAGATGTCCTTGACTAACTTGGTCAAGAAATCTCTTCATTTTTAATAAAAAAAATTCCAAACTGAATACAGATTCATACCTCTTCTTCCAAGAAACACCAGTCAGTGGCACAGGATGATTAGGGCTGTTTAGTTTATTATATCTTCTGGAAGAGTACATAACTTTGCTAGTTTGATGAATGCTTGATTAGAAATGGTAAAGGAATGCCTTTGACTTTTTTTAAATATTAGTTTCAGCAAGCAGTTTTGTCCACTGGTCTTTGCATTGTTATAGTCAGCTTCTTTAATTAGTAAAGGGAATAGACTCATTTGAAAGATAGCGCCTTTCCCCCTGAAATCAAATGGCAGTCTGTGACATCTGCCTAAAAAATAAAACAAACACTTTGAGATGTAGCAGCCAGAGTTTAAGTGGAATGATGAGAGCAGAATCTGTCTACTTCCAAAACTTTGAGGGACTTTCCTAAAAACTAGTGTGTTCTCGGAATATTCGTTTCTATTTAACTTAACCTTGCTATCATAATGAGCCAATTTCGTCTGGGTAACTCTGTTTAACCTTCAGTATATTTGTTTGGCTTACTGCAGGCTAAACTGTACCATTTTGCTATCCACCAATTTTTTTTCTTTACACTATGCTAGTTTATATCTATATAGCACCAAAACATCTGTATCAGTAAATAAACAATTGGCTATTTAGTACCATTGTATTCAGTGCCCAAAAAGTCATGAATCAGGAATGCAAAAGTTAAACATGAATAGTTCAATACTATATATTACAAGTGAAACATCAGCATTTAAAGGAAAGCAAGCAGTAGCATTATCTGGCATTAAGCATACCAATAAATAGAGCATTAAAACATACGACTTTTCCAGAACTGTGCAAGTAAATTAATTCATGAATTGTTTAAAGTGCAGCACACTTAGGATCTGTTTACAAAGGTCTGGAAAAGAATGCCAAATGCATTTGGAAGCTCAGTCTGTGAAACAAAAATAAACATAATTTTAAGAGAGTAAAGTGCGATATGCCAGTATGTGTACTGCATTCTGACTAACAAAAATCCTGATTATAGACACCTCTTCTCTTACTTCCATTAGTATTAAAGAGATCAGACACATCAGGTAATCATTTCTTTCAGCGAGGCTTTTCAGCTTTTCACCAGGAGCTATTGCTCTCAGGTGGTTCTGTTTCGCTGGCCATCTAAAATGACTGGTTAGGTAAACATGCCTGCTTTGTGCCTTTGGAAAACAAATATTTGTGAACTATGTGGAGTGTTTTGAGAGTTTTGTTTTTTTAAAGTCTTTGCTGGCTCTGTAGATTGATTGCAGGCAGACGTTTACCTCTAGGTCACATACTATCATTCAGCACAAACTGGAAGCTACTGAATACTGTTATTGCCTGAGGACTTAAGTTTTAACTGCCTGCATCACAAGAGCTAAAATGGCTATGAATTTTCCAATGGATAGGAATTCACTTCCAATAAAACTGGCATTCTGACTGACAAACTTGAGAGAGCTCAAAGGTTAACTGGCATGCACTAAGACTTGCCCTACCATCAATGTGGTGCCTAAATCCTACACTAAAACTTGGCACCAAAAATTCATCATATGAATGCACAGATGACAAAATATAGTCCTGCTACTCAATTCAGGTCATCTAACAAGCATTAAATAGGCGCAGAATGGAAACAATACTTTTAACATAACTTTTAGCAATGTAGTACATCAAAATGAACTTTCACAATGGGAAAAAATATCACAGTATGAAAGTCTGTTACAATTAAAAAGTTTGGGGCAGGTGGTTAATAAGCAGTGAGCCTCAATATATGAAAGTAGGAAGATTCCTATCATAAAACAGAAAGTGCATGGATACCAAGAAAGCTTAATTTACTAAAAACGGGAGGTAGCTTAATATAAAGAAACATAATAGCATGGACAGGTATCCCATCCAGAACTGGTTCCTAACTTCACCTGCTGCTTGTCAATAGGGGCTCAAGCTGGCTTTCAACCCCCAGGAAATGGGATATAGTGGGTAGTGAAAATGGATGGATACATGTTTCATATTACATAAAGCTAACATCATCCAATGTATGAAGGCAAGAACCCTACATAGACATGCATATTTGAAGAATGACAATGTGGCAGAGTCAGGCAGATAAGGCTATGCGTATTACTCTGAAACATGTTAACATCATTAATTAACACCTACTGGCATGATGAGGATGTGATTTCAGAAAACAACTTAATGGCAGACACATCACCATCTTGTATAAGAAAGGAAGAGAAAGCAGGCACACATTAGTCAATCTGACCCTGTTAAAAAGGCAAAACTGTGAAATCTCAAATACTAGCAATGCATGCAACATTTAAAGTAAAAGAGCAAAAGCGTCACACCAAGCAAATCACACAGAATTTTGTGCTAATGGTCATAAAAAACAAATTAGTAAAGAGAAACAAACACACCTACCAAAATTTGACTAAAGCTATTAAAATTGACCACACCCTACCACTGTGAAATTACTGGACAGCCTATGAGCAAGGCATGTTGTTGTAAATTAGTAAGAAGGTTGGTTTAAAGTTTAAACGGTCTGTGTCTGTCTTTCGGCTTTTCCCGGTTAGGGGTCAACCACAGCAGAACTCCGGTCCACTCATGATTGGCATTGTATTTTTATGCTGCTGAGTTGCCAGCCCGACACCCAACCTTCAAAGAAGGCACGCCCATTCACACTCGCGCCTACCTGCATGTCTTTAGCGTCACTCGACCGTGGGAGGACATGCAGACTCCACACAGAAGGCGCTCCAGCCGAGAATCGAACGGGAGAACCTCTTGCTGTGAGGCGACAAATCTAACCGCTGCACCACAGTAGTTAATTTTGATCATTTTTTTGTTTAAATGACAGAAGAATAGCCAAAGTGACAGTACAGTGACTTGTTTATGAACTTCTCAATTAGCAAAAGGGAAATGACTAAAATATAAACACATGCATTGAATAATCTTCAAATTTGCAACAGATTTGCCAGTCTGTTGTATATATTAAAAAAATGAAGACATTCTGTGGAATTACCACAACTAAGAATAAAAACAAAGTAAACCAAAATTGTGCACCCGAGTTAGACTACAATACAAGGTAAGTGCACAGCAGTGGAGAAAAATGTTGATTACAAAACAGGAAATGGAAAAGAATGATAACATGGAACAGCATAAAAGTAATGACAAGTGCAAAACAGTTATTTGGATTTGAACTAAATGAACAGTATTAAAAACTGCAATAAATAAAATTATGATCAGAAAAAAACATATATTATCCAATCGCAAAAGTATACAAGAGCTTTAGCCAAATACTGCATTTAAAATTCTCAGAAGCTAGAAGTCATTTATATCTTTTTCACTGTTAATCATATCATCAAGTTGCAAAGGCAGAGTTTTGCCAAATATCGGCAGTCATGCCTGTATATAGCACACAGACAAGAAAACTACGCTGACAGCAGTAGAATTCTAATACTAATATGTGGATTTATTTTAAAAAACTGAAAATATACAAGTAGTTATTTTCCCAGCTGACAGTACACATTGCATATTATACTCTCTATATATGGGCAGCACTATAAATGCTTGGCAAACCAGTCAAAACTCCACAATAATCATACAACAATCAACAAAACATTCACAGCTTTTTCCATCAGAGTGAAGGCCTACAAATAAAATTTGCAGCACTGTAGTAAATTGTATCCACACCTTTTAAATACCATAACTCTCCAGCTACAATGAACTAACAGCATTTCTTACATTAATCTGTTCATTCACCTCTCCCTAAAACAACACTGTGACAGACAAAAAAAAAATGCTCTCTCTCACCTCATAATCTTCATGACAGTTTAGGGTTGCCACCTTTCTACTGTGCCATTTCCTGACAAACAAGCCCCGCCCCATGCACAATCAAGCCACACCCATTCCTTTTAATAGCCACACCCCTTTACTCCACCCTTCAGCATAATCACAGTGATGACAGACTAGAAAGACAGATCTACAGTCCAAGCATCTTATACAAATCATGTAATCATATATTCACTGTAACATCAAATGAGCTAAGCTTTGGTATCTAGAAAACACAGATAAAAGGTAAACAGTTGTAATGACAAACTAGACAAAAAGCTACATTTAAGCCTCACTATACTACGAAGACTGTACACCCTAGAAAGACACCCTAGGAAGAAACACAGGTCAAGGTAAACATCACGGTGATGACAGACTAGAAAGACAGATCTACAGTCCAAGCATCTTATACAAATCATGTAATCATATATTCACTGTAACATCAAATGAGCTAAGCTTTGGTATAGACGGTATACCCTAGAAAACACAGATAAAAGGTAAACAGTTGTGATGACAAACTAGACAAAAAGCTACATTTAAGCCTCACTATACTACAGACTGTACACTAGAGACCCTAGGAAGAAACACAGGTCAAGGTAAACATCACGGTGATGACAGACTAGAAAGACAGATCTACAGTCCAAGCATCTTATACAAATCATGTAATCATATATTCACTGTAACATCAAATGAGCTAAGCTTTGGTATAGGCGGTATACCCTAGAAAACACAGATAAAAGGTAAACAGTTGTGATGACAAACTAGACAAAAAGCTACATTTAAGCCTCACTATACTAAGACTGTACACCCTAGAAAGACACCCTAGGAAGAAACACAGGTCAAGGTAAACATCACGGTGATGACAGACTAGAAAGACAGATCTACAGTCCAAGCATCTTATACAAATCATGAAGTCATTATACATTCACTGCAACCAAGTCCAAAACCAGATTAGAAACTGTTCTAGTTAATCACCACATGTTGAACATCTAGATAGTTACACACATCTTGTCACCATCAATGAATGAGATAGTGCCAGCACAGCTAGTGAATTAATATAAATTTAATATTTAAAAAATTCACTAGTAGCTGTGCTGGCAATATTTCATTCCCTTACACTAATCTTTGAAAATCTACCTTAATTCCAAAGAATCCATTAAAAAAAAATCCACTTACCTCCAGAAAAATCAGCAGCAGGGCCACTAAAACAAGCTCTCAGCAGCAGAACAGAACAGGCAGCTAAAGGGCCAGCAAGCAGGGGAACACACCACCACCCAGTCCACAGCACTTCTCCTCCAGCAAGCAAGGCAAGCAGCAGGGCTAAGGCAATCCTTCCAGGCAGCAGGGCTTCCAGGCAGGGCTTCCAGGCAGCAGGCAGGGCTTCCAGGCAGGGCTTCCAAGCAGGCAGGGCTTCCAGGCAGGGCTTCCAAGCAGGCAGGGCTTCCAGGCAGGGCTTCCAAGCAGGCAGGGCTTCCAGGCAGGCAGGGCTTCCAGGCAGCAGGCAATCCACTGAAGACGATGTCCAAGGCTCCAAGCAAGAATTTCAGATCTTAAGCAGCACCCTTTGTACTACAAAAGTAAAAGGTAATGCTGAAGCACCGCTTTATATTCTTAAATTTTCGGGCTTTGCAGGGCTTTTACTACTAACTCTACGTGTTGATTGGCTGCTTGCTGCACGAGCCTCGTCTGCAGCAAGCAGCCAATCAACGAGAGTCCAAGACGGGTCACGGGAATGCGGACTCCGATTACAAGAACCGGAGAACCTACTGATTCGCTATGACAGTTTCCCTTCTAAAAGAAGGGGAACAAATTCCTAATGCCACATGTAGTCTGCAACCTTGCACTCACTTTCTACTTACATCACAAGTGTTATTTCTGTTCTGCTCTGATTTGACTAATCTTATGAAAACTTCTGAGCCATTTGCAATGGGAAACCCCACAGAAGGGTAGCTAACCTCCAACATAACTGTGTTAAAGCAAGCACTCCTAATCGCTGAACAGTGAGCCTTATTTTACTGGGGAGGATTTTACAATGCATTTTTGTAACTCAGACAAAGAACTCTGACTGCTAATAATAAAAATTGTTTTCAGTTAGCCAAAGTTTCAAAAGGCAAATGAAATAAGTACTAAAATCAAAAGCAGAGGCGTTTACCGAAGCATGTAGTTTATATATTTATTGTTTGTTAAGAGAGGTAGTAGACTGTCCACTGTGGAGCTATTTCAGCCTCAGCCTGGGAAAAATACAGAGAGAGAAAAACACAATCTAGGTAAAAACAAAAAAAGCCCGAACAAACTGGCAACCAACTCTCTTTAATACTTCCAATTAGTTTGAAGCGCTTTTTGGCTGAAACAACAGCCTTCATCAGAATGCAAAAAAAAAACAGACCAGCTCATTTAAATAATAAAATGCCAAAAAAGGCGCCAAAATGAAAAAAGCAATTAAACAATTGAAATACCATTACATCTTAAAATTACCTAGCCCTAATATATTAAAATAAAATGAAAAATAGTACATCGGTCGTAAAACATTTATACTCATCAAATGCACAATGTTATGTTATCTAATTAAACTCCTAAGTCTCAGCAAACTGCTGACAGAAATTGCATCAAAAACACAATACTAGAGTAAAGTTTTAAAGACCAAAATGAATGTTTCAGTAAAAATGTTAAGGGCACATCAAATTCTGTATACAGAGATGTGAGCACAACAAAAACTTACATGATGGTGAAATAAAATTTTAGTAGTAATTCCTAGGTTCAAACAAAGTTAAATATACATAGAGATGACAACAGCAAAAATTTTAAGACAGTGGATTCATCAGTGCTAACAAAGTCTAAAGAGAATTCAGACATGTTCACTTATGAAATCGTTGGCGTTTAAGGAAGGAAGGAGGTATTAGGATATGGGTAAGGGTAAGTGGCGGGAAGAAGGAGCTAGTTTGAGTTAGATGATGTTAAAAAGCATTCCTTTAGGTGATGAGAGGGATGAATCAGGAAAAGTATGCATTCTTTTAAGAATGCTTTAAATTTAGTTTGAAACTTAGAAGTGGAATCACTGCTTCTAATGTCAGCAGGAATGTCATTTCACAGCTTTGGATCAAGCAATGAAGCAACAAAGTCAGAGGATGCAAAGGAATTAGGGGATCTATGTAACAGAAGGTTAATAGATAATGTTCTGCCCAGTTGATTTTCTAAACTGCTTGTCCTGGTGAGGGTTGTGGAAGTAGCAAGCTAAGCAGGGCATACCAGACTTCCCTATCCCCAGCCGATCTTAGGCAAGCTGCCAGACATGCTCTGTCCAGACACAGGGCTACTACTCATGGGGCAGCATCTGGTACATTTTCTACAGGTGACAAAGAACACATCCACAGTAGGTGGCTAAACTACATCAACTGACTCTTCTTAAACCACAGCAACATATATTCTAAGATCCTCCCAAACTGCCATAGCCCTTTCTCTGTCACAGGAATCCCAGAAAACTTGTGCAGGAACCCAATTCCCTCCTCTTGTAATGACAGTTTTTAAAAACATCTTTATTAAATTATCACTTAAGACATAGGCAAGTACACAGAAAAGAAAACATACCATTTTAAAATGTTCTTTTTAAATACAATATACACCACGTATATTTTATTTGCTACTCTTATTAATCCAACATTGCAAAAAATGTTGAATTTCTGCTTCCCCATAAACCTCACTCCTCCTCCTCCTCCTGAACATGACTGCATGTATCGTTCTACCATTCCATTTATTGCTATGTAATTTACTCCTTCCCTTTTCTAAAGATCCCCCTGCCAGTTATTTTATTTATATTATATTAAATACTTCAAATACAGTTGGTGTAGATTTTGATTTCCATTTTCTAGTAATCCCTTTTCTGGCAGCCAACAGAATTAAACTTTCTAAGGTTTTACCATGTTTAGGAAATTCACATCCTGTATCTCAGCTCAAAAGAATAATTTCCTTATTTATAGCCATTTGCTCACCCAATATTTCGGATAGGGTACAACGTACAGAATTTTTAAAATCTGCCAACTCATTACATTTCCAAAATATATGTTCCCAGTTACCACTTTCTTCTCGATCACACTTCCAACATTTCCTGTCTACCTGAGGAAAGGTTCTATGAAGTCTGCTTCAGGTATAAAAATACCTATGTAAACACTTCCAAGGAAAGATCCTAAAACTTCTTGACTTGGTTGCATACTTGGGAGCCATACATATGTCTTCACATTGTTTTCTTGTAAATTGTTTTTCAAGTCTCGCTTAATTGTTTTTAACCTGCTCGGATTCATACAGTCATCATGCAATATTTTATATGCCCTACTAATTATCCCTTTTTTAACAGCAGCTTTTGTTCTAGATTCAACTCTCTTGTAACTACATTGTCAGCTTTTTAACTATCTTTTTCCAGTTGACCATCAGCACCCCCATCCCCCATCTTACTGTGGGCAATCATTCAGACAGCAGTCACAGGGTTAAGCTGCTTATTTTAGCACTCCAATTCCTAACAGTCTAATACATACACTCCCACAAAACTGGTAAAGTGATGTATGTGCACTTCTGTACATGTCCAGATCCTACCAACAGTGAACTAATTCCAGATCCAACAGTGAACTAATTCTAGATCCAACCAACACTGAACTAATTCCAGATCCTACCAAGAGTGAACTAATTCCAGATCCTACCAATAGTACACAATTCTAGACTCTACCAAAAGTGTAGTAATTCTAAATCCTGCCAACAGTACACTAATTCTAGAGCCTATCAACAGTGCAGCAATTCTACATCCTACCGACAGTAAACCAATTCAAAATCCTACCAAATAGTACACTAACTCCAACTACTACAAACAATACACTAACTCCAAATCCTACAAACAGTACACTAATTCTAGATCCAACTAACAGTACACTAATTCTAGATCCTACTAACAGTACACTAATTCTATGTCATTCTAATAGTACACCAACTCCAGATCCTACTAACAGTGCAGTGGGTAATTCTAAATCCTACCAACAGTACACGAATCCCAGATCCTACTGACAGTACATTAATTCTAAATCCTACTGACAGTACACTAATTCCAAGATCTACCAACAAGACACTAAATATCAAGCCTACCAACAGTGTAGCAATTCTAAACCCTACCAATACGGCACTAATTCTAGACCCTACTAACAGTCTTCTAATTCTAAATCCTAACAACAGTACATCAATTCCAAATCCTACCAACAGTACATTAATTCTAGATCTTACAAATGGTGCACTAATGTGCTGTTTGGTGGGTAAGCCCTTTATAATCCGTGGCTCTGCAGTGAAAATGAGTCTCCACCACTTGTCAGTATTGCAGCAAAAAGAACAGCCCTTCTCTTAAAATGGGCAAACCATCAATGACCACAGAATATCATTTTACCTAAAAAGCTCTTCAGGCATCTCAGTTACTAGTTAATACAGAGTCATCTGAGTGGGGGTCAGGGCATTATCAGTTTGAGCCATGAAGCCATCTGTTATCTATATTCTCATCCTTTCAGCCACTCCCCAAAACGTGTGACTACAGGGACAGTAAGCTGAAAGTTTTGTCACGTGACTCAGCTCTTGCTTCACTACCACATTGTGATAGAATACCTGAGGGACTGCCTTCACAATCATCCACTGTTCAGTCTCCCAATCCCCTCTATCCTAAGTTGTGAGCAAGCTATCAAGATACTCTGCTATTTGTCACAGCTATGTCCAAGTCAACTGCAAAGAGAATATCACTCTTTTTCTGTGAGAGAGAACCATACCCTCTGATTTGGAGGTGACTGTTTTCATTCCATTTCCTCCATATTCAACAATGGATCACAGTCATTTGAAGAAAAGGTAACAATGTCTTCAAGCAAGAAAGATATAAACATCAGGTTTCTACTGCAAATATTCTCCAAACCTTATTTTTTCCCTGAAAACCCATCCATTAAAAATCAGTAACAGGAGGCTAATGTTTCATACCTTAAATTAACACATCTGATTTGCTCACTATAAGGTCCAAGATGAAAATTCTGACAAATTAGGGGAATAAAAGAAATCGAGAACCTCTCAAAAAAATTGCAGTTGTCTTAGGAATTTACCAAAATGGTAAGATGTTCAGGTATGTTCACTGTTGCAGTATTAACTCCAGACTTCTGTCACAGAAGGATTGATAGCTGAAATGACTTCTAGAGCTTAGCACATTTCCTAGTCCTTACCAGGTGGATGGAAATAGGTTACCACAGAAGAAAAAGTAAATCCAAAACCTATGGACCTATGGTGTCATATAAACGGGGGGAAAAGCATCAAAGATATGTTGGTGCATGCCCAGTTTAATTTTCCTGCAATAAGGTTGAATAAACATAGATCAAATTTAGGTTTTAGAGTTTGTGGACATTGTAGTATATGTAGTCATACAGTGTGTTCTTTTGATAAAATAAATGGACAAAAGTTTGATTTGAATGATAGTTATGGCTGTGTGATGGAAGGAATTATTTATGTACTTAAATGTGAATGTAATTTATTTTATATAGGGGAATCTAAATGACGTTTTCGTGTTAGATTTTTAGAACATTTAAGAAATATTAGAAATGAAAAAGCGGAAAGCCCATTAGGATTACATTTTAAAATGTACCACAATAGTGGTGGGAGTAAATTAGAAGGTACTATTTTGGAGAAAGTGCATTGCGAAAGATGTATGCGTTTAAAAAGTAAATTGCAATGGAAAGAAGCACTTTTTATTTTAAAATTTGACACACTGCATCCTAATGGGTTAAACAGAGAGCTTAATTGGAAATGGCTCTTGTAATGAGTTGTTCTTAATTACTTTATTAATGCTGTTTTAATATATAAATGAAATGAGGAACTGGTATTGTTATACTCTGTTAAAGGTATTTGCTGAGGCACTAGAGAGAAGTCAAGTTTCTTACCAGGTGGATGGCCTTCCCATCCAGATGCCAGGATTTCACTGGTATAAGATGGACATCTGCCCATGCCACCTTTGGCTGGGATTCTAGTTTTGGACTGCTTAAAACCAGAGCGCTGACTGCCCTAGAAGAATCAATCCCCAAGAAGACCATTCCACTATCAGGAGTTGCCTCTCTATGTTTAAGGCCAACAGTGAAGGAATTCAGGCAGACTGGTGACTAGGGAACTCACATAATACAGGAATGACCATAGAAGGGAGAAATTGGTACTGTGACTAGGGATATATGCACTGAACTAGTGCAAAATAGCACAATATATACTGAACGTACTGATATTGCCAACATCCTGGCAGATAGATTCAGTGCAAACTTCACCCCCCCTCTCACCTCCAAAAGGGCCCATAACAACACCGGAAAAGTGTAGTGTCCCAAGAATCACAGACACACAGGTGAAAATAGCCCTTTCAAAAGCCAAAAACACAACGTCAGTGGGACCAGATGGTGTCCCAGGCCACGTCTTGCAAGAACTACAGAACAAATTAACCCCCCACCTAAACACGCTGTTCAACCTCAGCCTCTCCACAGGCTATGTGGCTATAGAATGGCACACAGCAATGGTTATTCCTCACCACAAAGGAGGGGGCCACAACTGACCCTGGTAACTATCGCCCCATAAGCCTGACTAGCCTGGTCTGCGCATCATCATGGAACTCATTAACAAAGACATTGGGAACCTCCAAACACTTGACCTGACCCAGTTCAGCTTTAAGGGCAGATCATTCCTACTAAATCTGGTTGACTTCTTTGAGACAGTCACCAAGATGAGGGAAAGGTGGTTCACACAGCCTACCTTGACCTCGCCAAGGCTTTCAACACCATTCCCCACTCGGGTATTACAGAAAAACTCACCAGCCTGAACATAAACCCCTACATCATGAGACAGGTTGCCAACTGGCTTACAGACAGAACTCACACGGTAAGAATAGCGGGTTCCAGGTCTTGGTTCTGGGACCCCTACTTTTCGGCATATACTTCTTAGAAGTACAGGCAAACACAGGAGGACTATGGCTAACCAAGTTCGCCGATGACTGCAAATTGGGAGCCATAATTGACTCTCCGGCTGACATCCTCCAAAAGGGCCTTACTGAGATGGACACCTGGTGTCAAAGTCATGGCCTCAAGCTAAATTATTTTTATTTATTTATTTATTTTTATTTTATTTTTATTTTACATTTGTTGACCGGGCTAGTCTAACTGGATATATGTCCATTTTCAGTAGAGGCCCGGGGAAATAAGCTCCAAAGTTAAAAAGAATTTACATTAAAGAAATACATGAAAATTAGAGAGTAAAAGAAAACATTATATCTGGTGACATTGTTATAAAGTGTAAAAATGCAGTAAGTGGCACATAAATGGTAAAATATTGTTGCAAAAATATTGTTACAAGTGACATTCTGAGAGAATACCAGCATAATGTACAGTAAATAGAGGATAAAGGAAAGTAAGAAGAAAATAGCAGTTATGTAAGTACATGTAGTGGTATAACATGTGGAAAGAATATATATAAAAAAACACACTTTTTTTTTTTTTTAATATAAAGATAGTAAGAAGGAAAAATAGATCAGTGGGTGTAAATATGAAGTAGATTTAGGGTTCTAAAGGTCTAGAATGTAGTCAGGTGTCCAGAGCTAGAGTTAGTCAGGATTAACTAAATGCCAAAAAAATGCATAGTCATCCTGTTTGTGATAGTTAGGAAATCCTTCTATGTGGCCCATCTAATTACTAAAGGGTTCGCATCTAGAAATAAAGAGGTTATAGTGCCTCTCTACTCGTCACTCATTAGACCCATCATAGAGTACAATGCCCCATTTGGGATGTACCTCACAAGACACTTCCAACAGCTGGCAAGACCACAAAGAACCTCACCAAGAGGATTACTGGTCTCAAACATATGTCCTATGCAGCCCGACTGAAAAACCTCCAGCTGTATTCAGTGGTATATCGCTTACTCAGAGGTGATCTCTGCCTGACTTACAAAGCCATGTCCAACTCAGAATTGATGGACATGCTCCACCCAAAGAAATCCAAGTCACTGCGAGCCACATGCTCTAGTGAGCTAAACCTCGCCACAACAATAAATAGAACATGCTGGAGGGAGAGATTCCTGTCACTGAGACTCCCCATGCTTTGGAACAAAATTCCAAATTACATCAGGCAGAGCCCCTCACTAACACTCTTCAAGAGAAACCTTGATGAGCGGAAGGTTAACAGAAAATACACCCCTGGGAATCACTTCATTGGCTCTGCTTGACAGAGGATCAGTTAATTAATCAATGGGGCGGTGAAAGTCGACACACTCTGGCTAGGCTTATAAATGCCCTTGGGCAGATAGCCTAGTACCTACCTATGATAGTCAAATATAACTCCTAGCACAACTGCACTATGTTTATCATAAAGCTTATTGTTGCAGTAATAGGTTTTGGGAAGAATACTAGTGGCAACTGGTCCTTGGGCTGCAGAAACACCTGTAAAATGGCTATAGAAAATCTTGTCGTAGGCCTAGCTGCAATGTCCAGATTATATTGGAGAAGGTGTGGACAGACGATCTGGTGGCTGGTTCCAGGTTATATTGGGTACTGATCCCCTCAAAGAAGGTAGGGGTGGCTACAGTGGACCTAATATGTCCCAATGGAGTCTTCCCACAAAAGAAGTAACAGAAGCAAATACAGCATTCTAGTCAGCTCCCTAATGAAATGTTGGCATTCAAAATACTAAGTGCTGGCAAGCTGAAAAAAGATTAAAACCACGGGAGATGAGCAAATCTCTACCATCGCTGTTCTCCTTTAAGCGTCTTTTTTTTCAGACAGCAAGCCCCAGTATACCTCCAAATTTATATATTCCCACTCTGAGATTGCTATACCTTGGAGTAAAGGAAATGGCCATCACAAACTTAGTATATGCAAGTCCATTCTTTCCAATATTCAGTCTCCATAGTTTGAGACTCACTCTAGCAGGTCCTTACATTTCAAATGGTTACTATTCTACCCACTGAAATATGGTCTATTTGCCAACAGGCTTTCCTTCCTTGTCTTTTGGAAATGAAATGAACAGCTGTTCAGATTGTCTTATGTCTTTTATCCTGCTCAGTTAGGAATTTCAGTTGTCTCTACACAAAATCCTTTTCATCTTGCTCTGGGGTTGTGAAAAAAGGGAGGTGAATACCGTAATTGAGAGAATTCTGGCACCACTTTAGGCATAAAAGACAGGGTTAGTACATAAGGTGATTCCCCTATTCTTGTGGAAGATTAGAATTTTTTTTTTTTTGCAAATAAAGGTCTGAAATCCTTCTAGCTCAGGTAACTTCTATCAAAAGGAGGGCATTAGTTTTCTGTAGTACCCCCCCCCCCCCAGGGTGGGATTGCTCAGGTATGTGCATGTCCATCTTACGTAATAAGATGACATCATGAATAAATTAGTATATTAAGTGGTATAACGCTGGAAGGCTGCCAGAAAGCACTGTTCTGCTACTTCATGAATATAGTCATAATGAAATGTTCGCATGACATGCAACTTTATTCTCCAAAGGTTGTAGTGGGAAAAAATGCTTACTCAGGGCTAAAACCAAAAGTTCTAAGCTCAATTACAATCATATGCAACCCCCTTATATAAAACAGTGCCCGAGAGTGCAGTCAAAAATGTCTGGATATATTCTCTACCAAAATATTTATTCAGTCTGACATCCAAACAGTTATGCCTTACACCAAAGGAAAGACAAACTCCAAGGAAAAAATAAATCGCATCCACCGATAAAAATAAAAAACCTTGCTTAATACATCATCTGACAAAAGCATAATTAGCAACAGTACCAACCCCAAAATGCCGCACAGCTTCTTTTAACTGCATCTTAAGCAGTAACCAAAAATTACAGAAATGTACAAAAATGATGTTTTACTTAAAGATTACTGGATCACTACTAATGCATACTCACTTTTAGAAATACTTAAGTATTTACATAGCATTGTAAATGGAAGTTATAAACTGTCAACAAGTATATCAGGATTAATAACTTGTCTGAGAAGTCACATATTTTTATGAAGACCCCACACAAATCTGAAACATCAAGTATGCTTTGCAAAATCAACATCTTATATAAAAGGAACAGTGGGGAAAACTAGCATTATAATTACCAGCACAAGAGTACAGCATTTAGAAGTGCTGGGAAAGAAAAACAAGATTCAGCAATGGCTACTTATAGTGATCAAAAGTATGAGATCCTATATGAAAAGGAGTGGTGTGAAGTGACAGTACACGCAGGGTTTCCTACTGTGCATTCTTGGGGTATTCCAAAAATGTCATGCCAAGGTTACAGTTCCAGGTTATATGTCTGAGGGGGTGGAAGCAGCTGGTCTAAAGGATGGTGTCGCTCTCCTACTGTGGAGACAATAGAAGAGTCTTCGTGGGTTCTGTTCAAGCAGCTTTATTTTATACAAACACATCACTATAGAGGTTTACTGACGTTAACTTAAGTAACTTGTATACAAACTACCAACTGCGATCATGCATGCTCTCAATATGGCTGCTCCTACAAAATGGCACTTGGGAGTGCATGTGTCCGGAATTTATATGTGCACATACAGCCTTGACATGCTTCTTAAAGATACAGCACACTTCACTTGCAATCTAATCTACATCCTCCCTCTTTGAGAATTAGATCTTATGACACTATAAGTGTATTTAGCATTCAGAAATCACAGGTAATTCTTGGTCATGCATTATACAATACTAAGTACACATATATATATATACAATCAAGTCCACGTTGATGCGTACTTCACACTTGGCTTTGACACTCGCCCATATCATGTGACATAAAACTGGGAATTAAATTTAGCAACTGGAACGGTCTCTGCAAATGGTTTGACCTGTGGAATGTCTGGAACATTTTCTGGAATGAAATCAGAATTTTCAACACATTCTGGTATGGAAACAGGGTTTCATTCACTCTTAAATTTGAAGTTTGCATCACAGAAACAATTTTGTGATGGTGAGGATGATTCTGATATAAGAAGATGTTTCTGGTTCCTGCTATATTCTACACCTTCTGAATCTACCAAGTAGGATCTTGGCTTGGCACAGATGCCTGTAATCTGTCCAATTCGATCAAAACCTTTTGTTGTTGGGATTCGTGTAGTCACTCCTTCCCTCAATGGACGAAGTAATCTGCTCGATCAGTCATAACTAGATTTCTGAATATTAGGGTTCTTAACCAATTGAGCCCCGATTGTTTTATTATTCTTTGGTTTAGGCTTCAATAAACTGGAAGTAATGGGTAGCGTAGTTTGTCTAAAAAGCAGTCATTGCGCAGGTGAGCCAAGAATATTATCACGAGGTATGTTTCTGAGATTAAGTAAATTTAAGAATGCATCAGTATTGTCATGCTTTGACCTTTTGAGTAATTGCTTTGCACTCTGTACTGCATGTTCAGCTAGACCATTTGACTGAGAATATTTAGGACTACTAGTGACATGTATAAAGTCCCAGTCTTTTGCAAATTTCCAAAACAACTGGCTAGTAAATTGAGTACCATTGTCAGGAAGAAGTTTGTGTGGACTACCATGAGCTGAGAAATTATGTTTCAGCTGAGTAATAACAGCAATGGATGTAACCTAATTCGAATAAGAGTCTACCAAAACTAAGTAGTGTTGATTGTTCCACTCAAAGATATAAGCTGCAACTGTTGACCACGGTAGTTCAGGAATTTGACTTAGCTGAAGTGGTTCTCTTTGGAAATGCGGTCTAGTACTATTGCATACTGAACAAGATAAAAGTACCTTATCAATGTCTTTTGGTAATGAAGGCCAAAATACTAATTTTCTCGCTCTTCTCTTAGTGGATGCAGAACCTGGGTGACCACAGTGCAAAATCTGAATACATTCTTTTGTAAGGAAGCAGGAACAATTTTAGGACCTTTGAAAATAATGCCACCTTCCATCAACAATTCATCTCAACCAGGTTTGCACTTCAGGTGGTACACTAGATTGCTTTGATGGCCATCCAACATTAATTTAGTGAGTGAGCTTCTGCAAAACTGGATCAATCTGACCATGTTCTCTCAACTCAAGTCTAGTGGTAGAAAAATTACGCACTGTTATCACATCAAAGTCAAAAGTCTCTGCGTTAAGCTGTTCTGTTGTATTTCTGGGCGATCTGGATAAGGTATCAGCCAAATAATGCAACTTGCCCTTCGTGTAGACCAGTTTGAAATTGTACTTTTGCAATTTAAGCATCATTATTTGCAATCTTGCAAAGCGGAGAGTGGAGCGGAATACATAGGCTTCTTTAGAATAGTAACTAGAGGTTGGTGGTCGGTCTCAGTCTGAATAGCTCGACCGTAAATGTAATCATGAAACTTAGAACATGCAAATACTATTGACAAAAGCTCCTACTCAATCTGAACATACTGCATCTCAGTTTGGGTTAGTGTTCTAGATGCATAGGCTACTGGCATGCCCTCGAAGTATAACTGCGCCAAGACCAAATTTTGAAGCATCACAGGAAAGAGTAACTGGTTTGTTTATATTATAGTATCTTAATATAGGGGTGGTGGCAATTTTCCACCTAAGGTCTTCAAATGCCTTCTGATGCTGTCCAAACCATTACCATACAACATTTTTGTGTGCTAGCCCTCTTAAAGGTGCTGTCAACTCAAGTCTGGTATAAACTTGCCTAAATAGTTGACCATGCCTAGAAAACATTGTAGAGCTTGTACATTATCTGGTGCTGACATCTCAAGAATAGCTGTTTGCTTGGTTGCGTCTGGTCTCAAGCCTGTACTCGTGAACAAATGTCCTACATATGTAATTTCTGGAAGTCTGAATTTTCACTTCAGAGGAATGAGCTTCAAGTTTACTTCACATGCTCTATCTAGAACTTTCTTGAGGTTTCTATCATGCTCTGCTTCACCAATTCCTCCAACCAATAAATCATCTACTATTACGGCACAAGGATAACCTGAAAAAATTTGCTCTATTGCATGCTGAAAGACTTCACTTGCAGAATTTATTCCAAATGGCATGGCATTCTTAGGAATCTGTATCTGCCAAAAGGAGTACCAAAAGTAGTTAGAAATGAAGATTTGCGATCAAGCATCACTTGCCAAAATGAACTCTCTGCATCCAAGACAAAGAAAGCAGTGACATGGTATTAGGGCTGTGACCTCTTCGACTGTGCGCATTGGATGATACAATCTTTTTAATGCTTTGTTCAGATCTCTTGGTTCAACACAATTTCTGATTTTGTCTGAGCCTTTTTTGTGATCTGTTACCATAGACAATACCCATTCAGTTGGTTATGTGACTGGATAAATCACACCTTGCTAAACCATTTTATACAACTGAGTTTTAACTTTATCCTGCATAGCTATTGGAACTCTTCTTGCTGGTCTGACTACAGGACTGATCACTGGATCTAACTTCATGGAATACACAACTGGAAGTTTGCCTAACTTGTCATCGAAAACATCAGCATATTCTGAGAAAATGGCTTCAAAAAATTTTGAACTCAAAAATGCACTTACATGATGAACTTCTTTAGCAAAAGAAAGCAGATTCATTCTTAAACTATCTTTGAGACCCAATAAAGATTACACTGGTCTTCAGACTACATAGAACAAGTTGTAACAGTTCACCGCCAAATAACATGAAAGTATCACTGAACCTTCGGTTTGAATTTCTTCACCTCCATAAGCAACAAGTCTCGCACTACTGGCTAGATTGAGTTTTTCATTAGTATTCACTTTAGCAAATGTGTCTGCTGATATAACATTACACTATGAACCAGTGTCTACTTTGAGCTCCGTGGATTTTCCATTAATCCGGACAGTACAAAACACCTCGCTTCTTGTTAATAAATTCACTGCATCAACTTTTTCATCAAGCACTGATAACACCATCTACATAGAAAGCCATCTGCTTCAGCTCTATTTGATCAACTTGCTTTTGTGTGTGACCTTTCTTTACAAATGTGTGAGGCTTACTTGATTTGCAAAACCTTTGAATGTGGTTCCATTTTTTACACTTGTAGCATTGCTGACCAAATGCCAAGCACTTCTCTCTTTTAGACTCATGATTTGCACCACAATTGCAACAGTTAACAATAAAGCTGGACTTAGGTTTTGCTGATTCATGCTTGTACTGCATTGAGCTAGAGCGTGCTCCTTTTTTAGAACTTGCTGGAAAGCTACATGTCTTCCCTGGAAATCTTGTAGCTGCCACATGCTAGGGCTTACTTTTGTCTGCCATATGTTGCATACTATCTACATTTGCTCTGGAGCCAACTGAATTCATGCTCTTGTCACTTGCAAGCATTCTCGTGTTCTTCTGTCACCTCATAAAGTTGACAAATCCCAATGGCTTTACTCAACGTTAAATCACTATCATAAAGCAAAATCTTTAGACTGCGGTGGTGGTGCCGCAGTAGCGTTGTCGCCTCATGGTTAGACGTTGCCCGTTCGATTCTCAGTTTGAGCGTCTTCTGTGTAGCGACATGCGTGAATGGGCGTTCCTTCGTTGAAGGTTGTGCGTTAGGCCCGGCAAGCCAGTACGTAAAAATCTACTGCCAATCATTAGCGGACCAGAGTTCCGCTGTGGCGACCCCTAACCGGGAAAAAGCCGAAAGACACAAATAAAGCAAAATCTTTCTCATAGCGGTACTGTTAATACCACACACAAGCCTGTCCTAAATCAGCTCATCTTTTAAGTCACCAGACTGACATGTTTTAGCTGTTTCTCAGGTCAGTTATGTAAGCTACAGATATTTCCCCTGGTTTCTGATCTCTCGTGTAAAACAAATGCCTCTCTAATGTAATATTTGTTTGAAGGTTA
Organism: Protopterus annectens; assembly: GCF_019279795.1. NCBI lineage: Eukaryota > Metazoa > Chordata > Ceratodontiformes > Protopteridae > Protopterus > Protopterus annectens. The sequence goes on from NC_056728.1 coordinate 1,918,445,267, forward strand.
CACATCTCTGAACTTGCACTTCAAACACTTTGGGTCTTCCCTTGATTTAGTCTGTACAACAATATGACGATTTGCATCTTCTCCTTTATATACTGCAGGTGCATACACAAATGAACACCTCTCACCCAGCTAGGTTTAGCAAAATGAATGCCCTGGTGCATGTATCTCTATCTGCATAAGCTGCTTGTATAAAAATATCATACTCTTGCTTAGATATTCTCCAGTTCTCTGTAATATTCTGATCAAACACAAGTGGAAGAGGTTTTCGAAATCTGTCTGCCATATTAACACATACCAGCTAAGTGTTTTTCAAATATATACTCATGCACATATGCCAGCATTTGTATCTGAATTTATTTCTTTTGGGCTTTTCGAAATAATGCTAATGAACAAACTTGTAGTACCTTTGAATAATTGGGCTTTGCGAAATAAACTTCTTGGGCAATTTAACACTCTTGTAATATTGTTTGGAAGCCTAAATGCTAAAGTCATTTATCATCATTTTAAGAAACATCTCAAACAACTTTACAATGTGAGTGAAATAAACTCTCTGGCACTGGAATATTCTTATAATATTGTTTTTGCAATAAATCACCTCTTATCAGTGTGAGAAACATATCAAATAACTGCACAATGCAAATAAACTGGACCTCTCTTGCCAAAAACTCAATAACATTTTGAAGTAGTTGCACTTTGCGAATAACTGCATACAGCACACTGAAATGTCCCCAGAATAGCAGTACCTTGCTAGGCAACTCTTTATAGTGCAAGAACACTCTGTAATGGCGGCACTTTGCGAATAGAAGCAGAAGAAACGTTTCGAAATGGCTATACTTTGACTATTTCATGAAATAGTTGCACTTTACACACAATAAAGTCTTTGAAACACATGCACAGCAATAAGCACACACTGTAAGCACTTTTACACACTTTGAGATACTTCGAATAACTTTAGTTATGCCCCTGATACAATACAAAATCATAGTTATGCCAAACGCATGCAGTCACCTTGATTTATTTTTGCTTAATGTGTCCTTTTTTCTCGTTTTTTCCTTATTATATTTGTTTTGCTCGTTTAAGCCCTTTTCATGCCCAATGTTCTTTTCTTGTGCTCGTTTTACTCTAAACATGCCCAGTTTTGCTTTGAACACACTCACTTTACTTTAAACATGCTCATTTTATCTTTAAACATACTAGTTTTGCTTTACTGTTGATTGCTTCAACAAATACCTTTATTTTAAACATTCTTTGTAGCCAGTACCAAACATGAAACACACCAATTCCAGCCAAAAATAAAATATGAAGTAAAAACTGGAAGCCACAGAAAGCCAGGATAACCAGTAATCCACAAACGTTTATTGATAAACCACAGAAACGTTTGTGGATTACTGGTTATCCTGGCTTTCTGTGGCTTCCAGTTTTTACTTAATTCTTTGTAGCCAACAAACTTTTCACGCCTTCCGCTTACTCAATAATGGGGGATGATCCCTTGTAATGCCCTGTTTTATCTAATTTATCAAATAAACAGTTTGTGCTACTTCTCATTACCATTGATTCTTTTCTGGCTGTTTTTGTGCTCGTTTCTCTTGGTTTTATCTTCACTGTCTCTCTGCACTTCATGGCTCTGGATTTTATTCTCTTCGATCCCACTTGTGACACTATTTCGCTTTCCTACTTTGGACACAATAGAGGAGTCTTTGTGGGTTCTGTTCAAGCAGCTTTATTCTAAACAAGCACATCACTACAAAGGTTTACTGACTTTAACTTAACTTATATACAAACTAAAAACTGAGATCGTGCATGCTCTCCCTGTGGCTGCTCTTTCAAAATGGCACTAGGGAGTGCACGTACAGTCTTGACATGCTTCTTAAAGATATAGCACACACATCACTTGCACTCTGATCTACAACTGTAATTTTATTTACTTTGTTAAACTTATGAGGAACTGAAATGTGTACTCCCCATTGCATACCATTACTGCTTGGAAGGACACTAAAAGGAAAAAAGTAACCAAAGTAAAACAATTTTTGTTCTTAATAGTATTGATAGAAAACATTTCATGATATAAATTGTATGTTATTAAGTAAAGCATTTCTGGTTATTGTTCTGTAAAGATAAAGATACTAAAGTAAACAAGTGCCCTTTTGTCTTCTACTTTAGTTTTAAGAGATATAAGCATTACAATGTAAAAACAAAAGAAAGGCGGGACAAAGGCTTGTTTAAGTTAATATGGTATAATCTTGGGTTGTTGAGACTGGAGATGGGATGTAACATTGCACAGTTTATAATATATGTAGAGTTGATATGTTTTCTCTTGCTTTTGCATAGATGAATATCTGGATTAAGGCCTTTGGCTTAATATAATATTTTTTTCTGTAATTTAGTAAATAAGAGAACACTGAATGCAATGAAAAGTTTTCCTTCAGCAAATACAGGATCAGCTTGAGTTGAGCAGTCTGCAGCTGAGGGCAGCTACGCATTTTGTTTTTATATTTCCATGGAGACAAGCTAACTACAGGAGTAGGCAATAAAAACTGCACTTTTTGAGGCTAAAAGTTGATGTTTTATGACACCATACAACATGTTTCTCACATCTGGGACAGGACTAAAGATAATACAAGAACATAAAGCAATTAAGGTAAGTAGCAGCATAGGCTGTAACATGCATCTTAGCATGGATAACATTAATTTTAGGTTAGGCAATGCCTGTGTGTACAGCTGTTGATTTGAGAAAATTGTTCCTATCAGGAGGTTTATGCTTCATTACTTGAAGATGTACATAGTTTTGTGTGTTTAAGTTGATAGGTTAATGGGATATGTTTGGGTTTTTGTTTGATGGTTTTCATTAAAACAAAAAGTCTTGTAAAATGGAGATGACAAGAAACAAATGTATCAAAGGTCAACCTGCCAAACATTAGTGGCTGCTTGTAACACAAAAGCTGGAAATATACATTTAAGAAAAGCTATGACACATAATAGGTAGAAATAATAAGTTCTTCTTATAATGACTACATTACCCATATTATTTTGTAATGTTAATGCCCTCATAGGTATAGACAAAAATAAGAGAGTAATAAATTATATTAAGAAATACACAGTGTAAATGGCAATGCTACAGGGTACACATCTGGAATGAAGTGAGCATGTGAATTTGATAAAGAAAGAATATCAGGATGGATATTCATCAGAGTATTAGAGACAAAGGAAAGGGGAGTAAGTATACTAATTGCCAAAGGAACTCCAATACTGATAGAAGAGAGGGAATAGTTAATAATGACATATTTGTGGTAGTAAGGGGCTACTGGCAAGGGAGGAGGATTATGGTGGTTTATATTTATATTCCACCTAAAACTGCTATTACGAAGCTTAGGAAAATTTTGGGAGAAAAAAATCATCTTTTAGCAAGGAATATTACTTATAGATGGGGAATGGAGTTTAATCTTTAACTGTGTGGATATATATAAGAACCTAGAAGAAAACATATAACAAAAGAGGGTAGATTTCTGAAGAAATTTGTGAAAATATTTGGTATGGAAGATGTGAATTCGGTAGCAGAAACTTGGGAGAGAATCTACATATTATTCCCTAAGATACAGTAACTGGGCTAGACTAGACAGAAATTATATATTTACGAACATTTAACTGAAAGCTTTGACATATCCAATATCGATTTCAGATCATGCGCCAATAACAAAGATAAAAATGCAGGGTGATGAAGTAAAAATGAGACACTAGGACTTCCCCACCTACCTGACAAAAAGAGTGGAATTCAAGGGATGGTTAATAGAAATTATTTGAGGGTTATTAGGGAAGACAAAAATTTCTTCAGACTTCAGACGTTATAGCTAGTGAGTGGAATAAAATGAAAGTGAAGTGTAAAAATATGGTGGAAGTAAAAGAAAAGGAGATATGGTTAAGAAGTAACAGGAATTATTTAGACAAAGGTTCCAGTACTGCAGAATAAGGGGAATCTCACAAAACAAGAAGAGACACAACTGCAGAGTGCTAAAGAGAAAATAAGGAAGTATACGCATGTGTTTAGAAAGAGCACAACAACTTAGGCAACAGAAAGTAGAAAAGGTTGTTGCAAAACTTAGGGAGCCTATAACAAAATAAATAAATAACCAGAGATCCTGTAGAGGTATTAAAGGTATTTCAGAAATTTTATGAAAATTTGTATTAAGCAGAGAAATATTAATATAAATAAAGAGCACAAATGGAAATATTTATGGAAAATTTAAGTATGCCAAGGTTAGAGGTAGATGAAGCTCAACAATTAACAGTTAAGATAGGAGGAGATGAGATAAAATGGTGTTGTACAAGTCTCCAGGAATAGATGGTGTTCCTGTGGAAGCTTGGAAGCTAGGCGGAAAGAAAGAGATAAAGATCTGGAAGGTTTTGTTTAACAATATTTCAAAATATGGGAAGCACCAATGTCCTGGAGGAAAGCTGCAGTGGCTGTAATACCTAAAGAATGCAAAGACCCATCGGACCCAGCTTCATGTAGGCCCATTTCAATTTTAAACCATGATTATACTGTGTTTATATCTATAACAGCTAAAAGAATATCAAAGGTGTTGCCAAAATTGATAGATATTGTTCAGTGTGGTTTTGTGGAGGGAAGACAAACATTTGACAACATTAGCAGAACAATACCGATCCAGAGGGAAGCAGAGTGTAAAAAATACCACTGTTGTTTGTAGGCTTTGATGCAGAGAAAGCATTCAACAAAATAAGCTGGGATTTTATGAGTAGGACAATGGAAGTACTTGCATGCCCTGATACAATAATAAGGTTAATTAGAAAAATATATGAGGGACTGGATATATGAGGGATCAGAGACAAAAATTAAAACAGGTTTCTTTCTAACAAGTTGTGTCTAAAAACAAGAACCAGACAGTGGTGTCCACTATCTTTAGAGGCCATGGCAAGGAAATTCAAAGATATAACTGATATGGTAATCAAAAAAAGTTGGCTTATTATTTTGTACCTGATAAAACCAGAAAACATATCAGGGTTGTGGACCACCTTGGACACTTTCAATTTTTTTTCGGGACATAAAATTAATGAAGATTAAACAAAGGCTACAGCTGCACACTATGTACCTACACATGAATTGTTCCACCAATACCCATATTTATCGGGACATGATAAAATGAAGTATTTAGGAGTATGGATTAAAAAATATTCTGTTATGGCAGCTAAGGGTATGTGGGAAGAGACAAAGCAAAAGATAATACAAAAATGAGAAACTGGAAGCTCTTGTTTATGGATATGGATAGTAAGATACAAGCAGTGAAAATGTTTTTAGCCCCTTTCGTTTTATAAACAGGTCAGGCATATTTTTATCAGAGGAAAAGTGTTGGGCAATAATTAATAAAGAGTTGAAAGAATTTATTTTGGATGAATGACAGCCATACAGAATATTATATTCATAAAGTAGCAGAAAGTATTCTAAGAACTAAGCCAACATGAGAAAGAAGATTTTACCAATAGGGACAACTGCAATTAGGGGTACAGAGAATAGGCAAGAGGGGGCTGAAATTTATTGGCTGATACTGGAAAGGAACCAAGGTACTGGGAGCAAATAACTAAAGAGGAAACAGTAATGGAATGGGAAGAGGCTACGAAGATATCTGGATTGCAGGCTATGGACTGCCTTCCCTAGCAGGGATTGATATCAGAGTATAGGGAAACAATAAGGGACAGGGGAATCCTAAGTAAACGACGAGCTCTGGTAGAATTTGTAGCTGTATCTAGAACAGAAGCTGCTGTTAAAAAGGGATAATATGTAGGGCATGTAAAATATTGCAGAATAACTATAGGAATTAATCAGAGGAAGTTAAAAAAGATTGGGAAGAGACATTGGGTAAGCAAATCACAAAGAAACAATGGTAGGACATATACATGGCTCCCAAGTTTAAAAAGCTAGAAGATTTAGGATTTTAGCATGTTTGTGGTTGCATAGATATTTTAATACCCCAAGTAGATTCCAGAGAATATTTCCTCAGGTAGATGGCAAATGTTGCAGGTGTGATGGGGAAGAAAGAGGTAATTAGGAGCATATGTTTTGGGAGAGTAATGACTTGGCAGACTTTACAATTCCCTGCACAACAGTCTATCAGAAATATTGGTTGAGCAAATGGGTATAAGGAAATTGTTTTTTTAGCTGGGATAGAAGATCTGAATTACCTAGACATAGTAAGACCTTGATAAGTTGAACTCTGGTGGCTGTTAAAAAGCAATTACTAGAAAATAAAAATCAAAGTCTAAACCAAGTTTATTTGACGTTCTAAATTTTGTAGGAGAGAGAAAAGAACTGGAAGTGAGATCTTTAGAAAATGGCAGGAGCAAATTACATAGCAAAAATGGAAATTGTGGAAACAATACGTGCAGAATAATGTTTTCGGGGAGGATTTAAGTGATGGCAGAAATTGAGAAATGTATGTATTGTTGGATTCATGATAGTTATACAAAAAATAAGGTGATGTATAATGTTTGTAACTAGGAAATATTAATATGGTTTGTTTTCTTTTATATAAATGTATGTTTGCCTCTGTCGTAAGAGATAATTCAATAAATGTGTTTAAAAAAAAATAACCAGGTTGCCAGCAACAGTACAAAGTTTGTGATGCCTTCCTAAATGACAGTCCATCCTGATGGCTCTCACACTAATAGATCTGAGAACCTTCTACTGCCAAGGAATAAATAGAAGGTTGAAAGAATAAAAAAATGATCTCTTCTATATTTAAAGACTTTATCCTGCCGTTTCTCTAACCTGACATCATTTATCATTAATGCAAAATTAAAAATAGTAAAACAGTTACAAACACAAAAGTATGATGAAGTGACTGTCAATAGTCAGCCAAGGAAGCAAATTCATATTTATTAAAATTCGAAAGAATATCTCTGAAGGTAAAACAAATAGCACATGAGCTGCTACTCTGCAGCCAAAATAACGCCAGTACTGATACAGCATGGGAAGAATGTAAAGCAGCAAGAAGAAGTGAATAAGCTCAGAGCAAAACTGGCTGTAACTGAGTACCCTCTATACTTATGAAGGCTCTAAGGATTGTAGGCATAGGACTACTTAAAGCCTGCATACAGAATACAAGACAGCTGATAAAACTTTAATCAGAAGGAAGACATGGTAGCAAAAATATAAACCAAATGCTTTGAGCTACTGCTACACTGACCCTCCAAAAAGGTGATTAATGAAAAGGCATCCAGAAATCTCTCTGCCATAGGACACAGAAAAAACACAACCACCAAATATTCTACCTTGCTCCACTGAAATATGCATAATTAGAGGAGGACTGTATTCTTGTATATGGTGAAAACGTCCATTCTCTGGAGTGACCACTTCTAGAAAACTAAGTACATAGGACTTGTGACTGTTCAGTTTTAGATGCAGGCTGCAGCTGCATCTCACTGATCCACCAACACATTCACTTCCTCAGGATGTGAACAGCTGTCAAGGTGATGATCTGTCTGTTGTCTATTACTAGACCTGCATCTTCACGCTACAGAAAAGGTATGAGCTTGGGTTTCCCTCTATTATTTATGTACAACACCACATCCTGGTTGTCTTCCAAAAGCAGGAGGGACCTCTGGTCTCAGCTCCTCTTACCATGCTTTGCAAGAAACATAACCTATATCATCATCTGGTTTATGTAGTCTCAAATCTTGGTAATCTAATTTTTCCTAAGAAGAAAGGAGCCCAGGTGAAGCTTGCAAACTTTTAGAGAAAATGTTCCGTTGTCAATACCTGTGATAGTTCTGTTGCAGGAAAGGAATGTCCATGTTGAGATTAATGGAAAACTGTAGAGCCCAATAACAAAGAATTGACACTAAAAGAAGGTTCACAAGAGCATGGTGGCTCTATAACCACTAACACTTCAAAGTGTAATGCAATAATTACAATATGTAAACAGAAATGAGAAGATCATGGCCACTGTATGGCTCAGCAGGTGCAAAATGATCTGAAACTGGTCCTTCTGCTACAACCTTATCCATCCCACCTATGGTGCAACTTTCTGCATCCTCTACATTAGCAGGAATAAATAGCATTTAACAGCAACCAGTTTTGTCACACTGAAGGTGATCCTTTGAGTCAGAACCAGTGCGGACTTCTCCCAGTTTATGAAGATCTGTAGGGCTTACAACCATTACATCACTCAATCCAGGTATGCCAACATGGAGTCCTATGACACAGCCATTAGAAGGCAGTCATCTAGGTGAGGGGGAACATATGAATTTTCTTCTCCTGCAAAGTCTTTGCCACACAGCTAATACCTTGGTGATGCTCATCCGGAAAGAACCATAATAAACTTCTTTACTGAACCCAAGACAGGGATCTACCAGAAGGTGCCCATCATGTCCAGCACCATCACCCAGGTGCCGTGCAATACCAGAAGTATGACTCACACCCCCCATGAAAAAAACATTATCCAGAATTTGACATAATGAATGAGATCAGCGAAGTCCCTGAGGTCCAAGATGGGACAGAGGTCTCCCATACACTGCATAACAAGGAAAAGCTAGAAGCAAAGCCCTCTACCTTTCTTTGAAGGAGGAAGACAGTGTAATGTTCTGGCTCTGGAGTACAGTCTTGGTCTATTTCAGAAATTCTACAAAGACCACAAGGTGCTTTAGAGTAGACTTTTTTGGGGAAGACCTAACAGACATAAGATTTATTCACCTGTGATCATGTCTAGAAACCTGCAGTCCAAGAAGATGGCTCTTTAGTCCAAGGAAAACATAGAAGAGCCTACTTCCCACTAGCATTCATATGCAATAATCAAGACTGTGACTACATGGATGGTGGAATTATCCTTCTTTGAGAATTAGATAGTACAACTGAAGAAGGCTAAAATGCATTTTGCTTAACAGCTGTCCTTTTTCTCTTGTGGTTTTATTTGTCTTTGAGAAATATATTGACTATACAGAAAAAGAAAAGGAAGAAGCTGCAGAGACATCACAAAGACCTTCAATGGGAGTCACTGGTGCTTTCTTTCCTGGAAGTTCTATGTGACATCCCTGGAATCTTGATCATAAATGATGTTGTGGTGTCCCCACTCTAGGCCAGTAATCAAGCAGCCTGAATCTTCACCACTTGCACTGGAGAGGGATGTTCACTTGGGACAAAAATGGATAAATCCAGTATTTCCAGATGCAGCTGTCTGCATCAAGCACAATTTCCCTTAAGAGCAGACAGGGAACACACAGTCCAGGGTCTGGGTTTCTCTCTCTGTCTCTCCCCTGGTCCCCAGTAAGGCTCCTGAATGGCACAGTTGTTGAGTTATGCCTTCAGCCAAGTGTCCAAGCCAAGTCCTCGAGCACCCTCTCTGTGAACTAGTGCTTTGTGCCCCTGCCCCAAGCAGCTGACACACACACACACACACGGGAAAGGCTGGCACAGGTTTATTAGCTATGACCCCCTTTTGCCCAGATTATAAGGGTCTATATATTAGAACATCGAGGTGTAAAACCTTCGAATGTTCTAATATCGAACTCTATGGAGCGAAAACTTAAAATATCGAAGCAACAGAAACCCGAATTCTTTTCTAGGGAAAGAATTTGGTTGTCCGTTTCTGTTGCTTTGGTATTTTCAGCGCTGTGGTGGAAAGTTACTGGTCAGCATCAGGTAAGTGTGCGATTGTGTGGATGTGAGGGTTAGGGCGGGTTAGGTGAGTTAGGGTTACGGAGCGGGTGAGGTGAGTGTGCGATAGTGATGGACCTTAGGGTTAGGGGTTGGGTTAAGGTAAGTGGATAGCTAGTGGTGTGTGTATAGTTTAGTGTAGGGTTAGTTGTAAGATTTTAGGTGTATGTGTGTGGATTGCTGTTTGTTTGATGTGCTTGTGTTGTGTGTGTTTTGGAACAGCATTTTTTTTTCCCTAGAAAAAAATCGCTGTTCTGACAGTTCGAGATTGTAAGCTTTCGCTTAGATAGGGTTGATTAATCACCATTCGCTTCTTTCAGCGGTCGGTGGTCTAATATAGACCCGACTATAAGATAGTTACTGCCACCAAGATGATCTTAAGCCAGCTACTCTAAGGCTCTTACAAAGGTACCCAATTATACTGAGTGAAATTAATATTAATACAAATGGTAGTTTGACCAATGCAGTAAGGCTTTCAGGCGTAGCCAAAGAGTCACCAAAAGTACAGTTGTGTACACTTACCATAAATGTAGATGTTCAAGTGTATTCACTGTTGCAGTCATCACATTTGGGTTATCTGCTTGCAGTAGTCCTCAGTCAGCCTAATTATAAAAGTCTTGGGTCCTACATCGGTTGCTGTTTCATCTTCCGTGACGTCAGGTAGTCAGGGGTATAAAGCATGCAGCTGACGCCATTACAACAGTTTTTCTTGCCCCAGATGTCAGGTGCCACCCTTAATGGGAAGCAATTAAATATATATATATATATATATATATATATATACACACACACACACACACACACACACACACACACACACACACAAGGTTATACCTCCAACAAAAAAGCAAATACACCAAAAAGCTATTAGGTATAGTAGAGGAGAATAGAGGTATAGCCAAAAGACGTCAGGGTGCTGGAGGGAGGGTACCAGGACTGCAACAGTGAATACACTCGAACATCTACATTTATGGTAAGTGTACACAACTGTACTATGTTCTTTGTGTTTCACTGTTACAGTCATCACATTTGGGTAGATTCCCAAAGCTAAGGATGGGAGGAGGAATTTAGATAGTATTAGGACCAGCTATAAGGTCCTGCAAGACTGCAGTGGCAAAGCCAGCTCTGGATTTAGAGAAAATTGGCAAATGGTAATGCTTGGTGAAAGTATGTACAGAACTCCAGGTAGCAGCTTCTAGGATGTCTCTGGTAGGGACACCTCTGAGAAAGGCTGTAGAGTTAGATGCAGTCCTGGTTGAATGGGGTCTAATCCCCTGTGGGATAGGTTTTCCATGGTGCTTATAGCAGAAATGAATGCAATGGCCTATCCATTTAGAAATGGTTTGCTTTGAAAAAGCCTTCCTCTCTGCCCCTGCAGCAAATGCCACCAGCAGTTGTTCAGATTTCTTTTGAGGTTTAGTCCTGTCCAAGTAAAATCTAAGTTGTCTGTGCACATCTAAGGAGTGCAGTATCCATTCCCCTTTGTTCTGTGGATTAGCAAAGAAGGTTGGCAAATGAATATACTGATTAAGAGCCACACTGGATACCACCTTGGACATGAAAGAGGGATTGGTCCTGAGGGACACCCTGTCCGCATGAAAAATGATGAAAGGCTCCACTGCCATAAGGGCCTGTAATTCAGATACCCTTCTTGCTGAAGTGATTGCTAAAAGGAAAGCTGTTTTCCAAGAAAGGAATTTTAACTCTGCAGTTGCAGCTGGCTCAAAAGGAGGAAGAGTGAGTTTTTCCAATACAAAATTAAGGTCCCAGGCTGGAGTTGGGGCTCTCCTGGGTGGTCTTAGGTTTTTGGGCCCTCTGAGGAACTGCTTGAGCAGTGGGGGAGAAAAGAGGGGTGGTTCTGTGTTGCAATGAGCTGAAATGGCTGAGGTGTGAATTTTGATGGAGGAAAAGGAAAGACCCTTGTGAAGCATCTCAGTTATGTATTGAAGAATTTGAGGGAAAATGGGCACTGCTGTGGCCATCCCTTGAGTTTGGTTCCAGGCACAGAATCTTTTCTCTTTTTCAGCATAAGATTTTCTGTTACTATTCCTCCTTGCCTCCAAAATGACATCCAACACTTGTTTACTGAGGGATGGTAATGGAGAGATTATGTAATTAGCCAGGCCGCAAGGTTCAGGGTTTGAAGCTGGGGGTGCAGAACCTGGCTCTCCTGCTGAGACAGCAGGGCAGGGGTCTGAGGTAGGTGCCATGAGGCCCAGCTGTGACACCAGTGTTGGCGTGGCCAGTTTGGTGCAATCAGTATTATCCTTGGTTTGTCCTGTTTGATCTTTAGTAGTACTTTGGAGAGTAGAAGCAGAGGAGGAAAGGCATAAACTGATAGATTTTTTCAGCTGAGGGACAGAGCATCCACTTTCCAAGCTTGTTTGTGGGGAGTCCTTGTGCAGAATTTGTCCAACTGGTAGTTCTGGGGGGAGGCAAACAGGTCTATATCTGGTATCCTCCATTTGTTAATCAACATGTTGAAAATCTTTGGTTCCAGTTTCCACTCGTGTGGGTCCATGAGATTTCTGCTTAGTTCGTCTGCCAGTGTATTTAGTTTTCCTGGCAGGAATTGAGCTTGTAGATGTACTTGGTAGCTCAAGGCTGTGTTCTACAGAGCCATGGCTAGTCTGCAGAGGGGGTAAGAATGGGTACCCCCCTGCTTGTTTATGTACCACATGACAGTGGTGTTGTCCATCTTTACCATTAATTGCCCTGGAAGAATGTGGTCCTTGAAGGCTGTCAGAGCATTCTGTACAGCTAACATTTCTTTTTGATTGATATGCAGGTGCATTTGACTTGGGTTTCATTTGCCCTGAATGCACTTCCCTGCCAGGTGAGCCCCCCATGAATAGTCTGATGCATCTGTTGTTATTGTTTGGGCGGCAGGGGGTAGAGTGAATGGCAGTCCCTTGTTTTGGTGGAGGCCTTTGCTCACCAAAGGCATTCTAACCATAGGCAAGGTATGATAGGAATCATTGCTTCTAGATCCTGAGAATCCTGAGAATGTTGACACCATAGGCTTTTTAGATACCATTGTAGTTTCCTCATATGCAGTCTTGCATATGGAATTATTTATTTATTTAAATTTGTTGACCGGGAATTAGTAGAATGCACGAGGCCATGAACCCCAAGGCTTGCAGTATTTGCCTTGCAGATAGCAGAGTTTTTGTGGCCACTAGTTTGAAGTAAGTTGTCAAATGAATTTACTTCTCTGGCGTGAGGAAAGCCATCTGGGAAGTTGTGTTCAAGCTTGCTCCCAGGAATATAATTTGTTGACAGGGTACCAGATGTGATTTCTTTTCGTTTATGGTGTACCCCAGGCAAGTTAACACCTTTTGTACAAATGCCAGATGATTCAGAAGTATGTCCTGGCTTTATGCCTGAATTAGGCAATCGTCCAGGTATGGATATATTTGAATATTTCTTTGCCTGCAAAATGCAATGACTGGAGCTAGGCACTTTGTGGATACCCTGGACGCAGTAGATAAGCCAAAGGGCAGTGCAGAGAACTGATATTGCATGCAGCCTGCTTTGAAGCATAGGTATTTTCTGCAAGATTCCCTGATTGGGATGTGCAGGTAGGCTTCCTTTAAATCTAGTGATGCCAACCAGGCATCTTTGCCTATCATGGGAAGCAACTGATGAAGAGTTAGCATCTTGAAATTTGGAATCACCAAAAAGGTGTTTAGGATAGACAGGTCCAGGATAGGACACCATGAGTTGTCTTTTCTGGGTACCAGGAAAAGTCTTGAGTAGAAACCTTGTCCCTTTTCCTCTTCTGGTACAGTCTGAATAGCCTTTAATGCTAAGAGAGAGAGTACTTGCTTTTGAGCCTCTGCCCACTGATTTGGGGGTAGATCTGGCCAATTGTTTGGGGTTGGTAACGTGTGGAAGTGAAATCTGTATCCTTGGGAAACTATGTTTAAAACCCATTTGTCCTGGGTAATGAGTTCCCATTTTTTGCTTGCAGAGCAATCTTTCCTCCTAAAGGAGCAGTCAGTTGAGAAGTGCTTGGAAGTTTTAAAGTTAAGTCACTGAGGCAGCTTACCATGGGGGGGTGTCTTACTACTCCCTGATTTGGGAGTGGGAGCCCCCCACTGCTTAGTCCTGTGCGTACCTTAGGACTGAAGCCAGGGTGTTCTGCTGCTTCTGGGTTTGAACTGAGAAGGCCTGGAAGAGGCAGGAAAGGACCAATTTTTTGAGGGCCAATGCCTACTAAATCTAGGAGGCTGTACTTGTAAGAAATCATTAACAGTTTGCATAGATTTAGCTTTTTCCTCCATCTTTTTAAGAACGTCGTCTTCTGCTTTGTCGCCAAACAGGTGGTCCTAATTTAAGGGAGCATCCAGCAATTTAGTTTTAACATGATCTGGCAAAGATTGCTCCTTAAGCCAAGCATGCCTTCTAAGTACAGACCCGGTGACAGCAGCCCTGCAAGATGCCTCTAGTGAATCAAAACCACATTGCAAAGTATGTTTTCCAACCTGTTCAGCAGAATGCATTAAATCCTGTAAATCTTTATTTTCAGCACAATCAGGAATCAACATCATTTTCTGTTTAAGCAATCCAATAATATGCTGCTGATACTTTAACATATGAAACTGGCAATTTAAGGCCCTGATGGTCAAAGTTGCACAGGTGTATACCTTCTTACCTCATATATCTAGGGCCCTGGAATCTCTATCAGAGGAGGTAGGATTTTTGGCAGTAGTAGCCTTAATGCCCTTGGGTCCCTGTGAAATAGTCTCAGGATCCGCAGTAGGATTTTTAAAAGGGAACTTGTGAGAATCAGGAACCCTGTAATATCAGGTTTTCTGGGAGCAGGAGGTAGAGAGTCAAGGGCCAATCTAGATTCCGAAAAGGCATCGTCAACAATGTCCAGCACAGGAGGGGATAGCTAAAGGCCTGTGTTGGGGCAGGAGTAAGAAATCTCTAAGCCTCTTTTTAGAATCAGAGTAATCCTGGCTTTCCCAGTAAAAATGCTCCCTAAGAGTATGCAGGGTTTCACCAAAAGAGAAATCCTCTGGGAGGAAGCAGAGGGAATAGAGTTCTCTGCATCAGAATCCTCATAGGTAGATAAGGGTAAATCCTGGTCATCAGAGTAGACAGAAATTTCAGAATTCCGGTCAGAAGTATCATAAGCAAATTCAGTCTTAGGTCTCTTAGAGGGGGAAGGTTGGCTTCCCCTGATTAAAGTAATAAGGTCTTCAGCCATTCTTATCATTTGTTTTTTAGGCATAGAGGCCTGACCATGCAGTCTGGGCATCAGTTTCCTAGGCATGGCTCGAGTTTTAGGCCTAGAGAAAGAAGATGGCATTGGTTTAATATGCAAGTCAGTAGGCCTGAATACACCCTCAGAAGCCGGTGCCTGCACAGCGGCTCTGGACCCATCCAAGGTAGACACATCCGCAGGTTCCACAGTTGAAGCATCTCGCGGCATACCAGACTCCGAATGGGTCTCAGTAGATGACTGCGAATCTGAAGTAGCGGGTATCAGGGGCTGCTAAAGCGCCTCACTGAGTACTGGCGATTTGCTTAGGAGAAGCGTTGTCAGCAACTTTGGACCTAGGCGGCCTGTCTCTGTCTTTATCTTTGCGTTTTTTTCGGAATGTCGGTACGCGGGTGGCTTACCGAAGACATATCTGGATAATTGAAATGAGGACCAAAATATTTAGAAGTGAAAATGTACCGACGACGAATAGTTCATGGTTTAAATAAGGCACAAACCGACAGCAAGGTACGTCGTGGTCAGGGCCTAGGCAAGGAATACAGTACGAATGAAAATCTTTATGAGGTATTTGCTTTCTACAAGAAATACAATTATTGACTTTTACTGACATTGGTTTAGAGCAAGAAAAAGTTTCCTCAATGGGGTACTTAGCTTTAGTTGAAGACTTTGGTTCTGAAACTCGAAAACGAAAATTTCAGGAGTCAGCCGACCGGCACTTGCGAACTGCTTCTGCTTCAGGCACCGCACAACAAGAAAGACTGATGTAATAGCGTCGGCTGCATGCTTTATACCCCTAACTACCTGACGTCATGGAAGATGAGACAGCAACCGACGCAGGACCCAAGACTTTGATAATCAGGCTGACTGAGGGTTACCACAAGCAGATAACCCAAATGTGATAACTGCAACAGTGAAACACGAAGAACATCTGATATGACTACTCTCAAAGGTTAAAATATTCTCTAGAGGACCATCCACAATTAAAATTTTAAACATATTTAATAATAATAAAATAACATGAAAATACTAAATATCCATTTACAATAAACACCAGAGTTTCAATCACAGGAAATATTAAAATAACACAGAGGAATAGATTCACACACATACAGAAAAATAGCACTTAACTAGCCCCAGTATATTTTCCTGACTGATCTAAAGACTTACTATTCCATGGTCACTTACTAGTGCACTGCAAGATGAAACAGGTGAGTGATCCTTCTATGTCAGGTTTCCAAAACAGAGTGCCCCCAAACTTCTGTCTTACCTAATATTAAAACATCATATCTGTACTGAATGACATCACATACATCTGGTCATCTGACTTCTGGTTCCCATGCAACCCCCCCATTGCTAGAAACTGCCAGGAGTTAGCACCCACATTTCAATAATACACACACAAGAGCATTGTTCAGATCTGGTGCAGCTTCTGGAAGTCATAAAACAATTACAAACTTCTACTCCTCCTACTGAGAATAACAACCCATGTTTCTTAGACATTGTGTTTTTAGCTTCATTCAAAATTGTGAGATAACACCTTATGGCCTAGTGCCAGTATTTTAATTTTCTTACTATTTCTCAAGGTCAGGTGGATTGAGATTAACCTCTTTCCTTCCAGTATCCACTGTTAATTACTTTTAAACAGTTACAATAATGCATATACATTTCTTTTCTGCCCAGCAGGGCACACTATTGATACATTTTTAACACAAGCAGCTTTACAAATACAATTTTCAACACAAACATCTGTACAAATCAGTTTGATATTCAAATAACATATAATTATTTCCTAAATTCCAGCTAGCTGTGCTGGCATATGTTACACATCCACTGTTCTACTTTTCCTGCCATGGCTACAAATACCTCACATAGTCACAGATGTCATCACAGAAGGGGGCATCCAGAATGGCTTGCTTGAGCTCATCCTTAAAGGAGGAAAACATAGGTTACAATATCTAGTGCAAGAACATGTCTGAGCTTGTCACCCTAACTATAGTGCTATCACAGTAAAAATAATAAAGACTTTCATGAAAGTCAAATGTAGATGATATGGAAATTGTAGTTTTTAGAACATTCTTGATTCCAGATTTAGGAACATCTGCTAGCTTTTCCAGGACCTGATTTACTAGGAAAGACTGAAAGGGGTGCTAATTAGACAAATGACAAAAGACCCCAAGAATGAAGATGGCATGTGAGAAAACCCTATTGTGCATGCTGTCCAAAGTCCTGGACTTTTTAGGCAGCAAGGTGTACAGCTGTTATCTGGGATCTATTGTTATCTGGAATCTATACTGGACCAAAGAAATCTCACAGGAGTCTGCAATGGGACACTTAGTAAGGATGTTGCTCCCTGTCTTTGTGTGTGTGTGTGTGTGGGGGGGGGGTGAAGGTTAGTTGGCCAATATATCTAAAGTACTACATGTTCCAAACTGTTTTTTTTTTTTTTTACAACGAAACATTACTGAACCCCAAAGTAACAAAGTAATGTATTTTAAAACCAGAACATAATTTAACAAAAAAAGCAAATTAACAACACAGTCTGTGAACACCAGTATTCTGCTTAGAGACTAATTGTTGGAAGCATAGCAGTTTTAAACCAATATAAACAATGCACTAGTATACAGAGACACTTAACCATTCTCCAGGCTCTAGCTGCACCTGTAAGGACATTCCCCAGTGTAATTGGTTTTACCCAAAGACTGACATGCTTTAGTTGTCCAAAATCTTATACAAATTTGACAAGCGATGGGGTTTACTTCCCATGTGTTTAGGGTCCCTACCTAGTAGAATTTCTAGCATGTTGGGTGTTGCAGCACCTTCTTTCTTCAGATTCACTAACTGATGATATTTCCAAATGTTGCTCCGTTTCAAGCTGTTTTGTTTAACAGTATCAAATAATAGTTGGGAAAATTTATGATCAGTATGTGCTTTTAAAGGGATATTTTGCCTTTTTGAATCTTGTGGCACTCTCTGAACATGTAGTAACAGCACTTGGCCAAGCACCGTCCATGCATCCCTCCTCCTTATCTTGATTTTGCTAACGTATTTTACACTACTCCAGAAGGTGTAATACTTGGCAAATGAAGACTATTAAATGTTAGTCTGTATGCAATTTAATTGGTCAAATACACTGGTTAACCAGTAAGACGCAACAAGTCAGAATATGGGATTCATCTGTACAGCCTAATGACAGTTACCTACTACATCGAACAATGGTGTCGCTCAGGACTTTGTACTGATGCCACCTCTTTTTGGAGTATTTCCTCAGACATAAAGGTAGAAAACAGACTATGGATAAACACATATATTGATGATAGGAACACAGATAATGGATGTTCTTCAAATATTCATATTTTTGCTGTAATAGTGACCTCACCTTTAATTTACCTGACTTAAATATAGTATCATGAGACTTGGCAAAAAGGATTGACTTCATGATTACAAAATAAAAGGTCAGATCTTAAAAAATAGACCTTGTTTAAAGATGAGCCACCAGACACTAATCAAAGTTAAAACTGCTCTCTAGTGCTATTTACCATAGACAGAAAAGCAGGATTTATAGCCTGTCTAAATCTGAAGGTAATGTCCATTCACTACAGGGATAACATTTTTAACACTTCTTTACCTTGCTGTCCTGTGCAAATATTGAATATAATATTTTGTAGAACAAGCCACTTAAAACAGATAAGGAAAACAACAATGATTTTGTACTAGAAAAGTAACCGGGTTGGAAAGCTTGAGCTATTCAGAGTGGCATCAGGGGGTGTCATTATGTTGCTATATTCTTTTTCTTACAGGTTACTTAGGGATTACCTTTGCTTTATTAATGTGGCAGTTTCTGATCTATTTCTGTTTGGAAGTTTATGCTTGGAACTTGCCACTGTAAGTGTAATACACACACAGGAACACGTAATATCAACATATAGTTATAGCAACAAAGTTTCTTGAAAGCCAGTAGGTTGTAAAATTTGCAGTAAACCTGATTTCCTTTCTAAGTTTGTGCACATGATCACTACATCAAGAATACCAAATTTTTAATACATTTTGCTCTGGGGGTCCACAACATGTACTACAATTCATTGTTTACTGCCTCACTGGCACCCTTTTACACAGCCCCCATCCCATATACATCCTTTTCTCAACAACCTTAGTTATCAACCCACATACCTGCCTCTAGTGAAGTTTCTTTCATGAGTTTGGTCCCCCCCCCACACACACAAACTTGGGGTTGCAGGCATGGTAGTGGGGCCAAATTTGCACTCCTGAAATGCTTCTGTAGTCAGCTTCCCTCGTTATGAGTTGCAGGTTTCAGTCTTAAGTGAAAGGGATATTTCATTAGTGAAGGGCTTTACCTATTCTCCTGCTTGACCTTTCCTCTCAACTCTGGCCACATATACCTGTGTCACACATGCATCATATAGATTATATACAGCCTTTACAGTATCATTCATTCATGTTGCAGCTTGCTGTGCCCCAGTCCTTCCTCAGGGGAAGAAATACAGTCTCTCAGGAAAAAAAACATGTTTTTCTGAACTCTGAATATTAACATTACAGTCAGATGCCATCTCTGAGCCAGACTGCTCACAAAACCTAAATATATTTTGAAGAAAATGTATGTATTGGAGTTTTGCTGAAAAAAGGGAGCCTGGAGGGCAACAATCTCTGTAGTAACTACAGTGTTCTATTCCCCAGGAAGAAGCGAGTCAAAACCTTTAGTGAACAGTCCAGAAATCTGATTCTTAAACAGTTAAACTAGTCATAAAACTTGGGGAAAGGAAGGTAGTAGACCCATACTGTTAACCCCAACCAGATGAAGATTTATTTCAGAACATCAAGTGGTTCTTGTTGCTGGTCTGCTCCTAAGACTTTTTCTTTTTTCAGATAAAGCATGCTGAGCAGCAGGGAAGGACTTTGAGCGCATTTAATTTGTATTACATGTTTGTTATACTTGTTTTTTTTATTATTATTCTTAGCCAAATTATAATATATAGAAACCGATTTTATGTTTTGTCAGAAACACTGCTGTGTAAGAAGTGTGGGAATAATGGACTCAGGGTGTGGAACAGAGTCAGGTTAGATTTTAAATATATCCTGTCAGTTGTGCCCTAGGGCTTGTTGCGCAAGTTATTTCAAAACATTTGTTATACACCAAGATTTTCACATGCCATGCTTTAGGACTGTGTTATATACTCGGTCACACATCCCATACTGATGCCATACTTTTGGCTACACTTTGTGTTTTGAGTAAGAAAGATTCACAAGACTTGTACATTTTTATAAGGTAGAGTCAGTCCATGGACCATATCAGTTTTCAAATACTCAACTTCATAGGGCACCCTCTGAATCCAGAAGGCCAAAACAAGTCAGGCCAGAATGAATTTATGGGTGTCTATCAAATCATCATGGTTTGATATAAAGAAACACGAGTATCACTCCATTTTATGTATAATGGAAGGTTATTACAGAGATGGAGGAAATGTTAATTAACAAATCTGTTTCTCCAGGTTTTGTTACTTATTTGTTGGGGAATGTTCATGCCTTTAGTCTGAGTGCTCATGGAGACATCTTGTGGAAGTATGTGCAATCAAGGAAGGTTATCCCGTAAGAGTCTGTAATAGACAGAGTTTTGGAAGCTGAAAGTATTTGGTCTAGAAATCTTCTAAAACATCTCTGTGTGATATGTTTGGAAAGATGCATACTAAAAGGGGGGCTTATATTTTATAGTTGCTCTGATCAGGAAAGAGTAATTAAGAATGGTAACTGCTTTTGAATTCATTTCCATAAGAAAGAGATTCTCAAGATCTTGAGGTTTTTGTCTCTAAGTGTAGAATTAAACTGAGATCTCCTCTCCTAAATCTTCCCACTAAAAAATATACGACAGGTATTATGATGTCTATTGTGGACTGAACTGTAGCACTTCTCGTTCTCTACTGAAATGCCTCATTACCTTGACAAGAAGAATGAAAAACCTCAAGGCATGGCAGTTGCTATGGGAGGTAAAAACTGATGTTACTGCCAAACCAGGAATAAATCAAAGTATTCCGTTCACTAGTTTATTTAAACAGTGTGCAGCTAAATTGTAATTTAAATTTGGGGGGTGGGGGTGCTTGTACAAAACATTGTCTGTCTTGGAGCAAATGGAGCCAAATCTTAATTCTAGCCTGGAAGCATTCAGATTTGGCTCCCTTTGCTCCAAGAAAGATGATGAGTTCTACAAGCCCCCCCAAGTTTAAATTACAGCTTAGCTACATGCAGTTTAAATAAATTAGTGATCAATATATTTTAATTTATTCCTGGTTTGGCAGTAGCATCAGTTTTTAACTGCCATAACAACTCAGCATACTCAAGCCTCAAATCCCTTTTGGCCACCTCTAGGGTCTTTCAACCTTTTCTAAAACCATAAATAAAAATTCCTTAAACCCTACACAGACAACTGAATGTCTGTACAATGCATTTTAAAACAAGCCCTTTTAATATCATACAAATGTTCTGTATTACACTCTCGAAGGGTCCTCTAGGTCTTTCCTATATAAAAGCTTGTACTTCCCTGACACAGTGCAGCATATATTACACACTTTGTAGAACATTTATAATAACCTTTAACTGTAAATTTGTAATCGCCCAGTTTACAGATGTCACTATTTAATATATACTTACATATATTACAGGACTGGCATTTAAGTGTACTTGTTTAGTTATGTGGGGCAAACACTCTTATACTCTACAAGATATTTTGGTACTTGCGCATTATCACAACCACATTTGGAGGATGAGAAATGGCTGTTTTCCAAGCCGTACTCGTGCCGACAGAAGCAGTGGAAAACAGCTGTCAAATATACCTATATCAACAAGAATGGGAGAAACATGTATGAAGAACAAAACATTGCTTTTAATGTCCAGAACTATTTCCAAATCAGTGCAGGTACACATACTGTTTCAATAATGTTCAGTAGTACCGCATTGCAAGTAATCAGAAGTGGGCTACATGCCTCTCAACTCCCCAGCTTTTCGCATAATGGCCAGATTTTGGTGTCATTTCTTAATTTTATTTGTTTTGGTTTTTTTTTTTTGGGGGGGGGGGGTTGCTCTCCTCATGACATTTCTGGTTTCTGGGAAAATGGCAGGATTTTACAAAACCATCAGTGTTGCTGGCACTTGTAAAATGTGATCTTGGGAACTAAATAGTCAGAGTGCAGGACAACGACATTGACAGCTATAAACCCCCAAAAAAGCATATAAGCTTCTCCCGGTTTCACATGCACACAAATATAGTCCAACCTTTCAAATGTCCAAAGTAGCAGTTCCTTAAGAAAATCCTACATTTGGCCGGACAACTCCTAACTTTTCAGCACGAGTACGGCTTGGAAGAGAGACGTTTCTCCGGTTGAACATGTGGTTGCGATAATACGCAAGTACCGATATTTTAAATTAGGCCACCATTTGTTAAAACAGTGTGCAGCTCAGCTGTAATTTAAATTTTGCTTAAATTTATGTACTAATACTTGTTTTATGTATGCAGTCATGGTGTATATGATTTTAAATTCTTAATTCTCTCTTATGTAAAGTGACTATTTTGCTATTTAGGTGTGTATGTAGTTTTGATGAAGTCTTCCATTGAGATTAAAGTACTTAACTTGAGTTTTGTTAAAGTCCTGTGATTGTGCATCAGACAAACTATGCTGCAGTGTGTTTTTGGAATCTGTTTATGGTATGCTGATTTTTGACCTTTTGAATTCTAAAAAACTAATTATTCTTAAAAAGTAGCCTAAGATCCTTTTTTCTAAGCTCTCTGATTCTGATTGGCATTCTTCTGTCTCGCATTCTTCTCAAAGTTAAATCATCAGCAACAGTATCTTAAAACAGTGACAAGAAAAAGCATCTGTTATAGGAGAACAGCAATATGTACATTAATATATTTTCCTTCCTCCATGTATACAAACATCTTGATTGCAAAATCTCTAATGCTCAATTATGCAAATACAGTCCACTGACAACCACTTTCAGCAAACCTGGCATGCTTTAGGTTCAGTGAAAGTGGTTTTCAGTGGAATATATACACATATTTGGGGTTCGGTGATTTTGACATGATTGGAAAATCATGTTTCCCTCTCCTTAAAATGTTCATACTCAGACTGTGTTGACCAAGTCTGGACATTGCATTACAGGGCCAGAATACATCAAGCCCTTCAATCTTCACAATACATTTCAGATAAAGAGAATAAAGAAGGAACTGGAAAAGAAAGGCCCTTGCATGTTCTTCCCCATCGTTGGTGCATGTGCATGTCCAACCCCTTGCTTGTCTGTTTTTCGGAGTACTGGCATACTCAGAATGCTTAATCTTGGGAATGTGTGCAACTGACATTACAGAGAGGACCAGCAAACCTTTAATGTTCGACTGCTTGACTTCTCTCATTTGAATTTATACAATGACAGCCAGGTAGTTTGACTTTTTATAACTGATATTGTCATTATTTTCTTATTTATTTATTTATTAGTAAGGTAAATTTCCCCTGATTCAAGTGGATGTGACCATGGGTGGGTGAGCTAGGAATACACATAAGTATCCGTTTTTCCCCTACTCACACATCTATGTCAAGATTTAAAAAAAATGCACAATGCATACTGCTAGTGCACTGTGGAAGAAATACAAATGTCTGTGCCCAGTTTAGTTGCAAAGGATGGACTTTGGACTTTACAAGCATCTGTTGGACTGTTGCTGCACACTAGTACCAGCCTTGCTGTTATGATACAGACATGAATATGTAATGGTAGGCAAGTTACACAGTTAATCATCATACAGTACAACAGGAGGAAGTGAAAGCACTGATAATCCAAAGATCAGGCTGTTATGCATACTCACAGTTCTGCTGAGTGTGTGTAGCAAATGTAAAATGCCCTCTATATGTACTGTGAATATGAGAATGCTCACAGTCATCTAACAGAGCAGTAGGGGACTACAATACAGAAGATACAATTTGTAATAAATGTCAATGTGCACAATAGCATGGCACCCTATGATATGTCCCCTGGCCATCTACAACCCTGCCAAAGTATCTGACTATACCTTTGCAGAACACACCTCAGCATATATCATCAACAGAGAAACATGCTATTAATGTGAGGCAAACATGGACGATCCCCTGTAATACAGAATGATCTGTGCAAACAGGGCTCCAAGCTCTGAACTGCAGGCCAAACAACAGGACAGGGGTTAATACTCCAGTTTTGAGGAAGTTGGAGTAGTAGGCACAAACACACTGGCAAGTCAATACCAGACAACTTTCCCCTTGCAGATATAGGAAACCTATTTGGTGTACTGAACATTTGTAAAGCAACACAGCACTGCGTTATGATATAACCACCATTCTGTAATACTTGAATGGGTGCAGATGGGGGAACATTTCTTGCACTCTGTAATTGGCAAAACAACATACCACATATTTTGTGATAACTGCAATTTTGTGATATTTCACTGGGGAATCATAAAGCACTATGTAGAACTTGCTAAATTACTGAACCAACAGTTGTCCTGCAAAGTCTATTACCTTTTTTGTGTTTGCAATATAAACAACGAAAACAGCATTACTTGCTCAGTACTTATTAATGCTAATTTGCTGAAAAGAGATTTCATAGAAGGGAGCTCTGACATTTTGCTTGGCCTTCAACAAGGATGATGAAGCAAGATAAAAGAAAAAAAATATGATGGCACTATGATTGCTTGCAATTAGCAACCTAGGACTATTTTGTGATACTCAGTTGTGAAGGGTGGCATAAAACAGCACATAGAAGTTATATAAATTGTATTGCAATAATATGTAACTGTGTTATAATGTTTAGTTCCTTCCCTTTTCACAATGAACAAGGGGAAAGCATCACTGCTTTGCCCAATGCATATCAGTACTGAAAAGGTATTTTTCTGAGTAGAACTGTGAAATTTTGCTTTTCAGTTTATGCTGAAGGTGAAGTAGATACAGCACTTTACAAATCCATAAAACAGGACTTTATATTCTAATGCTGATTAAGCAAATAAACAGAATGCACAGATACTGTTACTGAAGAAGACAATGGCAGTGAATCATCTCAAGATCATGTCACAAAACACAAATCCTTGCTGACATTAATGGTAGCATTTTAACTGTATGGATTTAATGGTTAACTGCCACTGCCTAGTACAATAATCTAGTTCATTAGCATGATCAGTAGACGATCTATTTGAAGTTTTATTCCTTTACATATCGCCTGCCAGAAAAGGTCTTGAGTCAAGCAAAGTGGTGCACTTACTCATATATGCAAGTCAACAAAACAGATGCACTACCAAACAACACACAAATATATATATATATATATATATATATATATATATATATATATATATATATATGAAACAGTGCATGCATATGTGAATGTGTGCACGTTCCAGGGGGCTAGAAACAGAATATGATAGTTGCACAAATGTATATCATACAAAATGCTACCAGCATTAATTCTATAGGCTTGAAGTGGTAAGCCTAAAATAAAAGAAATCAAAATAACAGCCAAGTTGGTATCTTGCTGACCTGTTGGGCGGGGGGGGGGGCATTGTATTCTACCATAAAAACAAAGAATTCTCATTGTCAGCAAAACAAGGGTTGTCTGTCTGGTCCACACTCTTTGCCCACTGCCCAGAAAACAAACAAACAGAATACAATGATGACTACGGAGGAATCAGCGTGTACTCTTCATATCAGAGGAAAGGTTTGAAGTAAGCAAATACAGTTCTTCAGACCTCTGAATAAGAGGACATCATCACAACACTGTATATTACAGCTCTGCTATGGGAAGACATCTATGTTTTCCTGCCTCTGCACATTCATGTGGACCATGACTGGTAGGTACCTTTTAGATCCTGCTGTCTGTAAACTGGAGTACTGGCCATCATGATCTCCAGTGTTTACTGTAATTTTATTTTGCTAAATTAAACAGAATACAGTTAAACAGTTAGTCAAGTGTTATCATATTCAAACCTGGAGACTTGTAAGTAACCTGCATTGCACTCCTGAGATGAGAAGTAAAGATATGGTCTGATACAAAAAGCTAATCCTTGGCAATCATGAAATGACTCCATGGCTCCATGTAGGACACTAGTGTTAACAATAACCCACAAAAATATGCAGTAATTCGCCGAGCTAGCTAAACACCTTTATTATACAATGACCTCCCATTAATATTCCAAAACGTGCACGCTGATAGGTCAGACTTATACTAATGAAAAAAGGTCGCCCGGACTTTTTCCATTAGTAGAAGTCTTTTTTTTTTTTTTTTACAGCAATAGAGAACGCAAGATCTCCATTGCATTTTGGAAACTGTCTCGCTATGTTATAGGTTCATAGGTTCATACTAGGCTATCTGCCCTAGGGCATTTATAAGCCTAGCCAGAATGTGTTTGGCTTTCGCCACCAATTTTATATTTATTTTGCTATGCCCTTTTTCGAGGTTAGTATACTGTGCCTCTGTCTAACAGTGACACAGAAGTGATACCCGGGGTAAATCTACGATCTCCCATCCACTCATCAAGATTCTTCTTGAAGAGAGTCAATGAGGGACTCTGCCTAACCTGGACTGGGATTTTATTCCAGAGTGAAGGGAGCCTCTGGGTTATGAATCTGTCCCTCCAGCATGTCCTATTTATTTCAGTGCTGAGGTTCAAGTCTCTCGAGCACGAAGCACGATGGGATTTGGATTTTCTGAGGTGCAGCATGTCCATTAATTCCGGGTTGGACATGGCTTTATACGTCAGGCACAGATTGCCTCTGAACAGGCGGTATGCCACTGAGTAGAGCTGGAGTTTCTTTAACCGGGCAGCATATGGCATCTGTTTGAGCCCTTTGATCCTCTTGGTGAGGTACTTTTGGGGTCTTTCCAGTTGCTGCAGGTGTCTGGTAAGGTACATCCCAAAAGGGGCATTGTACTCAATTATGGGCCTGATGAGGGATGAGTACAGAGGCATGATGACCTCCCCTGATCTAGATGTGAATCCCTTCATGATTAGGTGGGCTATATAAAATGTTTTTCTAACCACTTTGGCCACGTGGTTGTCAAATGAGAGATTGCTATCAACTTGGGTCCCCAGGTCCCTAATTACTTCCTCTGTACTTAATGGATTACCACCTATGTGGTAATTTGTGGGCACTTTGTTTTTGCCAAAGGGGATGACTATACACTTTTTGGCATTTAGCTTGAGGCCATGGCTCTGGCACCAGTTGTCTGTTTCTATGAGGCCCTTTTGGAGGATGCTTATGTCGGCTGGAGAGTCGATTATGACGCCCAGTTTGCAGTCATCTGCGAACTTTGTCAGCCACAGTCCTTCCGTGTTGGCCTGTACCTCCAAGAAATATATACCAAACAAGAGAGGTCCCAGGACTGAGCCTTGTGGAACACCACTTGTAACTGGTTTGGAGTCTGACATGGCTCCAGCAATTCTAACCATGTGGGTTCTGTCCTTGAGCCAGTTTGCAATCCATCTAGTGACATATGGGTTTATATTTAAGCTGGTGAGCTTATCTATAATGCCCGAGTGGGGTATTGTATCGAAGGCTTTTGCGAGGTCCAGGTAGGCTGTGTGGACCACCTTAGCCTCGTCAATGGCCTTGGTGACTGTTTCAAAGAAATCAACCAGGTTTAAGAGGCAGGATCTGCCCTTAACAAAGCCGAACTGGGTAGGATCCAGTGTCTGTAGGTCCCTATGAGGTCCACGATGATCCTTTCCATAGCTTTGCAGACCAAACTAGTCAGGCTTATGAGGCGATAGTTTCCAGGATCCGTTGAGGCACCACCTTTATGGAGAGGGACCACTGTTGCTGTATGCCACTCTTTGGGCACATATCCTGTAGTAAGGCTGAGATTGAACAGTAGTTTTATGTTTGGGTTTAGCTCTTCTTGGAGTTCATGTAGGATGCAGCCCGGGACACCGTCTGGTCCCATTGATGCTGTGTTTTTTGCTTTGGAGAGGACGGCTCTTACCTGAGCATCTGAGATGTCAGGGGGCAGCACTCTGCTGGGATAGATATTTGCCCTTTTGGTGGGGAGGGGGGGAGAAGTTTGTGCTGAACCTGTCAGCTAGGATGTTGGCAATGTCTGTGGGTTCAGTGTATTTTTTGTCATTTTGGAATAATTCTGAGCATATCTGGGAATTACCACCCAGGTTCCTAACATAACGAAAGAAAACCTTGTGATTATCCTTAGTGTCCTGTGCAATTTTTCTCTCGAAGCTGGCCTTTGACAATTTTATGAGTGCCCGTAGTTTTTTTGCTAATACTGATCAGTGATGCCTTCCCTTTTTGGGATTTTGCTCTATCATTTAGTAGCTTCCTCCTTCTATTGTGTAGTTTGTTTATGGCTGGGGTCCACCAGACAGGACGTCTGCCTTTGGAGGATTGGGCCTTGGTTTTATTTGGGATCGCATGATCCATGCATTCCTGAAGGTGTTCATAGAATGAGTTTATAAAGGATTCTGCGGTCTGGGCTGTATTTTCCACAGGCCCGAGGGCTTTGAAGGATTCCACCTCGGTTTTGAGGAGTGTGAAATTTGCTTTAGAGAAGTTTTTGACTGTGGTTTTCTGGGCAGGGGGTGGGGTCGGGATGTGAATATCCAGTGAGATTAGTTTATGGTCTGATCTTAGCAGTGAGGGATACACTTCTGGTCTGGAGCATAGAGTCCCCATGTTGGTGATGATCAGGTCCAGTATGTTTTCCCCTCTTGTGGGAGTGGTAACAAGTTGTTCCATAGCATTTGAGTTTATAAATTCTAGGAATCTTTGGGCTAGGGTGTTGGAGCTAGAGTAATGCTCCCAGTCTATGTTTGGGTAGTTGAAGTCACCCAATATAATGGTGTTTGGAGAGACCTTCATATTTTCCAGTGTTCTCAGAAAGGCCGAGTGGGGTTCCTGGGTTTGGGAGGGTGGTCTGTAGCAGGCTATAAACTGGAAGGCAGTTTTACCCACTGTTAGTTGCACATGGATAGTCTCTGATGCTTCGTGCTTTAAAGGAGTTTAACATAGCCAAACAGCTTTAAAAAAAGTAACGGAGATCTTCCTTTCTCCGTTGCTTTTTTTAAAGCTGTCTCGCTATGTTAAACTCCTTTAACATAACGAGACACTTTGTAAAAAGCAACGGAGATCTTGCTTTCTCCACTGCTTCCATCCACAGCTCTGATGTACATCAGAACTGCCGAGAATAAAAGACAGCTGCGGAAGGGCAGCATGGAGGCATTATACAATGCCATTATTTAAGAAAAGTAAGTATTTTTTTCTTAAATAATGTCATTGTATAATAGCAATAACCCACTTTTGGGTGTGGGTAATGCTGTATTTACCCACGGTTGCCTTTGTTTGGCCACTTGGGCTTCGCCCTCGTGACCAAACCACACCAACCGTGGGTAAATCCAGTATTACCCACACCCAGGCGTGGGTTATTGCTTAAATATTCAATAGAAATACACTGACAAGAATTCTAAATGACAAACACTACACAAGTGCAATATACTCCAAAATAACATACAAAAGTGAGTATTCAGAATTTCAGCACATCATTTCATAGTCTTGTACTGCAGTGGAAAAAACTGACAACTGCATGCTTGAAACTCAGATACTCTGTAATCATAACATGTAATGAAAAAGATGACCCTTGAATAAAATAATTCCAGTACAGTAGCTAAAACAGTGGGGGAGGAGAACAAATGTGATGCAAATTCATAAGAAAACTATTTTTTACTAAGAATGTGCATCTGAAAAAAAAAACAGTCAATGGAATTAAGGTAGGGCATTGGGATGCAGCCCATCTGTTTGGTTTTATGAATGACCTCACAGCACTGTTTGAGTAGGATGAGGGGCATGACATGGCCCCGTTGTCTGCTTTATATTCTCTTTGGAAGAATGTGGTGGTCTTTGTCATTGAGCTGACACCCTGGGACTTGAAGGGATGACCGTGAATGCAGGGGGTCAGACCTCAAAAATGCAAGTCCATTTCTTAAGGAGGTACATAACAAAAGTGAGTAAGGTGGTGGGCTTGGTGGTGGGCTTGCTGTGCCATGATATGATTGTACATATGACTGGGGGCACCTTAAAAAGGAACAATGACTTTCTTGTCAGAGTGATGGTGCTGCAAGAACTTCGTCCTGCTGTGACGAAGTTCTTGCAGCACCATCACTCTGACAAGAAAGGATTAGGCCTGCACAGGCTAGTGTTTGGAGACAGATGGACCTTTGAAAGGGGACCACATGATGGATGAAGAGATCAGAACATTCTTTCCTCAAGGCACCATGAGAAGGCAGACCTTCTCATAAATCTTAGATAATCAGTACAGTGAAAGTAAAGCAGCACAAAACTCACCTTTAAACTCACTAATAATTATGAGGTGTATCAAGCTTCTCTCTGTCTTTTTACAGTGCCCAAATTACTGAATTAAATATTTAAGTCAATTTGTCACTAAGTTAATAAATATCATGAGCCATAAGTTTGCTTTGAGTTTAAATTCCACAGTTCAGGAAATGATGCGCTTGGCTTCATATAGTAGATGCTGTGGTTCAAGAACACAACAGATGCAAAGATCAAAGGGGACATCCTGTGTGTTACACAGCTATGTGCTAGTGAAGATACCCTAATGACTTCAAATGAATGATTTCCTTCATTCACTGAAATGCAGGTTTCCTGTAACATCCAGAGAGATGGTGGTGATGCTTGCAAGAATTAAAACTGTAGCATTATGCTTCCTAACCCAAAAAACTCAAAACACACAGATCACTAATTAACATTCTCTATGCCATCATGTGACTTTACTTTGCAGATTCAGGTTAGAATAAAATAGTATAAAATGATGCATATTTGATGCTTTACTGGAAACAAATTATTAGCAATACCATAACAACAAAACAGACAGAAATGTGTTCTTGCAGTAGATAGTAAGACAATGTCATCTGAAACAAGTTTCAAAACATCATTGAGGCAAATTGTCATAAGCTAGGTATAACCTTTGGTAATGTACATGCAGCCATAGGAAAAGGTACCGCATTTCACTGTTTAAGCTTCTTCTGTCAATTCATATGCTGCATGAAAACATCTGTGCTTAACTCATGATACCTTTTATTTTAACATGATATAAATACTTAAATAATTTTTACTGCATACTTAGCTTGCCTTTTAAGGTTGGCACAACTTCATGGAGTCAGCAGAGTCCCAGAAAGTTTCTCAAGAAACATAGTCACTTATCCAGGATGTCCATAGATAGCATTAAAAATGTTTCAAGTAACAGTGCAGCATTTAGGCTATGTTAAAAGAGAGAGAGAGAGAGAAAGGAAGCATTCAGACAAAGTTTTCATGGCAGAAGAAAAAAAGTGGTCATTCCTGAAATCTGAATTGAGAACAACATAATGCTTCCATGAATCTTCTTCTTTCGGCTGCTCCCGTTAGGGGTCGCCACAGCGGATCATCTGTTTCCATTTCTTCCTGTCCTCTGCATCTTGCTCTGTCACACCAACCACCTGCATGTCCTCTCTCTCACCACATCCATAAACCTTATCTTAGGTCTTCCTCTTTTCCTGTTACCTGGCAGCTTTATCCTTAGCATCTTTTTCCCAATATACTCTGCATTCCTCCTCAGCACATGTCCAAACCAACGTAATCTTGCCTCTCTGGCTTTGTCTCCAAACCTTCCATCCTGGGCTGACCCTCTAATATACTTATGCCTAATGCTTCCATGAATGCAGATGCAAATAAGGCTATGTCTAAAGACATGGAAAAACCTCTCTTCTACAAGCACATACTTGATTCTGAACTTTAGATAGCCCTTCACAAGTAAGGGCAGCAACTGGTGACTTGAGGTGGTTAAGGTAATGCACTATGAAGAGGTTGAATCTATCAGATCTGGATGTAAGTTTCCACAATCACTGCTTGCATTTTCTGTGACCAGAGGAAGTCTCTCAAGCAGACCCACACACTGGTGGAACCTGAAGACATGCAAATGTGCCCTCATGCACCATAATCAAAAAATGCTAACTAAACAAATACAAAAAAAATTAAAGGAAAATTTTTAAAAAAAATAATAAAAAAGGTGCAACTAGGTCCATGGTATATGTAGCAATTTGCAAAGGCCACCCTATCACTTCCATTAACCTTCTCTTGCAGCACTACAAGCTATTGTGCTTCTACAGCAGATAGACAGTTTACTAAAGAAAGAAAAATACCATTGCGACTGCTACAATATTTTTAACATCCTCACCTCAGATCTTCTCTCTAGGCCCAAATGCGACAACTTGTTCAGGGAGTTTGAGAACAAATTCCTCCTCTGAACAGTGTAAAGGAGATAGTATATTTTTCTTTAGCTGTCTACAATAGCTAAATAGTGTGCGTGTGTTTTTCTTTTCTCTCTCTCTCTTTTTTTTTGCATCCAATATGGCAATCCCTCTAGCTTCAAATGAAAATGATTCTGAAAGGAGATTTCCAACTTGTGCTATGCCATGCTTCAGTAAGTAAAATATCATTAAATGGTTTTGCAGAACTCAGTCACAGTAACTTCCCACAGAATCTCAAGAATAGAATATTTCTACTGCCTCAGTTGCTGCTTAAGACATGATCCCTAAAACAGACTATCTGCCCTCCGAATGTATCTGTTACCCTTTTTGCCCCTTCATAAAGACAAAATGTCTGAGCATTTCAAACTATGATGTCATAAGCAGAACAGAGCAACCTCAGGGCAGGAAAGGGCACAGATAATGATGTCTCAAGAGATGAGAATATTTTTAAAGAAATGTTGGAAATGTCTGCAGGTCTGAGGAATGGAATATCTATAAATTCACATTCTGGAGGGGGGAATGTTCATGAAATGTTATGTCATGCCAGTGCCAACTACCTTTGTTTTGCAGGAAACAGGAAAATAAATCAGTAATGTGTGCTGAAAGAAATTAAATAAGTTTAAAAAGAGTCTGGAAAACATTTCAAAGATACACTGCACTGAAGACAGATGTATGTACTGTTTGCGCTGGTGTGTATGTGTATATAAGTCATCATAACACTTCTCAGAGACTGTGGAAGTACAGAATGGACATAATTGATGCTGAATACGTAGAACACCATGCCTGGCAAAAAGGAAGCCAAGTTTTCCCTTGGGGTAAATATTTTCCAAGTTACTTCCCACAAGCGGTTGGCTTCTGCTCTGTTTTCCTCTCCTATCATCACTCCTTTCAAATCTGACAGATGAAGCTAGAACTGGACATACCTGTTAATGTTACATGAAGTGAATATCCTGCCATCCAAAGATGGAGCAGGATATTTGTTCTTTTACAGTTATTATTTCATTGGATAACATGTTCTTTAGTTCAGTTGTATTATATAGTCAGTGCCATATGTTTTTTGGTTAACAGATCAAATTAGGTGAAAGACGAACTTAAGATAATCCAGATCTCAAAAGGAAGTACTGTACGGGGTTACTTAACTCCAAGGACAGGCATGACCTGTGAAAGGGTAAATTAACTCATTGTGACTATGTGTCTGGAACTAAAAAACTTTATGAATATTTTGAAAAGACTGAGTTCCTTATAGTGATTTGATGCTTGGCAACATCTCAGTGTGAATAGTTTAACACCATGAGAATATGTACATTTAAAAAAAGCAATATATTCAACTCTTTGCAAGGGCCATAATTTTGCTTTTTATCAGCATATTAGCACTGCGGCCATTGAATGGACACATTTCAGACTGTTAGTAAACCAAGAAAACAGGAGAACTTTCCAATTTTAAGAATACTTTGCATAGCAATAAATAAATCACTGCTTCTTACCATAGATCTATCAGAAAAGTATTTATAAAGAAACAAGACAAGCATAACTGGCAAACACAAATAATAAACACATTAAGAGTAAGCTTATTGAAGCTAAGATACGTTTCTCTGTTTTGTGCATTTATCATACTGTGGCTCAAATTGTTCTGCCCTAGTTTCTGCTTCCCTAACTTGTCCGGATATTCTCTTCACTGAACTGTACAGATTTGCACCTGGGACAGTAAGAATCTGAAGTGATAATGCATTACACTGAAGATGCATCATTGTCTGTGTTAAGATTTTCTCTCACTCTCATTTTATGGATCATCAGTCTCACAGAGATGTGTATTTTAACACTCAAGAGGTCAGTCTTGCACAGACTATACTCCCACTGACCTCTCATCCTCCCCACATGCAGCCATGTACTGCCTGCCCTTTTCTCTTGGGAAAGCTGTGGCCCAATGAAATCCACGGCTTCTTCCATAACCGGTCTTGCTGTGACAGTCTATGTCCCATGCCAATAATGCCACTAACGACGACTGAATCTATTGGCATGTACATAGAGTCTTTGTAGTTAATCATCTAAGCATAAACTGGTATGGACCGCACAGGAGCTTAGCACTGGGAGAAAAGCCTAGTTTTCCTGCTGCTTTATTTTTTAAGGTTTAATACTTTACAAGGGCAAATGTTAAAGAAATTATGAAGGATTCTGAAAATGAGAAAATCCCATCACAGAATTAGAGCCAGACAGCAGCTTGTTTAGCCATCTTCATTGTTGCATCTGTGACTTCCCTACAGGAAGATAACAGTAAGGGGGAGGAGCAGGCAAGCTGCTAGGGCTACTGCTACTTACACATCAGTTTATCATGGAGAGAAAATCAACTGATTGCTTCAGATAAGGAAAGTTAAAAGAACTGAAAAGGCACTTCAGAAGAGAGGCATACTGCAATAACAGGCACAACTGCCTCCCACTTGCCATGTGATACTTCACAGAACTGCTGGAAGCAAAAAAGCCCATCTTACTGAGTTTGTGACTGGGAAAATCTGAAAGTCAGAACTAATGCACAGCACTTGATATTTGGCATTTCAGTGAAGAATAGCACTGGATACAATCAGGACTGAAGTGCTGCAAATCCCTGGGAGCTGCACTTGAATACTGTGTACTGCTGACTGCCTGCAGACCAGAGGCATGTGGCTGGTTCATTTTTTCTGTATCAGCTGTAGTCTTGCCCTGGATGCAGGGTCTAGTTCCCTGAGGAAGAGCACTGATAACATCAGCAAGAAACACTACCAAGTACAGCATGGACCCTGCAGCTATACATTTTTGCTCCCTGAGATTGACAACTGCCGCTTCTCATCAACTTCTTATGCAAATAATGCTGTACAGAAGGATGCCCCTGTAGGCTCTGAGGATTCAATGCAAAGGCTGCAAGAACTTGAGAACATCATGGAAAATAATACACAATGGCTGATGAAGGTAGGATGGTTATGCAGTGATTCATTAGCATGATGAACTATAGCAGGCTTTTATAATAACATAACTCTGAATAATCTAAATGCAGCAAAGCATCATTTGTTTTCAGTGAAACATTGCTTCCTTAACTCACATCCTAGCAAAAGAAACTATAGACTGCACATACTACGCACAGTTTGCCCAACTCAAATCTTCTTCAAAGTCTTGTCTTGCTGAAATTTAAAGGGAGGAAGGGGTGACTAACCCCATATTTTAGGGAAAGAAAACTAAGCAAAATGCAGAAGACAATGTTGAACTTCATGCACTTTTTTTAAAAAATAATTCGGCATAATACTGAAAAAAAAAAGAATGCAAGGGATGAACACTTTCAGGATTAGGGAGGGTCTCTGTTGATATATTTTGTAAAACAGCACAATATTGTGACCCTCCCCATATAGTTTAGCAATTTTTCAAAGCTCATCATAGCCTTCCCTGTGTAATTCATAGCTGCTACCTGTTTTCATATAGTTCTGCATTTAATTACTCATATATCCCTTAGAAGCATGCTTTCTTCCAGCATGGAATCATGAATTCTGTTGCTGAACTCTGGACATGTATTCAAACACTATGCAGTATGACACTATGCATACCATAAGTATTTTTGTATAAATATGTCTTTCACTTTGGGCTGAACATGATTGCTAGTAATGGCCTGCCCTTCAACAAGACTGTGCATCTAAGTCTGGGCTGCAGTAATGAATATAACACTTGTTTCACAGGAATGCCATAAAATAATTGCAATCATTATCTGAAATTCCTAGTAAGCTAAATGAAAAAGTCTGCACCAAAGAAAACAAAAATGGTAAATTATGTAAGCACGTAACTCCAATAAATATTTTTTATAATCTCACAGATCAAGGCCTCCCATAACTGCTACAAAAGTGAGAGATAATGGACTGATTATGCAAAAGTTCTGTTCATTTGAAATTCACCTATCAATATAGTACTGAAGGTTGATTTTATTTTTACTCATTATTTTCACTTTTCCCATGTGGGTAGCACCTGCTGGAGTTAAGGTTACTTTTTTAAGGGGGACTCAATTGGGTCGTTATACTGGACAATGTAAACTTAAAATCTTAGCCAAAGGGTAATAGTGCAGGAGAAGAGAGGAGCCCCCCCCCCCCATCTACACTGTATTGTCAATACTAGAATGTTGATCAGTGCTGCCAGCCTTACCTGCCCCAATGATACTCATGGATGAAGCTCCCTAGTAGAAGCATTGGGTGTAGCACCTATGAAACATTAGCCTACAGTGCAGATGTTGCCAAGTGGCGCAAAGCACTTAGCAACCCAGGAAATGTGTGAGTTTGGAGGCAAGCACATCATTCTGAGGTCTGGCAGCACTGTAGAGTTCAAGGAAGCCACTAAGATGAAACATTCCATGGGTAGGCCACTCCACAAGACCCACTGTCAGGGCCCACTCCCTAACTCTCAGCTCTCACCACTGGAAGAAGGAATGAGCCTTAGTGCACTTCTCTAGCCCGGGGATGCCAAGCTCTTGTCCCAGAGAATAAACGGATAGACTGGGTACTGGCAGTGGGGCCATAAAGCAAGGTTCTGTGGGGAAGAGTAAAGGGAAATGTGCTCCCAGCCTTCTAAACCTACCCGTATCAAAGGTGTGTCTGTGTACAATCTTCTAAGCCCAAATACTGCACTGATTCGCAAGTCATTTACCAGACCAAACCTTCCAAGTCAGCCTTAATAAAATGTTTTTCTGTCTCAGTTTTCACACAGTAAAAAAAAATAACTGGAATGATTCCCAAACCTTCTGATTTTTCAATAACATACCCAGCTTCTAAGTAGATGTCAGTTTAACACAGCTCTGTTTAAATACAGTATTTCCAGTAATGCTTAATGACATGCCGAGAAGATGCTAGCCAATGATTTCTGCCATGATGACTAGACATCAGTAGGACCATAGGTAATTTACATTCAGCTTGCCTTACGGATGTCTCTTGTTTTGTAATATGCTGTGGATGGGAATCAGTTTTATTTATCCTTGTTTATTAATATCAGCCACTGATTCTCAAGGAAACAGATCATGAAAGTGAATTATTTTAAGATGCTCATGCTTTGCATTGCTCGTGTTATCTTTCCAGTTCTCATCCCAAGTAACTCAGCATACCTGTCAACCTTTTAGATCAAGGAATCCGGACAAAGTCATAAATACTGGAGGGGACAACAAAGAGCCAAAAATAGGAAAAAGTGTTTAAATATTGCTCTTACAAACTTAGAAAGTTGATAGCAGATTTTGCATTTGCATTAATTTTCTGAAGGGTATGAAGTCTGAATTTCAAATGTCTGACATTATTTTCTGACTTCAATCCTCAATGATTTGCAAGTGATTTGTCAGAAAAAAAAATCACAATTTTATGAAAAACAGGCCAAAAATATGAGACAAAAATCTGGATATTCTGCAAAAATATGTACACTTGAGAGGTATGCTCAAGGGTTTCTCAAACAATACATAAGCAGATGTCAGTAGTAGTAAACTACTGAGCGATTAAAGCTGGATGTACCTTCCTTAGAATATATTTATAAAGAAAAGGGGGCTCATACTACACCTTTAAACATGCTTGAAAGATAGCGTAGTAGTAAGATATAATAGTTTATGAAACTATACAGTGACAGCCCAAAAAACAAAAAAAACTTGCAGTATGTGAAGGAGTAGAGTACTGTGTGAAATGAACTGTAATTAAACACACAGACTGCTGTGATTCCAAAAGCAGAATATGTCTGCACAGAGCAGTTTGCTACTTGCTGACAGATGGATGACGGTGTAAACAAGGTAATTCTATACTGTGTAACAAGCAGAACTCTGTGTAAACCGGAGGTGTGAACCTTGAGTGGTCTGCACACTAGCATATTGTCAATGATTTTATTGTTGTTTTGTCACCACATCGCAATGATTTCTGCGATGTACCACAATGAACAGGAAAGTAAAATTTTTCTCTTTCCAGGAATGCAATTCCAAGCACACAATAGAAGGTAAAATCTTGTAATTGAATTAGAGTAATATTCAAATATTCCCTGATCTTTGTTCTTTGCCCCCCCCTCCCCCCCCCCACAACATTGTTTGGCTTTGTCCAGAACTACTGAGCGAAGAAGTTGAGAGTTATATGGTAACACAACAAAGACATGAAAGAACCT
Organism: Protopterus annectens; assembly: GCF_019279795.1. NCBI lineage: Eukaryota > Metazoa > Chordata > Ceratodontiformes > Protopteridae > Protopterus > Protopterus annectens. The sequence continues at coordinate 1,918,483,610 of NC_056728.1, forward strand.
GTGACACTGTGATTTAAAAAATCCTTCAGTACACTACCACAATACTGACATTTCACAACACAGTACAGACTAATCACAACAGGATATCAACATGGATAACATTTTTAGTCTAGCCGCATTATCATCAATATTACTAAGTGCCCTTATATAATCATGTCAGTGAGCCTTCATGGCATGATATCATAAGATACAGTTTTACTTTTTCTTTTTATCTAGCCACATGATCATAAACAGTATTAAGGGTCCTAATCTGAGTCTAAACATGGAAGAGAGAAAGCTAAAGACTGCCAGAAAACAGAAGTTCGTATCTGAATAAAGTATCTGATGCTATGTGCATTGGATTACTAATGTGTAAAGTCAAGCCTGTCACAGTGTGGTTTTGGTCCAGTTCAATGTGAACAGCTTTTAAATTATTGGCTAATGCAGTATAAAAGTATAGTGAGTTAAACATTTTAGTAAAATATGTATTTATTTTTATTTATTTATTTACATTTGTTGACTGGGAGTGTCAGACTGGACGTAGGTCCATTTTCAGCGGAGGCCCGGGGAGAAAAGCTCCACAGTTAAAATAAACAGACAGTAGTTACATTGGATTACATAGCAATTACTTACAACATATTTACAGATGAAGAACATAGTACATCAGTAGACAACTAGAATCTTTATCTGTGAAGTACATAACAGACATTAACAAATGTTACAATAAGAAGTTCCTGCTGTATAATAAGTACTAGGCTTATGAGCATCTGAGCTTGCTATAATCAAGGTAGTTAGTGGAGTGGAAAGAATGAAATATGCCGAAACAGTGAAATAGCAAATCTGTTGCAGTAATATGTACCAAATAATGCAATGCACAGCATTTTGGTTCTAAATTCACTCTTAAGAAATGCATGTAATATTTTGCTGGGTTAACAAACTGCTCCAGGGTACTACTACATTAAAGTGTATTTCCACACTTTAACAGTGCAGCACTGCAGGTGATGTGTTAAGTACCATGATGCCTCTTGTCTTAGTCTTTCTTTTATTTTGGGACATTTTTTAATAAAAATCTTAATAAACTCTTTATTGAAACCACAAGCCAAAGAAATTTAGCACTTCTCTGAATGACATCATCTTAGGGATATTCCATAAACATTTACATACACATTTCTGCACCTCTGATGCCCACATCCATTAAAGTTTATGGATGCATTTCACGTTTTCCAGTTGATGTTCCTGAAGTTAAAGATAACCTTTTTTCATTTTCAGTAGCATCAGCACAAAGAAAACAAATTTTATGAGGGCTGCTTTCAAATGAAGAGGAGAGGGAAATGTTTGCTGAGTAGGAGAAAATAATTTGCACTTCATTTGGCAACCCACTTAAAAAAAGTGCAGTTTTAATACTTAGATGCAATAAACATCTCAAAATGTATAAGAAATAAATCAAACAGTAGGGCTTTATGAGAAGATGGAGACAAACTACAGAACAGAAGCTTTTCACATGTAAAAGATGTCTCTCACACATACACACACGCGCACACAAACTGAAACAACTTAATTTTATAGGAGCAAGATTTAACAATGACAGATCTTCAACATCCCAAACAGTGGCATTCAAAGTATTACGTTACCTCCATGATAACCCACACACCTCTGATACTAGCTTGGACAGTTAGTTTCTACTGCTGCTAGCATGTATATCTAGGAGTAAATGCTACTACTCCCACTGTTTCTAAATGGGGCTTATTTTTGTAAATATGTCTCAAAAGGTCATACTTCCTCCGTTACTCTTGTACAAGATTTTCTTTCCCTCTTTGTTCATAATCAGGTGCCTGTCAAGGGTCTCTCACCCTCCAAACTTTTACCAGTGTATTTCTGGGTTTTACGACCACTATTACTCTAATGAGGTAGATCTTTTTCTTCCTAAAGCCCTCCACTGCTGCATATGTAGTGCTGCCATGGTAAAGTAAGCATGTCAATGCCCTCCTACTGTGACTGTGCATACTATGTGCTTGTTTGTCTAGAAGCCGGTATCACTAAACACCTTGTCACTCAAGATGTCAATGGTGTGGTAAGTAGACCCCAATCCTACCCTTACAGTAAAGAGAGTAGGGCCTTAGGCTGCTTCATCTTCACACCATTATCCCAGCACAAATGAAATCACACTCTCATTCAAAACACTTACCTGTAAAATACATAGGTCCATTATACACTTACCAAATGAACACCATTATAAAATATTCCAAGAAGCTAAATGATTTCATGTCAGACAAAAGGCAGTCTTTCTCAGATCATAACTGTTCAGACTACAACAAAACCAAACTTTCTCTCTACTGGCTTCCAGATTACAGTGAGACTTCCCCAACCCATAATCTTAGAAACCTATACATTCTTACACATCATCAGTTACGTGACAGAAATAATCAGTCTAGGGGTCTTACTCTGTTCTTTACCATCTTCAGAATGGTTTGTAGGGATCGTTATTTCTTGTAGAGGATACTACTGCTCTGGAACAGACTCTCCATCCACATATCCCTGTCCATATTCAACAGCAACTTTGATCTATGGATAGGTATTAGAACATTAAGCCCACATCTGCCCCCTGTACTATTAATGGACAGCAGCAGCTCCTAAATGCTTTACCCTGCACATGGGTCCCCTCAAATTATCTATGGCATGATCCCATTTCTTCACTCATAATATATAATTATTGACCATGGGATGGGTAAGGCCAATGTAAGACCAAATGGGGTAATTCAAGCACCAAAAGGAAATTGCTTAGCCTTAAAATGGCCCATAAGGGCGGCTAGCCTTGTACTTAACTATTCTGAATCCTCAATGCAGGCCCATCGAACTAAACTTCAATACACAAATTACCACTTCTCTGTACTAGGTCCCAAATCTGGGAATCCATATCAACCTCACTTACACACAAATCCTCTTCCCAAAATTCAGCTGAAGATACAGTTCCTGAACATAGTGAAACTCCAGTGTAATATCTGAAATTGCATAACCTAGTCAAGTCAAACTCCCACTTACTGACCTCTTCCCTCTGATTTAACCCTTCTGTATTTAAATATTTCTCATACTAATACTCTGCTAAAGTACCTCAAACTCTGTCTGCAGCATAAGCAATCGTGGCCGTCTGTATAACCCTCTGTTTATATATATATATATATGTTTGTCTATATCTGTATGCAGCAATGCATGTGTTATAAACCTGCTCACCGGTCTCTATGGCTATGCATAAATTGCATATATGTATATCTGTATTACTGGGTCTATGCTATAAGATCAAAAGTTCAAAAGACTGAAAGCCAAAATATCTAACATAAGAATTTGTCCCTTCTCCACTGTTGTGTGACCTCGGAATTGGTATACATAATTAGCAGGGGGTGGGTGGTGCAGGAGGCTTGCTTATCTGCATTAAAAATGCTTTCGATATTTTGTGTTTTAGATACTTTGGTTTTCATCATTATGATCTTTTGATCTTATGGCAAACACCACTATTTACTATATATAATTCCTGTACATTTTCAACAACTGTATAATTCTGTATAAGCTACCTTTTGCCATTTATATATGTATGTATCAAATTGTAATGCTTCCCCGGACTAGGACTAAGACTAAAACTTGTCGTTTGTAATCAGGGCTCTGTCCTGGTTAACAAATTTAAATAAATACAACAAAAAAAACTGGACTACCAGAAAAACCAGAAGACATGCCAGTGTCAAAAGCTGTCACACTATAAACAGAGTCATGATTAATCAGACCAAAGCCACTATTGCAAGAAGCCACCTCCTCTCCATCCTTCTTTACGCTTCCCCTATCTTAACTAACCTTCACAAAATGGAATCATGCTACAACAAAATTGCCAAATTTGCGACAAACTCCTCAAATAGATTCCATCACTGTCTTTCCCTAGTGCAACTCAAGTGGCTGGAACCTCCTCAGCTACTAAGACCTAATCAAGCCACAGTTGCACATAAAATAGATCCCATCACTGTCTTTCCCTAACGCAACTCAAGTGGCTGGAACTTCCTCAGCTACTAAGACTTAATCAAGCCACAGTTGCACATAAACTCTACTACTACCCTGAAAAAACACCTGCCCTCCAACAGCTAATCCAGCCCTACACCACCACTAGAGTCCTGAGATCTAGCAACCAAAATCTCATTCACGTAATAAGACATAAAAATGAAGCAGGTAAATCTCTCTTTGCCTGCACAACAGCACAAACCTGGAACTCTCTCCCAAACAATATAACTAGCACTACTTCTAGCACCCATTTCAAACACCTCTTGAAATCCTATTATTCTAATAATTGGCTCTGCTCTTGCTACACACTAGGGTAGCAATAACTATGCTCAGCTGCAAGAATTCTGCTACACTATAACATTTCCTTTACTTAGCTCTACTGATATCCTTGCATATTCATCCAAACATATCACCAGTCTAACAGCAGAAAACAAACCAACACTGGTACTGTTCTGTACTATATTCCTTACCTGATAAATGCTCTAATCTGTATCTAAGAATAACGTAATACCTAACAGGGCTCCTCATACTCTCATCCTACCTGTACGTATATGTTAGTTATGCCACTATGGGCATTTATTTATTTCTCAGTTATACTAAAGCATAAATGTATTGTGACTGTAAATGTATTAATGTTTTTGTGAATGTGAAGTGAAAAAAAAAAAATTTATTAATGTTTTTGTGAATGTGAAGTGAAAAAAAAATTGTAGGGGAGGGGGTTAATCTCTCCTCGCCTATACTAATTGTACATTCTACTATAGTTATCACATGCCATGTAATGTTCCTCTGTCCTACTTTAAATTTCATTGATTGCTTTGTATTGTATTAATCTGTTATTGTAACATGGAGCTTTTCTCCCCGGGCCTCCGCTGAAAATGGACCTGTGTCCAGTCGGACCCTCCTGGTTAACAAAAATAAAATAAAAATAAAATAAATAATAAAATAAAATTCTATCCTTGTAATTTAGTGCACTGTTTTTATGACCACTGGACAATATTTTGAGGAAATGGACAAGAATGAAAACAATATAAACATAATTCCACCCCATCGTGTCTGAAATGGTGATTGTCATAAAATAATAACATAAATAATCTCAGTTTTAATGCAGTTTTAAGTGCACTCATATTTCATCCAAAGAATTAAATCTCAGAAATGCACCAAATATTGCAAAGTACCCCTGACTGTGACTGAGATGACCTGGATATCTAGTAGGCCTGGAACTTGAGGGCCCAACTAGGGGGATAAGAAAGACAGCAGTATTTTACTGGCTTAACTATCTTAAAGGAGGGGAAAGGTCATAATCAGGGAAGACAGTCCTGGTGGTGATACCAGGTCACACATCCCATGTTTACAAAATACTGAGGGCATGAACCATCAGAGGGTTTTGGTAATAATGGCTTTACATCACTTGCACATGGGGTACTGGGGACAAAATATAAATAAAAGCTACTGACACACGTATGATGTTGCACTTGGACACTTCAACCTCCTCTCAGGCAATAGAAGGGTCTCAGATTATGTTGGGGAGGCAGTATCAGCTCTTAGCATTTGATATGAAGAAGCAGCACCAGTGCCAGCCAATAGCCTGCTCCAAAGAGTCCAAAAATATTCAAAAAGTGGCTGGGGTACAATCTTTGACACTTTATGCTCTAGATGACCGGTGTATGCTCTTTTCTGAAGCTTTTAATCAGCTATCGTTTGCAATAATCAGCAAATATTTTTTGATAGTTAAAAGGGAAAAAGTAAGCTGACAAGATGTTAGGGAGTATTCCTGGTGAAAAAGTCATTCTGTTTTAAAAATAAATTCAATAAGGTGATCACCCAATGGCCAGGAACTGCAGACTGGATGTTGCAAGCACCATCACTGCAGAGACTGAATGAGCTGCCAACAGCTGTTCTAAGTTGTAGTACCTGAGCTGACAAAAGACAGCTGCAGGATAGACATGAAACATTCTATTATGCCAAACTTAACAGTATGCCTGCTCCACAGTAGTCGCTATGGTGCCAAGACACACTTGCTTAACTCATTCATAGAAAAATCAATCAATCAATCAAAATGAAAATAATAAGACGTAAAAATACTGCTTTCTGCATTAACAGCATATCAGAGAGAATGCATTCTCCTGTTGAAGTAATTAAGGGCAATACCACATTCTGGATAACTGTGGTCTGAAATAAGGATGTGAAATGCAAAACTAAATAAATGAACAAACAAATAAATCAAGCAAAACCAAACAGCCTACTGAACATGTCTGAAAGTATAAGATGAAGCAATATTCAAAGCATTAGTAAAAGTACACTGGTGATAACAACCAGCATGTAAACGAATGCACACCAGAATGTAAACTGCATTTGCAAAACTTCCACAGACATTAAAATTGAACAGCTAGTTAGCAAAGCACGAGGGCAGAGGGGAAACCATAACATGAAGACTTGAACACGAGATGAGACCTGCACTAGAAATACAGGTAGGAAGTCATGAATTATTGAAGGCAGGCCAAATAGAACTTGACTGCTGACAGGCTCTCATTCAGACCCTACAGAAAAGAGCAGAGTTTTCTATAGAATTAGACTGTACAGTTTGCAAAACAAGTTATGATTTAAATGAGACATTTCATCTGCTACATCAGCATTGCAGCAGAGTGATATACATTTCAAAGACTGAATGTTGCATGAGGACCTGAGGAGACCTAATGAGGCACCAAGAGAGATACAAGAGAAGGGTTTTGAAAAAGACTTTGAACTTCATGCGCTTGCTGCTTTAAATATTTTTGTATACAACATAGTCATGGCAGGCTGTTAACTCTGGAAGGTCATGGCTCCTGAAATTTTAAACCCCAAGCTTATCCTTCAACGTGACACTTCTGAAAGTGTTCTACCAGGAGCAGAGCAGCCTGTTTAGCGTATCCTAGCTGAGCTGAGTGTAGACCGAGTTCTTCGTTTCCAGCGGAAGAGGTGATATCAGAAAGCTGTATAATTAGGAAATGCATGACCACTGTGCTTTTCTGCAAGCGCCTGACTCATTCATTCATACATGCTGCATAAACGGACAAGGCACGCAAAGTGATAAGTCAGTTCAGAGCACAAGCAGAAATTAAACCATGAGTTTTACAGACTTAAACCTATTAAATAAAGTTGTTCTAAAATAAGCACACAAGCATACTTACAGCAAATGAACTTTGGACAAAGATGTTTGGGTTCAAGAATGGGGCAGTTAAGAATATTTCTGGAATGTATTTTTCAGAATGAGGCTTGGAAATTGCAAAAACACATCAGTTCTTGATTACTTCCATCCATTCTGAAAAGGACAAACAAAGGCCCATGTTCAGCTGTTGCAATGCCATGAAACATCTGAAATGCATACAAATTCACTATGCAGAGATCAGACATTAACAGGTTCAGAACAGTGACACTACAGAAGTTGCCATTTACTTGCCACCAAGAATGTTAATGTTAACTGCCCTGTGACTGGATATAAAAGAAATGTCTTTTCCCCAACAGTGACTTGCAAGTGTGGGAGTAACTGTTCCCACGGACTGATTAAAGCAGCAAGTGTGCATCAGAGCATTTTCTTTAATACATTCATCTTTCTTATTTTGGATTGTGTAGTCAAATTCCCATAGAACATGGGACCAGTGTTCAGAAGTACAATATAGTGAAACTGGCTGTACATCTGCCTTTGGATAGTATCTGAAGAACTGTCAATAGCTGACTCGAACTTATGTTACGATACTATAACATTACCATATATCTGAGTTTTTAGCAGCCTACACAAAGTAGAACTGCTTTACGAGGAACACTACCTGGGCTGTGGTAAATATGAGAATCTATAAAAGATTACAGGACAAAAGCAAGGTATTAAAAGAACCATTATCACATCCATGACTATATCCTAGGAGCACTGTGAAAATGTTAGTGCTTTTTCAGGATAAAAATGGTCATGTAATAAACAACCAAGAAATAAGCTGTTCAGATACTTTCCTAATCAATTTCTTGAACAATATCAGACTACATTTTTTCTCTGCATACTGCACCACTTTATTTACAATTCAACAAAGCTGAATCATATCCCTTAGTAAGGAGTGAAGACTGGATAAGATCTAGCAGTGACAGCGGCATAACCCTATCGTACTTCAGCCTTGTTGATCTGTATATATCCATGTAGTTTTTCCTGCCCTCCTTACATCACCACTGCTGTGTTAGAGGCAATTCTTATAAAGACTTGTTTAGTTAACCAAGTCACTGTGTCAGGGGCAGTGCATAATATCAGTAGTAGTGTAGAAACAGTCACACAGCTCTTTTTCTCAACTGTTTTTACTGAAATTTTAAACAAAACATTGATATACGATAATAGAAATATTATAAAACAAATATACATATCTAAAAGAATAATAAATGACTAAAATAACTATTTACAATGGTGTCTACTGTACAACAAAGTTTTTTAAACAGAAAAAGAAATATGATAAGAGAAGTTGTTAGTTAATTAAAGTCTGTTTATCCAGCAATTCTTCGAATTTCAACCGTATTTATTTGTGTGTTATTTATTTATTTATTTAACATTTGTTAACCAGGAAAGACCAACTTGGAATGAGCCAATTTTCAGCAGAGGCCCGGGGATAAATGCTCCAGACGCATTTTTTTTTAGCTTGGGAAAAAAACGGAAAACTCAGAGGAAACCCACATGAACGCAATGGAGGACATGCATACTCCACACAGAAGACACCCAGCCAATAATCAAACCGGAAAGCCTCATGCTGTGAGGTGACAACGCAAACCACTGCACCACTGTGTCATTTTATACATATATATATATATATATATATATATATATATATATATTATATATATACACACACATATATATATATATATATATATATATATATAATATATATATATTATATATACACACACACACACACACACACACACACATATATATATATATATATATATATATTTATATTTATTATATACATATATGTTGTTCAAAAGCACACTTCTTTGAACAACAGAAAGCAGAGACACACTTCAGTAAAAGTGCACTTAACCGAAAGTGCACTTTCATGTAAATCAGTTAATCGAAGCACGGTACACTGGGGATATGGAAATATATCCTTTTCCCCACTGTAGTGCAATCTCAGAGTTAGTACTTATAAGTAGCAGAGGTGTGCAGGGGGCTTGACCCCCTTGCAGAAATGTGTTTCACTTTGCCGGACACACCTCCAGTACTTATATATACTAACTCTGAGATCGCACTACAGTGGGGAAAAGGGTATATTTCCTTATCCCCACTGTACCGTGCTTCGGTTAACTAATTTACTCAAAAGTGCACTTTCGCGGAAGTGGGTCTCGGCTTTCTGTTGTTCAAAGAACTGTGTTTCCAAACAACAGAAATAGACCCATATATGAAGAGGTGATTCTAGATGTTCTTGTCATGATTGTGATAAGTTCAAGATGACAAACTTCAGTTGCCAAGTGTACAAATTCCTTCATACTAGGAGTGTCTGATTCTTCCAGTTCTTGGTGAGGACTTTTCTTGCTAATATTAAGCTATTTCATAAAAGAGGGTATTTTATTTTCGTGACACAAGTGGGAATAGGTGTACTAAATAGAATAAGAGATCTGGTCAGCATAAATTTATCATTAAAAACAGACTTTAAGAGAGAATTCATAATATCTCGAAAAGGAGAAAATGCCCAGCAAAAAAACTGCAACCTAAATCCAAAATGAAACAACCAGACAATCATACAACAACAGCTAGTCCAGTGAAACTTCTACGAAGATGTGATTTTACTTGGATCAATAAAGTCTTTGTTGAAGTTTCACCGGACTAGCTGCTGTTCTTCTGATTGCCTGTTTTGTTTTAGAATTCATAATATTCCATTATGTTTTATACAATCGTAAAACATATGCTGCCAGTCAGCTTTAACATTTAGTTTACATCTCCAACATCCTAGGTATTTATTATACATCAATTCATCTTTGTGTGGTGAGATAAAGGTCCTATGTAAGAACTTCCAAGAGAACATCCTCAACCTTGGTGATGAACAAGTTTGTTTTGAAGATTGGAGTCTTGTTATTAACAAGTCTAAAATGATCCCAATAGCTTTCTCTGCGACATACTGTTGATTTAAGGACCTTATATATTTTAGATAGAAGTCCCTTTCCAATTATGTTCTGGTGCATTAGAATAATGAGTAAATCAATGAATTTGGGGAAATAATTTCTAAATATTGGTTGCATTATATTAATCTTATGTTCAACTACTTGTCTACAATTTTGAATTTTTAACCATGCATCTTAACTTAACTCAAACGTATTAATGATATGGTCAACATTTTGTAACTTCTCGTTGTCTAGTAATTGATACCAGTATAACAGTTTTTTGTCTTTAAATGTAGTAATTGTTGTTAAATTAAATGCATTAATAATATTCTGAGTACAGGCAATTGTAAATTCAAAGAAAATCAACACTTTATATTCAGGGATCCTGAAAATGATTTTTTAAAAGAGGTTATAATATTAATATAATAAGAGTTGACTGGTTTGTTTTTGTTTTCTGTAAAATAGTCTTTTACTAACCAATGGCATTTATTATCAGCTATTTTAGTATGATATGATTTTGTTAAAATATTGGATTTACACCAAATACCTCCCTGAATATCTTTCTATTTAGCATTATAATTGTTATTTAGCCAATAAATTACTATCTTAACAATTGAGGATAAGAAATATAATTCTAAATCTGGAGGACCAATACCACCCGATGTCTAGTCTCTGATGTGATGGTTTAACGCCAGTCTAGCCTTACTAGGAAACCATAAAAAAATCTCAGAAACAAAGAATTATACTCTTTTATATTTTTTGGGGAGTGGGAGGGATAAAGATTGTATTATATATGAAATTTTAGAAAGGTTAATCATTTTAATTAAGGAGAGTCTCTCTTCCATAGTGAAAGAAAATTATTGAGGGCTCAAGGTAAAAAAAAAAAAAAAAAAAAAAAAGACAATTATCCCTCTAAAGATGCTGATAGTAAAGCAGTACTCTGTCAGACCCAGCACATTATAACCCCATTACATGTTTATAGAAGAGTGCAGAAGTACCCAGACTTCAATGAATCATCATGTGACACTAGAATAACTGAAGCAGTAGGTGTACTAACATCTTAACATATCTCAAAATTGTTCAGAATTTTGTTTCATATTTTTGTCTTTTGTCTCCTATTTTTTTCCTGCTGAATCAGTAAGGATTGTACTTGGTCAATAATGCCAGACATTAAATTCTTACTTCTTATTGGTCAGAAAATGCAGACTGATGCAAAACCTGTTATGTTTGCCTTTTCAAGTGAATTATATTTAAAAAGTCTCTCTCATTTTGGGTCTTTGTCTCCCCGCCCACCCCCACCCCATAGTTTTTGGCTTTGTCCAGAATTCTTGGACAAAGAAGGTGAAAGATAAATGTTTTGCCAGACTTCTTAAGTCTTCCATTTTGTTGACTTGAAGCAGTTTTCTGTTGGTCTCTGCTTAAAACCTGTCTTACTTCTGGTTTCTTCAAGTAAGCTGCACAGGTTCAAGGGCACTGGCAAGTCCCTGCTTAGTCCTGTACTATATCCTTGTTAACCTTGCCCATTGGGCTATTTATGAATATAAAGTAGCAAATAATAGATGACTGTGAATATATTTAGTTGCTCACTCATAAGACAGCCAAATGGATGGCTGTCAAGTTTCCATTTAGAATGTCCAGCACCTATACTGCTTGAGTTTAGATTTTGGGAATGGGCAGATACAGGTCACCCTAATCAGCTGGAGTTCCTATGTCAGTTTTAAGTTATGAAAAAATACCATGATGTTGCACAGACATATGAATGTGAATGAAAAGCCATAAAATAATTTCCAGGCATCAAATATTACTAGACCTCTTGTTAAATGGAAGTTATAGTTAACCTCACCACTGAAAAGAAAAAAAAATCATATTTTAAAACATAGGTGCGTCCTAGGCTAATGGCCCTGGGGCCTTTACAAGCTTAATCCATAGAAGTGCCCTGGCATTGTGCCGCCTGTCATTAGTTCCCAGTGCCGCTATCAAGTAGAGCCACTGGAGTGATCCCCGGGGTGAACTTTCTATTTCCCATCCACTCATCAAGATTTCTCTTGAAGAGGGCTAGTGAGGTGCTCTGCTTGACATGTATGAGAAGTCTATTCCAGAGCATAGGCAGTCTCTGGGTTATGAACCTGTCCCTCCAGCATGTTCTGTTGATTGTGGTAATGAGGTTGAAGTCTCTGGAGCATGTGGTGCGGAGGGACTGGGATTTCTTTAGATGTAGCATTTCTAACAGAGCTGGGTCAGGCATGGGTTTGTAAGTCAAGCAGAGATCGCCTCTTAGTAGATGATATGAGACACAGAATAGCTGGATTTTTTTTAGTCTGTCCATGAAGGACATTTGTTTAAAGGCCTAGGATCCTCTTCGTGAGGAACTTTTGTGGCCTCTCCAGCTGTTGCAGGTGTATAGTGAGATACATGCCAAATTAGGCATTATACTCTATAACTGGCCTAATGAGGGAAGAGTAGAGAGAAATGATGACCTCTTTCTTCCTGGATGCAAAACCCTTGGTAATGAGATGTGCCACATAAGACTTTCTGACCACAGTGGCAATGTGGTGGTCGAAGGAAAGGTTGCTGTCAACCTGTATCGCCAAATCCCTTATAATGCCTTCAGTGTTCAGTGGGCTCCCATCGATGTGGTAATTAGTGAGAACTGAGTTTTTCCCAAAGGGGATGACGATGCATTTTTTGGCATTAAGCTGAAGGCCATGGTTTCAACACCAGTCATTGGTCTCAGTGAGGCCTTTCTGTAGGATGTCTGCATCACTTGGGGAGTTAATAATGGCTCCCAGCTTGCAGTCATCTGTGAATTTGGTCATCCAGAGTCCCTTTGTGTTGGCCTGGACTTCTGAGACGTAGATGCCAAACAGGAGAGGACCCAGGACCGATCTCTGTGGGACTCCACTCGTGACTGGTTGGCAGTCTGACTTTGAGTCCGCTACTTTCACACTGTGGGTTCTACCTGTGAGCCAGTTTGCAACCCACCTAATGATATAGGGGTTGATGCCTAGTTTATCAATAACTCATGAATGAGGAATAGTATCAAAGGCCTTGGTCAAATCGAGGTAGACTGTATGAACTGCCATACCTTCATCCTCCGCTCTGCTGACTGACTCAAAGAAGTCAACCAGGTTGAGCAGGCATGATCTACCTTTCAGAAAACCAAACTGCTTGGGATCTAGAGTTTGGAGATTCCCTATATCCTTGTTAATTAGTTCCAAAATGATGTGCTCCATAGCCTTACATATCAGGCTCGTCAGGCTAATGGGGTGATAATTTCCAGGGTCTGTAGTTGCTCCTCCTTTATGGAGAGGGATGACTGTAGCAGTGTGCCATTCGGTAGGGACAAAGCCTGAGGTGAGGCTATGAGTGAACAGAGCAAACGGATGTGGTGCCAGTTCACTTAGTAGTTCATGTAGAACACAGCCATGGGTATTGTCGGGTACCATGGAAGCTGTATTCCTGGCCTTAGACAATGCAGTTTTAACCTGTGCTGCAGTAATGCTGAGTTCCTGGCATTCTTCCAGTATTGAGACTGGTCCTTTCAGGGGGGAGAGCGGGGTAAAGTTGGCACTAAATCTGTCGGCCAGTATGTTGGCAATATCTGTGGGCTCAGTATAGGAGGTTTGATTGTGCAGTAATTCAGAGCAAATCTGGGTATTGCCATGGGGATTCTTGATATAACTATAGAAGGGTTTGTGCTTGTTTTTATTGTCTGCCACAATTCTGCCTTCATAGCTGGCTTTGGAGGTTTTGATGAGGGATCTCAACTTTTTCTTCAGGCTAATAAGGGAATTTTTCCAGTCTTGAGACTTCATCTTTTTCTGCAAGAGTTTCTTCCTTCTGTTGTAGAGTTTATTAATGGCAGGGGATCACCAGACTGGCTTCCATTTTTTGGAGGATAGCATCTTGGTTCTGTTGGGTATGGCTAGTTCCATGCATTTATGTACATGCTCGTATAGTGCATTGGTGTATGATTTGGCAGTTATGCATCTATTTTCCATTGGCATGGGTGCCATGAAGTTAGCCACCTCTGTTTTTAGAAGCCCAAAGTCAGCTTTGGAGGAATTTTTCATGGTGGATACCTTTGCGGGGGGGGGGGGGTGAGATGTGGATTTCCATGGTGATTAGTTTGTGGTCTGATGTAACCAGGGAGGAATTGACTATTGTTGCAGAAAGTACAGTTTTGTACCTACCATAAATGCAGATGTTCGAGTGTTCACACTGCTGCAGTCATTACACTTGGGTTATCCTGCCGTCAGGCAGTCCCGCAATCGGCCTGAGTTCCAAAGTCTTGGTCCGGCGTTGGTTGCTGTTGCTTCTTCCCTGACGTCAGTGTGCCAGGGGTATATAAGATGCATCCAACGCCATTTTCTTCAGTTTTTCTTGCCCCAGATGTCAGGTACCCCCCAAGTAGGTAGGCAATACATATTGCTAATCAAAAAATATACAATAAAAACAATACCTTCAGATACCAGCAAATACACCCCAAAGGTTGTATAGGATAGAAAGGTATAGCTAAGTCCAGGTAGTTCAGAGGGGATGGAGGGAGGATAACCTGGACTGCAGCAGTGTGAACACTCGAACATCTACATTTATGGTAGGTACAAAACTGTACTATGTTCATCTTGTTACACTGCTGCGGTCATTACACTTGGGTAGAATCCCAAAGCTGAGGTTGGGTGGCTGGTCTATAAAGAGTTAGGATTGGCTATGAGACCCTGCAGAACTGCAGTGGCAAATCCTGCTCTGGATTTAGAGTAAAGAGGCAGGTGGTAATGCTTGGTAAAGGTGTGCACTGAACTCCAAGTTGCAGCCTCAAAAATTTCCTTGGTAGGTACTCCTCTGAGAAAGGCTGTTGAAGTGGCTGTTGCCCTGGTGGAATGTGGCCTAATGTTATTTGGGACTGATTTTCCATGCTGAGTGTAGCAGTACCGAATACAGTGTCCTATCCATTTGGATATAGTCTGCTTTGAGATAGTCTTGCCCTGTGATCCTGCAGCATATGCTACAAACAGTTGCTCAGTTTTCCTGAAAGACTTTGTTTTGTCCAAGTAGAAGCGTAGCTGTCTGTGTATGTCCTAAGAATGCAGAAGTTTCTCCCCTTTATTCTGGGGGTTTGGATAAAAAGTTGGCAAATGGATGGTTTGGTTAAGAGCCACACTAGATACCACCTTTGGCATAAAGGTAGGGTTTGTCCTTAAAGATGCCCTGTCCTGATGAAAAATGATAAAAGGTTCCACTGCCATTAATGTCTGTAGCTCTGAGACTCTTAATGCTGAAGTTACTGCCAGGAGCAGAGCTGGTTTTCATGATAAAAAGTTTAGATCTGCTGTATTGGCTGGCTCAAAAGGTGGTAGGGTCAGTTTTTCCAGAACGAAATTGAGGTCCCAAGTTGGTGTTGGTGCTTTCCAGGGAGGTCTTATGTTTTTAGCCCCTCTGAGGTACTGCTTTAGCAAGGGATGAGAGAATAAAGGAGAATCCGTGTTGTAATGTGCCAAAATGGCTGAGGCGTGGATCTTAATTGATGAGAAGGATAGGCCTCTGTCCAGCATCTCAGTTAAGTATTGTAAAATCTGAGGAATATTTGGAACAAGAGGGTCAAGGCAATCTGTTCCATTTTTCTGAGTAAGCTTTCCTGGTGCTAGGCCTCCTGGTCTCCAGAATGACATCCATAACAGCTTTAGAGAGATGTGTTGGCTGTTTGACTAATGTATCTGCCATGCAGCCAGGTTTAGGGTTTTGAGCTGACTGTGCAGGATCTGATTGTTTTGTTAAGTCAGAAGGTGTGGAATTTGAGGCAAAATCCATGGTGGGCCTTGAGCCAAGTTCCTTAAGATAGGGTACCAGTGCTGGCGTGGCCAGTCTGGAGCAATCAGGATCATCTGTGTTTTTTTTTGTCTGGCTTTTAGGAGTACCTCTGAAAGGAGAGGCAGTGGCGGGAAGGCATAAACTTTTAGGTTTTTCCAGCTGAACAGAAGAGCATATACTTTCCATGCTTGTTTGTGATAAGTCCTTGTGCAGAATTTTTGTAGTTGGCAATTCAGTGGGGAGGCAAAAAGATCTATGTCTGGGTATCATCACTTTTGCATTACCATGCTGAAGATTTGTGGATTCAATTTCCATTCATGAGGGCCCATGATATTTCTGCTTAGATCGTCTGCCAGAGTATTTTTCTTTCCTGGCAGGAATTGTGCTTGCAGGTGAACTTGATGCGTTAGAGCTGTGTTCCACAAGGTCATGGCTTGCCTGCATAGGGACTAAGAATGAGTGCCCCCTTGCTTGTTTATGTACCACATTACTGTGGTGTTGTCTGTCTTTAGTAGTAATTGTCCTGGATGTAGAAGGTCCTTGAAAGCTGTTAGGGCATTTTGAACAGCCAACATCTCTTTTTGATTGATGTGAAGATGCATCTGGTCTGTGGTCCACTTGCCCTGAATGCATTTTCCTGCCAAGTGTGCTCCCCAGGCGTAATCCGAAGCATCTGTTGTTAGAGTTTGACTGGCTGTGGGTTGGGTGAAAGGCTGACCCTTGTTTAGGTGACATGCCTGTGCCCACCATCGAAACTACTGTTGTAGGCAGGGAATCATTGGTATTACTGCTTCTAAACTGTGAGAGTGTTGAGTCCAAACACTTTTCAGGTACCATTGTAATTTCCTCATATGCAGTCTGGCATATGGTATTAGTAGTATACAGGATGCCATGAATCCCAGGGCCTGCAGAATTTTTCTTGCAGGGAGATGGGACTTTCTTGCCAGTAATTGAAAATATTGAGTTAGTTGAACTTGTTTGTCTGGCATGAGGTAAGCCATCTTGGCCGTTGTATTTAAGTTGGCACCCAGGAATATAATCTGTTGCGAGGGCACTAGTTTTGACTTCTTTTCATTTACTGTGTACCCTAGAGAAATTAGGAACCTTTTTACAAACGCCAGATGCTGTAGAAAAATGTCCTTTGTCTCTGCTTGAATGAGGCAGTCGTCCAGGTATGGATATATTTGAATTCCTTTTTGTCTGCAAAATGCAATTACTGGTGCCAGGCATTTTGTGAAGACCCTGGGCGCAGTAGATAAGCCAAAGGGCAGTGCAGAGAATTGGTACTGCATTGTATCAGCTTTGAATCTGAGGTATCTTCTGCAATTTTGTCTGATAGGGACATGCAGGTATGCCTCTTTGAGGTCCAGAGTAATAAGATCAAGCCTTCTTGCCCAGCATGGGAAGAAGCTGCTGTAATGTCAACATTTTGAATTTCGGAATATCCAGGTAAGTGTTCAGAATTGAAAGGTCTAGTATGGGCCTCCAGGCTTTGTCCTTTCTGGGGACCAAGAAGAGTCTTGAGTAAAATCCTTGTCCTTGTTCCTGTTGTGGTACTTTTTGAATAGCTCTCATGTCCATGAGGGCTGAAATTTGTTTTTGTGCCTCTGCCCATTGATTTTGTGGCAGGTCTGGCATTCCTTTTAGCCTTGGTAAAGTATGAAAGTGGAATCTGTAACCCTGAGACACAATATTCAGGACCCATTTGTCTTGGGTGATTGTTAGCCAGTTTTGAGAAAAAAGTGCTAGTTTTTCCTCTAAGGGGGCTTCCAAAAGGGACGTGCTTGGCGTATGAAGGGGAAAGTCATTGTGACTGTTTCCTGTAAGGTTGAGACTTGTCCTCACCACCTTTTGGGGTTGAGGTGCCCCACTGTCGTTGTCTGTTTGAGCCTTGGGGTTGAGATCTGCCTCTTGGGCATCTGTATCTGCCTCTCTGTGGCCTGTCTGATACTGGAAAGGACCAATTCTTTGTTGGCCAATTTCTGCTAAACCGAGGTGGCTGTACCTGTAAGAAATCTTTGACTGTTTGCATAGATTTAGTTTTATCCTCCATTTTCTTTAACACCTCTTCTGCCTTAACACCAAACAAAGTATCATGCTGTACAGGAGCATCCAACAATTTTGCTTTAACATGATCAGGTAAACTTTGTTCTTTTAACCAAGCATGTCTTCGAATCACAGAACCTGTAACTGCGGCTCTACAAGAGGCCTCTAAAGAATCAAAACCACATTGCAGAGTATGTTTTCCCACCTGTTCAACTGCATGCAATAAATCCTGCATTTCTTTACAATCAGGAGCTTCTGAGATTGCAAGCATTTTCTGTTTTAACTGAGCCATTAAATATAGTTGGTACTTAATCATGTGAAATTGGCAATTTAAAACTCTTACTGCTAAAGTTGCAGAAGTGTATACTTTCTTCCCCCATCTATTCAAAGCTCTGGAATCTCTGTCAGAGGGTACTGGATTTTTTGCAATGGAAGCCTTAACCCCTTTTTGACCATGGGAAATAGTTTCTGGATCAGCAGAAGGATTTTTATAAAGAAACTTGTGAGAGTCAGGGACTCTATAATACCTATATGGCTTGGCTGGAGCAGGGGGCAAAGAGTCAGGAGATGAACTGGATTCAGAGAACACATCATCCACAATATCTAGCACTGGCGGAATAGCCAGGGGCCTGTGTTGAGGCAATAAGAGGAAATCCCTGAGTCTTTTCTCGGATTCTGAGTAATCCTGGCTTTCCCAATGGAAATGCTCCCTCATCCTCAGGAGGAGAGGCTGAAGGGATAGATTCTTCAGCATCAGAGTCCTCATAGGGGTCAATTAGGTTCAAGTATACTATGCCGTCGGATCAGCCGCTACCGACTCCCACTGACTCCTCTGATCTGGTCTGAAGAGGAATCAGAGGAAATGGAAACCTGATCAGAGGAGTCAGTCTGTATCCTGCCTAGGCCTTTTCTCAGGAGGGGGATGAAAACCCCTGATTAGAGTAATGAGGTCTTCAGCCATTTTAAGCATCTGTTTCTTAGGCATGGAGGACTGTCCAGGAGAATGCTGTACTTGTTTCTTTGTCTTTAATGATACCTTTGTCTTGGCTGTTGTTTTAATAGTAAGTTGTGAAGGTCTGAAAACACCCTCAGAAGCCGATGCCTGCTCAGCAGGCCCAATACCTTGAGTTTCCAGAGGCCTAGATGTCTCCACGTGGGAATCGGTAGCGGGTGTCAGGGGCTGCGAAAGCGCCTCACTGAGAACCGGCGAACCGGTGACTGGCCTAGAACAGGTTTCGTCGTCGGTTTTGGACCTCAAATGTCTGTCTTTATCCTTGTCTTTGCGTTATTCCGGTATTGAGGTCATCGGCTGATCCTACAGCATCGTATAATTGAACCTTCGGCCAAAGTAGTGCAAAGCAAAATCAAAATGTCTTTTTATAGTGCGTTTGTTAAATCTAGCACAAAACCGACAACTAGTGACATCGTGATCAGGGCCTAGGCATGGAATACAGTAAGAGTGGAAGTCCTTATGAGGTATTTGCTTCCCACAAGAAATACAATTATTAACTTTTTCTGACATCGGTCTGAGGCAAGAAAAAAGTTTCCCCAATGGGGTACTTAGCTTTATTGAAGACTTCGGATCTGAAATTCGACTTCGAAAATCTCAGGAGTCGGCCGACCGGCACATGCGAACTGCTTCTGTTTCGGGCACCGCGCGGCAAGAAAGACAGAAAAAAATGGCGTTGGATGCATCTTATATATCCCTGGCGCACTGACGTCAGGGAAGAAGCGACACCAACCAACGCCGGACCAAGACTTTGGAACTCAGGCCGACTGCGGGACCACCTGACGGCAGGATAACCCAAGTGTAATGACTGCAGCAGTGTAACATGATGAAAACCAACAGTTGCCCATGTTAGTAATAACCAGGTCAAGGATGTTGCTTCCTCTAGTGGGGGTAAAAATGACCTGGGTCAGGGCATTGGAACTGATGAATTCCAGGAAGCACTGGGCCAGTGAATTGCTGCATGAGTAGTTTTCCCAGCTGATGGAGGAGTAGTTGAAGTCACCTAGTATGAGAGTGTTGGGGTGGATCTTAATAGTTTCCAGGGTGCTTAGGAATGTGGAATGAGTCTCCTGGGACATGGTTGGGGACCTATAGTAGGCTATGACCTGAATCGCTGCCTTACCCAATGTTAGTTGTACCTGGAGTATCTCAGATATGTTATGCTGGGCTACTAATCTGGAGGTGTGCGTATCCTTTATGAATATGGAGACACCACCGCCTTTGGAGCTTTGGTCCATGTTCTGGGCCGAAAGGTGTGGAATGAGTTATAGGTTGGTTGCGCAGGGGTGCTTTCTGCTGCTTTAAACCAGGTCTCCGTTACAGCACAAATGGTGATGTTCTCCATTTTGAGGAGTGCTTCGAGTGAGTGCATCTTGAAATTTAGACTTCTAACGTTGAGCAGCATGACCCTCAGATTGTATTTATTTATAGCTGTTACTGTTGTAATTTGGTTGCTGATAGAGTCTTCAAAACTGAATGAGTCTCTTCTAACACTATGGGAAATGCATCTGGATTAACAGAAACTTAAAGGAAAACATACATAAAATAAACATTCTTATACCTTTCATCAATGAAAGACAATCCACATGGAGTAAATGCTCTGCAATGAACAGCAATTGAAAATAAAACACAAACCAATTGTTCGCAGAGCAAAGCAATGGTAGGGAAACCAAGTACTCCAAAATGTACGATGTACTCCAAAAGATGAAAAAGTCTCAAATCTCCAAATTAGTAAAAACAGGTTTATTCGAATAAAATGCGGTGAGCGCTTTCACTAAAGTAGCTTCATCAGACCATATTACAAAATACACAAAAAGACAATCAGTTTAAATATGTAAAAAGGCGACAAAAGAGTAGATTTCCTTAAAGGAACATGCTACATAAAGGCTACAAAATACTAACATATACTAAAAATAATCAACAACTTATTAAAATTCTAAGTCTCCTAGACCTTAATAATAAAACATAGGGAACTAAAGTTCCTTGGGGAGACATACTGCATATAAATTTCCTAACATAATATAAAATAAAAAATAACAAACATTGGAATGATCAACTACTTACTTAAAGACTTTAAGTCTCCTGGACTTTAACAGTGGGCATAGGGGAACCCTGCCATTGAGTCCAGGGGGTAAGTCAGCCCTGAACTTAATAATCCAATTGACTTCACAGTTCTCCGTGTGATTTTCAATGTCCCCCCTTCTAGGTGTCCTAAAAATCTGCTGAAGAATCCTGAATCTAAACTCATGGTTAGGTCCACTTTCAATGGTATGTTTAGCAAGGGCATTAAAGGAATGACCTTTCCTAATGTGGTACATATGTTCGCGTATCCTGTCCCTTAATAGGCGGTTGGTTTTGCCTATGTAATATGCTGGACAGGAAGTGCAGGTTGCTAAATATACAACATCCTTGGACATGCAACTACCTCTAACTCGAATGATGTAATTGCCAGTTCCATGAGGAGGTCTAAAGACTGGATCGAGAAGGATGTAAGAACAAAAATTACATCTAAGGCAGGGTTCCATGTAGGGTCCCTCTGTACATCTGTCATGTGAAACAGGTTTAGGATAGCATAATAATTGCTTAATATTCTTTTTATTACGATAAACAAATCTAGGTTTATCCCCTGTCAATTTCTTGACAACGGGGTCAACCGACAGGACATGCCAATGTTTGAAAATGACATCTTTAATGGCACCAACATCTTTGGTGTAATATATGGGGAACAATACGTCATTATTTTGTGTAGAACATGCACTGGGTTGTTGTATCACAGAATGATTGACACGAGCCCTAGCTGCTCCTTCGGAGAAATAGGGCATAGCTCTATTACTCCTCAGTGCAGTAATCCCCTCCATACCCTTGCTAACATCTAAAGCACTATAACCTCGTTCCCTAAACATCTTATCCAAGTTTGCCATGCCTATGACAAAGTCAGAGTCTCGTGGAATATATCTGGACGTCCGCATGGACTGTCCACGGACAACATTATTATACACATATCCAGGATGCATGCTGGACCGATGCAACAGACTATTCCTGTAACTAGATTTCCTGTATAGTCCAGTGTTCACGATTCCTCCTGGTAATTTTTCCACATATACATCCAAGAAAGGAATGCTGACATGTGACCATTCCATCGTAAAACTAAGGAACCATATGGAGTCATTAATCGAACTAAAGAATTCATTCAATTGTGCTGGTGTACCTCTCCAAACCAAAAACAGGTCGTCCACAAAACGCCTGTAGAAAGGTACATATAATTTAAATAACTCATTCCTAAAGAGGTGTACATGTTCCCATTCAGCCATTACTAGGTTGGCGTAGCTATTGGCACACGGTGTGCCCATAGCTACGCCGTCCCGCTGTAAATAAAAACTATCCTGGAAACAGAACACATTTGATTCCAAAACCTTCCTCAGTAGGGATGTAACCAGCTCAATGTTAAAGGGAGAATCCAACCTCCTGAGATGGGTGTCTATCATGTCCAGTCCCTCTGCATTGGGAATAACAGTAAACAGCGACTGGACATCCATCGTCACCCAAAGTAATTCATCCGTCTGCGTACAAGTACTAACAAACTCATAAAAATCCAAAAGAAATTGTTTGGTATCTCTAAGAATAGACAAATTTGCTTCAACTACAGGTCTCAACAGAGTCTCGACAAAAATTGAGAGGGGTTCAGTCGACCAGCCTCTGCCTGCAACTATCGGCCTCATTGGAGGTGCGATCGAGTCTTTGTGGATTTTGGGAAGCCCTTGAATAGTGGGTACTAATGGGTGTGCAACATACAAAAAGTTGTAAAGTTCTTGATTGATGACACTGTTGTCAAGTAAAGTATAAAGTAACGATCTAACCCTATCAATAATGACATCTACTCTTGTCTCAGTGATCGATTCATAGAATCTATCATTCATCAGCATATCTACCATATCTGCGTTGTATCTATCTGAGTCAAAAACAACTATCCCTCCACCTTTGTCGGCAGGGCGTATTGTGATGTCACGGTTGTTGCATAGACTATCTAGGGCTGTCCTCTGTTCAAGACTCAAATTATGCTTACATCTATTATATGTAGTCTGTCTGCTACTCATACAGTAAAGTTCATCCTCAACCAGTTTACTGTAGGCTGCAACCAATGGATGAAGGGGTGGAACAAATGTACTGGGTTTCCTAAGGGTATCAATTGTGGGCGTATGGTCAGGCTGTTTAAAAAAATCCTTAATGAGAGATTCCTAATGAATAACTTGAAATCTTTCAAAGTTTCCTCTAATCTACTATACCTACTAGGAATGAATGTTAGGCCCTTGGAAAGTACTTGGAGTTCAGGGCCACTCAAAGTATGGCTGGACAAATTAAAAACTAATTCTGTATCTTTCTCTCCCACATCTTCTTGATACTCCGATTGGAGGAGGTGTCCGGGGATAACTTCCTCTTGTGACGTCCCCTGCTGTTGGACCTGAACCTCTCCTCTCTTGTGTATGTTTTGATGGGAAAAGGGAGTTTATCAGTAAGCTGGGGAGAACCCATTAAGGAAGTGGCAGTCTGTCGCTCACTGGTGTTGGTAGAGACCCGCTCCTTCCCAGCCCCTGAAATAAGAGTTTTCCTACGAACAACAGGATCAAGGGCTTGAGTACAATCCCCCTCTTTAGTCATAGAATTCATGACTGCTCTATCAATATCAACAACAACAGTGGTGTCAGAACCAGTATCAGAAACCATATTCATACTATCATGATTAGGCATATTATCAGAAATAACTGGATTTACATTATCAGAAATAACTAAATTTACATTATCAGTGCTGTTAACTAAATCAACTCCATTGTTTAAAGGTGCAACAGTCCTTGTAATGTGTCCAGTACTAGCTGTGGCATTACTAATGCCACCATTGATGTCATGTCTAGGCCAGGTGAAAATTTGGCCGAATTTAAAGCGAGTACTGTCCCTTAGTAGTTTAGATCTTTTTTGATTCAGTAGGCGCCTCTCATATTGTATAACTTTGTCCAAAATGCCATTAAAGGCATTATCTACAGCAAAGTCCGGATATGCTGCATAAATGTCTGACTGGCTCTTCCTTATAACATCTCTAAGTGCCGTTTCAATCGGCAGAAAAAAGGCATTCATCAGTTTCATATAATTGAGGCTTACCTCAATATTAAGTTGCTGTCAGTCGAACAAAAGCTCGGGATAAAGGGTGCCCGTGGTAGGCATCTTGAGCACCCTCAACCCTCTCGGCACGATCCTGCGTTGAATACAGACCTCAAAGTGTTGTCTTTGGGTCTGTAGGCGTTTTAATTTAAACAGCTCTTGCTCCAATTTCTCTGTCACCAGTCGCAAACCCTCTCGGTCATACTCCAAATTGTTGGTATCATTGCCGCCATCCATCGTGTCTCCTATATCCCCAAAGAATGCTAAAGGATTCTCCTCCGCTCTTAAACAGTCGGCCAAACGGTCACAAACTAGTCTCGGCATTGCAGGAACTTCCTGTGTGTTATGTGGAACATACGGCAGTTCCACTTGAACTTGTTCCCCTCCGATCATGCCTCCGGTGGAATGTAGCAGCTAAACAGTAAATCAATGAAAGACAATCCACACGGAGTAAATGCTCTGCAATGAACAGCAATTGAAAATAAAACACAAACCAAATGTTCGCAGAGCAAAGCAATGGTAGGGAAACCAAATACTCCAAAATGTACGATGTACTCCAAAAGATGAAAAAGTCTCAAATCTCCAAATTAGTAAAAACAGGTTTATTCGAATAAAATGCGGTGAGCGCTTTCACTGAGGTAGCTTCATCAGACCATATTACAAAATACACAAAAAGACAATCAGTTTAAATATGTAAAAAGGCGCCAAAAGAGTAGATTTCCTTAAAGGAACATACTACATGGAGACTACAAAATACTAACATATACTAAAATTGATCAACAACTTATTAAAATTCTAAGTCTCCTGGACTTTAATAATAAAACATAGGGGACTGAAGTTCCTTGGGGAGACATACTGCATATAAATTTCCTAACATAATGTAAAATAACAAACATTGGAATAATCAACTATTTACTTAAAACTTTAAGTCTCCTGGACTTTAACAATGGGCGTAGGGGAACCCTGCCATTGAGTCCAGGGGGTAAGTCAGCCCTGAACTTAATAATCCAATTGACTTCACAGTTCTCCGTGTGATTTTCAATGTCCCCCCTTCTAGGTGTCCTAAAAATCTGCTGAAGAATCCTGAATCTAAACTCATGGTTAGGTCCACTTTCAATGGTATGTTTAGCAAGGGCATTGAAAGAATGACCTTTCCTGATGTGGTACATATGTTCGCGTATCCTGTCCCTTAATAGGCGGTTGGTTTTGCCTATGTAATATGCTGGACAGGAAGTGCAGGTTGCTAAATATACGACATCCTTGGACATGCAACTACCTCTAACTCGAATGATGTAATTGCCAGTTCCATGAGGAGGTCTAAAGACTGGATCGAGAAGGATGTAAGAACAAAAATTACACCTAATTACACCGATTCTATGAATCGATCACTGAGACAAGAGTAGATGTCATTATTGATAGGGTTAGATCGTTACTTTATACTTTACTTGACAACAGTGTCATCAATCAATAACTCTACAACTTTTTGTATGTTGCACACCCATTAGTACCCACTATTCAAGGGCTTCCCAAAATCCACAAAGACCCGATTGCACCTCCAATGAGGCCGATAGTTGCAGGCAGAGGTTGGTCGACTGAACCCCTCTCAATTTTTGTCGAGACTTTGTTGAGACCTGTAGTTGAAGCAAATTTGTCTATTCTTAGAGATACTAAACAATTTCTTTTGGATTTTTATGAGTTTGTTAGTACTTGTACGCAGACGGATGAATTACTTTGGGTGACGATGGATGTCCAGTCGCTGTTTACTGTTATTCCCAATGCAGAGGGACTGGACATGATAGACACCCATCTCAGGAGGTTGGATTCTCCCTTTAACATTGAGCTGGTTACATCCCTACTGAGGAAGGTTTTGGAATCAAATATGTTCTGTTTCCAGGATAGTTTTTATTTACAAGGACGCCGGTAGCTATGGGCACATCATGTGCCAATAGCTACGCCAACCTAGTAATGGCTGAATGGGAACATGTACACCTCTTCAGGAATGAGTTATTTAAATTATATGTACCTTTCTACAGGCGTTTTGTGGATGACCTGTTTTTGGTCTTGAGAGGTACACCAGCACAATTGAATGAATTTTTTAGTTCGATTAATGACTCCATATGGTTCCTTAGTTTTACGATGGAATGGTCACATGTTAGCATTCCTTTCTTGGATGTATATGTGGAAAAATTACCAGGAGGAATTGTGAATACTGGACTATACAGGAAATCTAGTTACAGGAATAGTCTGTTGCATCGGTCCAGCATGCACCCTGGATATGTGTATAATAATGTTGTCCGTGGACAGTCCATGCGGACGTCTAGATATATTCCACGAGACTCTGATTTTGTCATAGGCATGGTAAACCTGGATAAGATGTTTAGGGAACGAGGTTTAGTGCTTTAGATGTTAGCAAGGGTATGGAGGGGATTACTGCACTGAGGAGTAATAGAGCTATGCCCTATTTCTCCGAAGGAGCAGCCAGGGCTCGTGTCAATCATTCTGTGATACAACAACCCAGTGCATGTCCTACACAAAATAATGACGTATTGTTCCCCATTTATTACACCAAAGATGTTGGTGCCATTAAAGATGTCATTTTCAAACATTGGCATGTCCTGTCGGTTGACCCCGTTGTCAAGAAATTGACAGGGGATAAACCTAGATTTGTTTATCGTAATAAAAAGAATATTAAGCAATTATTATGCTATCCTAAACCTGTTTCAAATGACAGATGCACAGAGGGACCCTACATGGAACCCTGTCTTAGGTGTAATTTTTGTTCTTACATCCTTCTCGATCCAGTCTTTAGACCTCCTCATGGAATTGGCAATTACATCATTCGAGTTAGAGGTAGTTGCATGTCCAAAGATGTTGTATATTTAGCAACCTGCACTTCCTGTCCAGCATATTACATAGGCAAAACCAACCGCCTATTAAGGGACAGGATACGCGAACATATGTACCACATCAGGAAAGGTCATTCTTTCAATGCCCTTGCTAAACATACCATTGAAAGTGGACCTAACCATGAGTTTAGATTCAGGATTCTTCAGCAGATTTTTAGGACACCTAGAAGGGGGGACATTGAAAATCACACGGAGAACTGTGAAGTCAATTGGATTATTAAGTTCAGGGCTGATTTACCCCCTGGACTCAATGGCAGGGTTCCCCTACGCCCATTGTTAAAGTCCAGGAGACTTAAAGTTTTTAAGTAAATAGTTGATTATTCCAATGTTTGTTATTTTACATTACGTTAGGAAATTTATATGCAGTATGTCTCCCCAAGGAACTTTAGTTCCCTATGTTTTATTATTAAGGTCTAGGAGACTTAGAATTTTAATAAGTTGTTGATTTTTAATATATGTTAGTATCTTGTAGCCTTTATGTAGTATGTTCCTTTAAGGAAATCTACTCTTTTGGCGCCTTTTTACATATTTAAACTGATTGTCTTTTTGTGTATTTTGTAATATGGTCTGATGAAGCTACCTCAGTGAAAGCGCTCACACCATTTTATTCGAATAAACCTGTTTTTACTAATTTGGAGATTTGAGACTTTTTCATCTTTTGGAGTACATCGTACATTTTGGAGTATTTGGTTTCCCTACCATTGCTTTGCTCTGCGAACATTTGGTTTGTGTTTTATTTTCAATTGCTGTTCATTGCAGAGCATTTACTCCATGTGGATTGTCTTTCATTGATTTACTGTTTAGCTGCTACATTCCACCGGAGGCATGATCGGAGGGGAACAAGTTCAAGTGGAACTGCCGTATGTTCCAGATAACACACAGGAAGTTCCTGCAATGCCGAGACTAGTTTGTGACCGTTTGGCCGACTGTTTAAGAGTGGAGGAGAATCCTTTAGCATTCTTTGGGGATATAGGAGACACGATGGATGGCGGCAATGATACCAACAATTTGGAGTATGACCGAGAGGGTTTGCGACTGGTGACAGAGAAATTGGAGCAAGAGCTGTTTAAATTAAAACGCCTACAGACCCAAAGACAACACTTTGAGGTCTGTATTCAATGCCGGATCGTGCCGAGAGGGTTGAGGGTGCTCAAGATGCCTACCACGGGCACCCTTTATCCCGAGCTTTTGTTCGACTGGCAGCAACTTAATATTGAGGTAAGCCTCAATTATATGAAACTGATGAATGCCTTTTTTCTGCCGATTGAAACGGCACTTAGAGATGTTATAAGGAAGAGCCAGTCAGACATTTATGCAGCATATCCGGACTTTGCTGTAGATAATGCCTTTAACGGCATTTTGGACAATGTTATACAATATGAGAGGCGCCTACTAAATCAAAAAAGATCTAAACTACTAAGGGACAGTACTGACTTTAAATTCGGCCAAATTTTCACCTGGCCTAGACATGACATCAATGGTGGCATTAGTAATGCCACAGCTAGTACTGGACACATTACAAGGACTGTTGCACCTTTAAACAATGGAGTTGATTTAGTTAACAGCACTGATAATGTAAATTTAGTTATTTCTGATAATGTAAATCCAGTTATTTCTGATAATATGCCTAATCATGATAGTATGAATATGGTTTCTGATACTGGTTCTGACACCACTGTTGTTGTTGATATTGATAGAGCAGTCATGAATTCTATGACTAAAGAGGGGATTGTACTCAAGCCCTTGATCCTGTTGTTCGTGAGGAAAACTCTTATTTCAGGGGCTGGGAAGGGCGGGTCTCTACCAACACCAGTGAGCGACAGACTGCCACTTCCTTAATGGGTTCTCCCCAGCTTACTGATAAACTCCCTTTTCCCATCAAAACATACACAAGAGAGGAGAGGTTCAGGTCCAACAGCAGGGGGCGTCACAAGAGGAAGTTATCCCCGGACACCTCCTCCAATCGGAGTATCAAGAAGATGTGGGAGAGAAAGATACAGAATTAGTTTTTAATTTGTCCAGCCATACTTTGAGTGGCCCTGAACTCCAAGTACTTTCTAAGGGCCTAACATTCATTCCTAGTAGGTATAGTAGATTAGAGGAAACTTTGAAAGATTTCAAGTTATTCATTAGGAACCTCTCATTAAAGATTTTTTTTAAACAGCCTGACCGTATGTCTACAATTGGTACCCTTAGGAAACCCAGTACATTCGTTCCACCCCTTCATCCATTGGTTGCAGCCTACAGTAAACTGGTTGAGGATGAACTTTACTGTATGAGTAGCAGACAGACTGTATATAATAGATGTAGGCATAATTTGAGTCTTGAACAGAGGACAGCCCTAGATAGTCTATGCAACAACCGTGACATCACAATACGCCCTGCCGACAAAGGTGGAGGGATAGTTGTTTTTGACTCAGATAGATACAACGCAGATATGGTAGATATGCTGATGAATGATAGATTCTATGAATCGATCACTGAGACAAGAGTAGATGTCATTATTGATAGGGTTAGATCGTTACTTTATACTTTACTTGACAACAGTGTGATCAATCAAGAACTCTACAACTTTTTGTATGTTGCACACCCATTAGTACCCACTATTCAAGGGCTTCCCAAAATCCACAAAGACCCGATTGCACTTCCAATGAGGCCGATAGTTGCAGGCAGAGGTTGGTCGACTGAACCCCTCTCAATTTTTGTCGAGACTTTGTTGAGACCTGTAGTTGAAGCAAATTTGTCTATTCTTAGAGATACTAAACAATTTCTTTTGGATTTTTATGAGTTTGTTAGTACTTGTATGCAGACGGATGAATTACTTTGGGTGACGATGGATGTCCAGTCGCTGTTTACTGTTATTCCCAATGCAGAGGGACTGGACATGATAGACACCCATCTCAGGAGGTTGGATTCTCCCTTTAACATTGAGCTGGTTACATCCCTACTGAGGAAGGTTTTGGAATCAAATGTGTTCTGTTTCCAGGATAGTTTTTATTTACAGCGGGACGGCGTAGCTATGGGCACACCGTGTGCCAATAGCTACGCCAACCTAGTAATGGCTGAATGGGAACATGTACACCTCTTTAGGAATGAGTTATTTAAATTATATGTACCTTTCTACAGGCGTTTTGTGGACGACCTGTTTTTGGTTTGGAGAGGTACACCAGCACAATTGAATGAAGTTTTTGGTTTGGAGAGGTACACCAGCACAATTGAATGAGTTCTTTATTTCGATTAATGACTCCTTATGGTTCCTTAGTTTTACGATGGAATGGTCACATGTCAACATTCCTTTCTTGGATGTATATGTGGAAAAATTACCAGGAGGAATCATGAATACTGGACTATACAGGAAATCTAGTTACAGGAATAATCTGTTGCATCGGTCCAGCATGCACCCTGGATATGTGTATAACAATGTTGTTCGTGGACAGTCCATGCGGACGTCCAGATATATTCCACGAGACTCTGATTTTGTCATAGGCATGGCAAACCTGGATAAGATGTTTAGGGAACGAGGTTATAGTGCTTTAGATGTTAGCAAGGGTATGGAGGGGATCACTGCACTGAGGAGTAATAGAGCTATGCCCTATTTCTCCGAAGGAGCAGTTAGGGCTCGTGTCAATCATTCTGTGATACAACAATCCAGTGCATGTTCTACACAAAATAATGACGTATTGTTCCCCATTTATTACACCAAAGATGTTGGTGCCATTAAAGATGTCATTTTCAAACATTGGCATGTCCTGTCGGTTGACCCCGTTGTCAAGAATTTGACAGGGGATAAACCTAGATTTGTTTATCATAATAAAAAGAATATTAAGCAATTATTATGCTATCCTAAACCTGTTTCAAATGACAGATGCACAGAGGGACCCTACATGGAACCCTGTCTTAGGTGTAATTTTTGTTCTTACATCCTTCTCGATAAAGTCTTTAGACCTCCTCATGGAACTGGCAATTACATCATTCGAGTTAGAGGTAGTTGCATGTCCAAGGATGTCGTATATTTAGCAACCTGCACTTCCTGTCCAGCATATTACATAGGCAAAACCAACCGCCTATTAAGGGACAGGATACGCGAACATATGTACCACATCAGGAAAGGTCATTCTTTCAATGCCCTTGCTAAACATACCATTGAAAGTGGACCTAACCATGAGTTTAGATTCAGGATTCTTCAGCAGATTTTTAGGACACCTAGAAGGGGGGACATTGAAAATCACACTGAGAACTGTGAAGTCAATTGGATTATTAAGTTCAGGGCTGATTTACCCCCTGGACTCAATGGCAGGGTTCCCCTACGCCCATTGTTAAAGTCCAGGAGACTTAAAGTTTTTAAGTAAGTAGTTGATCATTCCAATGTTTGTTATTTTACATTACGTTAGGAAATTTATATGCAGTATGTCTCCCCAAGGAACTTTAGTTCCCTATGTTTTATTATTAAGGTCTAGGAGACTTAGAATTTTAATAAGTTGTTGATTTTTAATATATGTTAGTATCTTGTAGCCTTTATGTAGTATGTTCCTTTAAGGAAATCTACTTTTTTGGCGCCTTTTTACATATTTAAACTGATTGTCTTTTTGTGTATTTTGTAATATGGTCTGATGAAGCTACCTCAGTGAAAGCGCTCACCGCATTTTATTCGAATAAACCTGTTTTTACTAATTTGGAGATTTGAGACTTTTTCATCTTTTGGAGTACATCGTACATTTTGGAGTATTTGGTTTCCCTACCATTGCTTTGCTCTGCGAACATTTGGTTTGTGTTTTATTCTTATACCTTTGTTTTATTTCCTCCTGCAATGTTAGCATGTTATCAGCATTACAACTATTTAAAATTTAACATTTTTTGTTTTGAAGCAAAAAATGCATAGACAAATAACAATTTTCAGAAAAAGTGTCCCTGGGGCCATCTGTCAGATACTGCCTGGTAACATATTATCTTTGCTTACAGTATCTTCCCATATTGTTCATAAATCAAATAAAATAAGAATAATTACCCTAGTCGTGACAATAAGCCGCAATGGTACAGCGGTAGCGTTGTTGCCTCACAGCAAGAGGTTCTCCTGTTCGATTCTCGGCTGGAGTGCCTTCTGTGTGGAGTCTGCATGTCCTCCCCGCAGTCGAATGGCCTCCGAAAGACATGCGGGAATGGGCGTGCCTTCGCTGAAGGTTGGGCGTCGGGCTGGCAACTCGGCACCATAAAAATTGACTGCCAATCATTAGCAGACCGGAGTTCCACTGTGGCGACCCCTAACTGAGAAAATCCGAAAAGACAAACAACAATAGTCGTGACACTGGAGGTGGTATGTGAAAGGGATGCCCATCCTTGAACAAGAGTGCCTTGCCAACACAATGATGGCCGCCATGATGCAGTCAAGCCATAGAACAAAAATTCACAGTAAGTTGCTTTTGTTTTGTAGTAAAATCAATGAGCTACTAAGAATATTAGTTGACATTAGCATTTAAATTAATTACAAAATCAAGTAGAGGAATAAGACATCAAATTACAAAATAAACACAGTAATGCAAACGTACAGCACATATGTAATAAGATACAAATATGGTAGGATGCAGGCTTACAATGCTTATGCTTTACATGCTACAAACGTTTATTTATTTAAAATTTGTTTACTGGGAAAATCCGACTGGGCTAGAAAGTGCCTATTTTCAGTGGAGGCCCGAATAAATTTTAGCTCAGAAATTCAGGCAGAATATATACATTTTTTTTGTTTTGCTTTCCAAGGGGTAGCAACGTGTGGTTTGGTTCATACAAAGAGGTGCTATACATTGTTCACTGAATAAGTTAACATACTACCCTAATTGCATCATGGAGCCATTCACTGCACTGGAAGGAAGATGCAACAAGGCCGTAGCTCTCTTGTTCAAGTGGCGCATACATCCCAATTCCATCCTATCGCTGTTGTCACGCCTAATCCTTGTTCTTATAATACAAACACCCACTTTCAAATGACATATGTCTGATTACTACTTTTATAACACAAAGAATGCCCCTCCCCATTTCTTCATATTTCAGGCATTTGTTGTTGTAATAAGTTACCTTTTTATCTTCTCTGTAGAATTCTATATTCCCAGCAGCAACACTTCAAAATTAAATTCTCCACTCTGTGTTCACATACACAGTATGCAAGTACTGTTTCCTTAAGCAAAAATCAAAAAGTCTGGGGTATAAGCCATATGAAGAGAAATGTATCTTTAATTTGGACTAAGGATTGATTAAGTAACCAGGTGACTGGGCTGTCCAAATGGTGTTTTCAGCCATGACCCATTTGGTAGTAACAATGTCATGACATAGTACAACAGTTATAAAGATATAGGACCAAAGCTGAGCTTTGATGTGCCCATATGAAGTAACTGTTGTCAGAATACATTTATAACAATTTATGCATGCTAGGTGCATACAGTGACTCAACAGGACACTACGAAGGTTAAAAAAAAGCTTTGTACAGTGTGTGCTTGTTGTGTGTCTAGTGTTATGTTAACAACTGTGTTGAAAGGAATATTTGCAGCCTTCACTGAGATGATCAGGCAGATTTTCCCCCCTAAAGGTGGGATCATTTTTTAGCTTTCTGATGTCCTACAGGAGTGAGTTCTATTTATTTATTTATTTTACATTTGTTGACCGGGATAGTCCGACTGGATACATGTTCATTTTCAGCAGAGGCCCGGGGAGAAAAGCTCCAAACATACATACAAAGACTATTACATATAAATGTAAAAACATTTGTCAAGATCAATATATAAGATGTAAGCTTACATATTAGATGAAAATCTATTGTAATCTTTTGTATGGCTCAAAGCAGCATTTGATAAAAACATTCATAAATTCATACTCCCATCAGTTTAACAATTAATTCATTGTTATTAGGTTATAGACAAAAACTTGGGATGTAGTCAAAGTAGAGGAAGACGACCTGTTGTAGCATACAGGCATGTAGTATTAGTTAGTCTGGATTGGTGTATGGGCACAGCCAGTGTAGTTTGAAGTACTGTCTTAGTTTTTTCTTGAATTGCATTGGGGAGAGTTCTGAGATAAGGTCAGCAGTAAGGGAGTTCCAGGTTTTGCCCACAGAGTTGGCAAATAGTGATTCTCCAGCTAAATTATTAGCTTTGAAAGTTTGTCAGATGAGAGTAGTACCCTAAGGTTACTATAGGGAGTAATTAGGTTAACGAGTGCGGGCATATTTTCAGGCTGATAGAGAATCTTGTGAGCTACTATCAGTTGATTGACCAAATGTAGACTAGGTAATTCAAGCCACCCTAGAGAGTTTAGGTTGAGACAGTGATGGGTTCTGAAAGCTGTGCCAGTGGCAAATCTGGCAATGTTATTATAGCAACTAGAGTGGAGAGAAGGTGTGTTCAGGCAATGACAGTTCTAGCTAGCGGAGTTAGGAAGGGCTTAATCCTACAGAGAGATCCAAGTTTTTTATTGACAGTCTTGATAGTTTGACTATGTGTGCATCGAACTTGAGGTTATTGTCAACTATTACTCCTAAAAGTTTGGTAGAGGGGTCAGGAGAAATGATGGTCCCATTGTTAGACCTTATAGTAAAGGCTGGTAAGTGGTGTCTACTGTTGGGGGAGAAAAGTAATATTGTTTGGATTTAATAAGTCTGTTAAGGAGACAGTTTTCTACTGTGTTAAAAGTGGCTTGAGAAACTATCTGAAGGTTCCTGGGAGAGGTGGTTGAGCATATTAAAGTTGAATCATCTGCATATTGGACACAGATTGCATCTGGGATGACCTTATGTAGGTCATTAATAAAGACAGAAAATAGGGGAGGTCCTAATATAGATTCCTGGGGAACTCCCAGGGTGATGGGTAGTAGGGTAGATAATTTGTCCTTCCCTAAGACAGCTTGGTGTCTACCATTCAGATATGATTGGAACCACTTGAAAGACTGGTTGTCAAGGGAGATGGTTTTAGTGTTAGTATGAGGAGTTGATGGTTAACCACAGCAAAGGTCTTTGAAAGATCCAGAAAGAGGTCAGAGGAGAGTTTGTTATTGTTCCGATTTTGGTTAATGACATTAGTAAAGGAGAGGAGGGCTAAGGTAGTGCTGTGGAATGGTCTAAAACCATGCTGTTAGTCAGGAGATGGTTCTTGATAAAGTAGCTCATGAGTTGTTTGTGGATACATTTTTCCATTATTTTTGCTAGGGGTGAGAGGATAGCTGTAGGTCTATAGTTAGATAGTTCAGTGGAGGTGCCCCTTTATGGAGAGGGATTACATGGGATGTCTTCCAAACGGAGGGGATGGTAGCCTCAGATATAGTTTTATTAATCAGAATGGTGATTGGATAAGCTATGACTTATGCAGTTTTGCAGGCAAAGTTGTTTTCACCTAAAGCTCTGTTGAAGGAAAGCTTGACCAAGATGAAGGATTCATCACTGGATGGCCAAAAGGAGTATAATACAGCTTAAAGGGGGACCATTGAGGCTTAATGGGGGACACAGGCCACAATAGAAAAGATTGAATGTTAGGGAATTTAAGAGGAGAGAGGTCCTTGTTATAACTGGGGACAAGATGTTTTTTGAAATATTAAGCAGTGGGCTTTGTTACAGTTTAATAAGGAGGTTGATCAGCAGATTTTGTTAACTATGACTTCGAGAATGTTTGGCACACTGATTTGTCGCAGTGCAGCATGTATTTGACTGGGGATGTGTCATAAGACCCCCAAACAGAAAGTACAGTTGTGTACACTTACCATAAATATAGATGTTTGAGTGTATTCATTGTTGCAGTCATCACACTTGGTTTATCTGCCTGCAGGTAGCCCTCAGTTGGCCTGAATACCAGAGTCTTGGGATTTCTGTGTTGGATGTTGTCACCTCTTCCATGATGTCAAATCGTCAGGGGTATAAAACATGCAGCCAACACCATTACATCAGTTTTTCTTGCCCCAGATGTCAGGAGCCCCCAAAATAGGAAGCAATTACATGGTGTGGAACACCTCCAGTAAAAAGTAAATACCATTGCCATAAGATATGGCCAAAAAAGAGGATAGAAAAGTCAGGGGCTGAAGGGAGGGTAACCAGGACTGCAACAGTGAATACACTCGAACATCTACATTTATGGTAAGTGTACACAACTGTACTATGTTCTTCATGTTTCACTGTTGCAGTCATCACACTTGGGTTGATTCCCAAAGCTGAGGAAGGGTGGAGGCAGTCAAGAAGTATTAGGGCTGGCTAGCAGGCCTTGTAAGACTGCTGTGGCAAGTCCAGCTCTGGATTTAGAAAAGATAGGCAAGTGGTAATGCTTGGTGAAAGTGTGTACAGAACTCCAGGTTGTAGCTTCCAGGATGTCCCCGGTAGGGACTCCCCTGAGAAATGCTGTAGAGGTTGAGGTAGCCCTAGTGGAATGAGTTCTGATGCCCTGTGGGGTAGGTTTTCCATGGGGTATGTAGCAGAAATGGATGCAGTTTGCTATCCATTTGGAAATGGTTTGCTTTGAAATGGCCTTGCCCTCTGCCCCTGTAGCAAAACTGACTAGCAGCTGGTCAGATTTTCTGAAAGGTTTAGTCCTGTCAAGGTAGAACCTGAGCTGTCTGTGCACGTCCAAGGAGTGCAGGATCCTTTCCCCTTTATTCTGAGGATTAGGGAAAAAGGTTGGTAAATGAATGGATTGGTTTAAAGCCACACTGCATACCACCTTGGGCATAAATGATGGGTTAGTCCTGAGGGAAACCCTGTCCGCATGGAAGATAATGAAGGGTTCCACAGCCATAAGGGCCTGTAACTCATACACACTTCTTGCTGAAGTGATGGCTAGAACTAAGGCTGTTTTCCAAGAGAGGAATTTTTACTCTGCTGAAGCTGCAGGCTCAAAAGGGGGAAGCGTGAGCGTCTCTAGTACAAAGTTAAGGTCCCAGGCAGGAGTGGGAGCTCTCCTTGGGTGTCTTAAATTGTTAGCTCCTCTCAGGAACTGTTTTATCAGAGGGTGAAAGGGTGGCTGCTCAGTATTGTAATGAGCTGAGATGGCAGAGGCATGAATCTTAATGGATGAGAATAGGCCTTTGTGGAGCAGCTCTGCTATATAATATAGGATTTGAGGTAAGGAGGGCATGGCTGTGTCCTTTCCTTGAGACTGGCTCCAAGAACAGTATCTTTTCCACTTTTCTGAATAGGATTTCCTAGTACTAGGCCTCCTGGCCTCAAGGATGACATCCAGCACCTGCTTGCTGAGGGTTGCTGGTGATGTATTCAGGGAATAAGTCATGCTGCCAGGTTCAAGGTTTGCAGCTGAGGATGCAAAATCTGTCCCTCCTGCTAGGACAGCAGAGAGCGGGTCTGATGTAGGTGTCAGGGTGGCACTGCTGTCAGGCTGCGTAGGAGTGGGTACCAGTGCTGGCGTGGCCAGTCTGGTGCAATAAGGATTGTCCTTGGCCTGTCCTGTTTGATCTTGAGTAGCACTTTTGAGAGGAGGGGCAGAGGGGGAAAGGCATAGACTGAGAGGTTTTCCCATGTGAAGGATAGGGCATCCACTTTCCATGCTTGGCTGTGGGGAGTTCTGGTGCAAAATTTGCTCAATTGATGGTTTTGGGGGGAAGCAAAGAGGTCCACCTCTGGTGTCCCTCACCTGTGGATTAGAAGTTTGAATGAGTTGGGTTCCAGTTTCCACTTGTGTGGGTCTATAAGATTTCTGCTTAAGTCGTCTGCCAGTGAATTTTGTTTGCCTGGCAGGAATTGAGCTTGCAGGTGCACGTGATTGCTCAAGGCTGTGTTCCACAGAGCCATGGCTAACCTGCAGAGTGGGTAGGAATGAGTTCCCCCTGCTTGTTTATGTACCACATAACTGGTGTTGTCTTTATCAAGAGTTGTCCTGGAAGGATAAGGTATTTGAAGGCTGTCAGTGCATTCTGTACAGCTAACATTTCTTTTTGATTGATATGTAGGTGAATTTGTCCTGGGCTCCATTTGCCCTGAATGCATTTGCCTGCCATGTGAGCCCCCCATGCATAGTCTGATGCATCTCTTGTCAGGGTTTGGGCGGTGGGGGGTTGAGTGAAAGTGAGTCTCTTGTTGGGTTTTGAAGCCTCTGTCCACCAAAGGAACTCTGTCCTTAGGCAAGGAATGATAGGAATCACTGTTTCCAGGTCCTGAGAATGTTGACACCAGAGACTCTAACTACCATTGAAGCTTCCTCATATGCAGTCTTGCATATGGAATTAGGAGAATGCATGAGGCCATGAACCCTAGGGCTTGCAGTATTTTTCTTGCAGATAGCTGGGTTTGGGTGGCCAGTAGTTTGAAGTAACTTGTCAAATAAACCTGTTTTTCTGTAGTGAGGAATGCCATCTGGGAAGTTGTGTTCAAGCTTGCTCCCAGGATTACAATCTTTGGCTGGGTACCAGCTATGATTTCTTTTCGTTAATGGTATATCCAGTGAAGTTATGAGTCTCTTTACAAACGTCAGGTGCTGAAGTAGCAATTCCTGACTGTCCGCCTGAATCAGGCAATTGTCCAAGTATGGGAAGATTTGAATATTTCTCTGCCTGCAGTATGAAATGGCTGGAGCCAGGCATTTTGTGAATACCATGGGCGCAGTAGATAAGCCAAAGGGAAGTGCAGAGAACTGATAGTGTATAGAGCCTGCCCTGAAACGTAGATATTTCCTGCAAGATTCCCTTATGGGGATGGGCAGATAAGCTTCTTTTAAGTCTAGGGTGACCAGCCAGGAGTCCTTGGCTAGCACAGGCAGCAGCTGTTGGAGTGTAAGCATTTTGAATTTTGGTACTACCAGGAAGGTGTTGAGAATTGACAGATCCAGGATAGGGCGCCAGGAGTTCTCTTTTCTGGGCACCAGGAACAGTCTGGAGTAGAAACCCTGTCCCCTTTGCTCTGAGGGAACAGGTTGAATAGCCCTGATACTGAGAAGGGAAAGTACTTGCTTTTTGGGCCTTTGCCCACTGGTTTGGAAGAAGGTCTGGAAATCCGCTTGGAGTTGGCAGTGAGTGGAAGTAGAATCTGTATCCCTAGGATACAATGTTTAAGACCCATTAGTCCTGGGTAATATACTCCCAGTTTTTTGCATGCAGAGCGAGTTTTCCTCCTGGGGTGCAAGTACTTGAACATGGCTGGAAAGGATGAGGGACAAGTCATTGTGAACTTTTTCCATAAGGGGGTGGTTTACCACTCCCTGATTTTGAGGTGGGAGCACTCTATTGTTTAGATCTGTGCATACCCTGAGACTGTAGTCTTTGTGGTCTGTTGCCCTGGGTTTGGACTGAGAAGGTCTGGGAGGGACTGGAAAGGACCAGTTCTTTGAAGGTCAATGCCTACTGAATCTAGGTGGCTGTACCTGTAAGAAATCTTTAACAGTTTGCATAGATTTAGCTTTTTCCTCCATCTTTTTAAGAACAACTTCTGCTTTTGTGCCAAACAAACATTCTTGGTTTAATGGAGCATCTAGTAATTTTGCTTTGACATGGTCTGGCAAGATTTGCTCCTTCAGCCAAGCATGCCTTCTCAGAACAGACCCAGTGGCAGCAGCCCTGCAAGATGCTTCTAAAGCTACAAAACCACACTGCAAAGTATGTTTACCAACTTGGTTTGCAGAATGCATTAACTGTTGTAAATCTTTATTTTCTGCACAATTAGGAATCAACAAAATTTTTGCTTAATTAGTTCCATAATATGCTGCTGGTACTTCAACATGTGAAACTGGCAATTTAAAGCCCTGATGGCAAGAGTTGCAGAGGTATATACCTTCTTATCCCATCTGTCTAAAGCCCTAGAATCTCTGTCCGAAAAGGTAGGATTTTGGCCTGTAGTAGCCTTAATACCTTTAGGTCCCTGGGAAATGGTCTCTGGATCCGCAGTGGGATTTTTAAAGAGAAATTTGTGAGAGTCAGGTACTCAGTAGTACCTATCAGGCTTTCTAGGAGCTGGTGGTAAAGTATCAGGGGTAAGACTGTATTCCATGAAGACATCATCTACACTGTCCAGGATAGGTGGTATAGCTAGAGGCCTGTGCTGAGGCAAGTCTAAGAATTCCCCGAGTCTCTTTTTGGACTGTGGGTAGTCCTGGCATTCCCAGCGGAAATGCTCTCTTAGGGTATATGCAAGGTTTCACCGAAAGAAAAGACCTCTGGGGGGGGGGGGGCAGAGGGAATAGAATCCTCTGCATCCGAATCCTCATAGGTAGATAAGGATATGTCCTGGTAATCAGGGGGTCAGAGTCATCGGACTCATGGTCTGTGGAATCAGAAGGAAAATCAATTATTTGTCCTTTTGAGGGGGAAGGCTGGCTTCCCCTAATTAAAGTAATGAGGTCTTCAGGGATTCTAAGCATTTGTTTCTGTGGCATGGGAGCTTGAGAATACGCTTTGGTTGTCGGTTTCCTAAGCGTAGTGCGAACCCTGGGCGTGAGAACTTTGGTAGCTTTAGTAGGAAACAAAGTAGTCAGTTTAATATGAACATCGGTAGGTCTGAATACACCCTCAGAAGCCGGTGCCTGCATAGCGGCTCTGGAACCCATCCAAGGTAGAGAGATGCAGGTTCCATAGTTGAAGAAGCATCTTGCAGCATACCAGACTCCGAATGGGTCTCAGTAGAGGGCTGCGAATCTGTAGAAGAGGGTATCAGGGGCTGTGAAAGCGCTTCACTGAGTACCAGCGGATTGGCGACTAGCTTAACGGAAGCGTTATCGGCAGTTTTGGACCTATGCGGTCTGTCTCTGTCTTTATCCTTAATTTTTTTGGAAGATCGGTAGTCGGATGACTTATTGAAGCCATTTTGGAATACGGAGAACGACAGCGAAAGAATTTAGTGACAAAGATAACCCGACAACGAGTAGTTCGGGGGTTGAACAAGGCACAAAACCGACAGCGAGGAACATCGTGGTCTGGGCCTAAACAGGTGACGTAGTAAGAATGAAAATCTCTGTGAGGTATTTGTTTTCCACAGACAAGACAATTGTTAACTTTTTCTGGCATCAGTTAGAGCAAGAAAAAAGGATCCCCAACGGGGTACTTAGCTTTAGAAGACTTCAGGCTTGAAACTCGAAAATCTAAAATTTCAGGTAGCGGCCGACCTGCACTTGCGAACTGCTTCTGCTTTGGGCTCCCGCATGGCAAGAAAAGCTGATGTAATGGCATCAGCTGCATGTTTTATACCTCTGACAATTTGATGTCATGGAAGAGGCGACAGTATCTGACGCAGAAATCCCAAGACTCTGGTATTCAGGCCGACTGAGGGCTACCTGCAGGCAGATAACCTAAGTGTGATGACTGCAACAGTGAAACACGAAGAACATCGCCAAATGACAGTATGCTGTTTCAGGCCAGTAGACAATCAAATATTAACTGCTTTTGAATTGAGTGACCATGTACTGGCTGGAATACAGGTCATCAGATGGGGCCGGGGCAGCATGGATGACTGTAGGGAATAGGGTGCCATGGATGATGGGGCAGCAGTCTGAGACCTTACAGTACAACTTGCAAAATGTTGGCTACATCCCTGGTGGGAACATACAGGAAAAACCATGAGGACAGAGGGAGGACATGCGGACTCCACAAAGAAGGCACCCTGGGCAGAAACTGTACTAGACAACCAAGAGCTGTGAGGCAGTAACACTAACTGCTGCATCCCTACACCATCCAGGAATTGTACTTACTACTTACGTTGCCGGTACACAGAATGTCTGGCAAACAAAACTCTGACCTGTGTACAGGGGGATCAACTAGAGTCATGTATCAGTCTACCAGTAGCAGTTAAGGGGTTCAAAGCAGTAAAAGTACTGTAGTGACAAAATCACTTTCCTCGTCACACACCTTTTTAACCTATCTCTGACTCAACCATCCCTTCCTAAAATGTGAAAATAAACACTCATTCCCATTATTGAATCCAACACCCCACTTAATATTCTGATTTTAGGCCCTATTCCTACTTCCACATTTAGGTAAATGAGCGGGAAAAGCAGTATATAACCACACGCAGCTTTTCTGTTTAAATACAACAATGACATCATCAGCATGGATTCTTTAAGGCTAAAAGAACCATAATAACTCTTGACACTCAAAAGACAGTATTTTAACACTGGCAAAGGTAACTTACCCGGAGCACTCAACTGATATCACAAACACACTTAATAGCTTTAGCCACAAACTGCTACTGGATTCTCTAACTCTGAAGCTTTATCATCTAAGCTATTAATTAGTATTCTAGCTATTTTCACACACAAGTTTCAACGTTAAATCTAAGAGCACACTGTCTTCCCCCTCACTCTGTTTCTTCAGGAATCCGAGCTTATTTCTTGGTCACAAACTCATCCTCTGGATATCAAAGAATCTAATCTGCTTCTTTATTTAAATTACTTGGTTTCTTTTGTCATCCCCTGACCACAGAACTACCTCAAACAACCTTCCCATTAAAAGGAATAATTAGTAGGGCATATAAAATATTGCATGACAACTATAAGAATCGATCAGAGGAGGTTATAAAGGATTGGGAAGAGAGACTGGATAACAAATTCACAAATAAACAATGGGAGGGTATATGTATGTCTCCCAAATATTCAACAAAATCTAGAGGATATAGGATTTTTGCTTTGAAATGTTTACATAGCTATTTTAACACCTCAAGTAGACTCCAGAGAAAGAAAGAGGTAATTGGGAACGTATTTTCTGGGAGTACGTTGAGTTGGTGGACTTTACAGGTTCCCTGAGGGATGCACTGTCGGACATGCTGGGTGGGCAGATTGGCCTGAT
Source organism: Protopterus annectens (assembly GCF_019279795.1). Lineage (NCBI taxonomy): Eukaryota > Metazoa > Chordata > Ceratodontiformes > Protopteridae > Protopterus > Protopterus annectens. The sequence continues at coordinate 1,918,526,396 of NC_056728.1, forward strand.
GAATGAGATGATTTTTCTGAGCTATGATACAGAATCGGAATTGCCTAGACATGGTTAAGACCTTGCTGCGTCTAATTACGGTGGCTGTCAAAAAAAGAAATTACTAGAAAATGGAAATCAAAATCTAAACCAACTATATTTGAGGTAGTGACTATAGAGATAAAACAACTGGAGCTGAGATCTTTAGGAGCAAACTACATAGGAAAAAATGTGAATTGTGGGAACAGTACATACAGGGGAGGAACGAGGTTTAAAAGAAGGCAGGACTTAAATTAGCTATGTAACGTTTGACTGAAAATGATTGGGTAGATTATAAGTGATGTATGATGTTTGCAACTGTGAGTGCATCAGTATGGTTTGTGATATAAAATGCTTGCAACTAGGATTGTGTTGGTGTGGTTTGTTTTCATTTATATGGATGTATGATTGCCTATGTCATAAGTGATGGTTTAATAAAGAGGTTTCTTTTTTTTAATAAAAAAGTTTAGGAATTGAATAATTTATGTAATGTTGCTTAGGTTATATGATATGTATCAATATATGAGAAGTATAATGTTTGTAAATGTGAACTTGTTAATACAGTTTGATTATTTTTATATAAATGTAAATAAATTTGCCTATGTCACAAGTCATAATTCAATAAAGGTGTTAAAAAAAATAAAAAACTTTCCCAATAAGCCGTAAACTGTACATTTGGATGCAGTCTACAGAAGATGACCCTAAATACTAAGAACACTAAAATTATTTTCTTTGACTCAGACCAGAGACTTAAAAATATACCGAATATCACAGGACCACTAATTTACAGCAAACATACCATTCAAATTTATCTTTCTTCAGGTAGCCTGGCTTCAGACCAGATTGTTCTCTTACTGTGATAGCTTGCATATCTAACATAAGGCAAAAAGTAAGTCAGATCTTTATCCTCAATTCCTTACTGCTGAAGGCAGATCAGCTATTGACAAAAACATTTTGCAACCCCATCTAGAATATGGGCTATGTTTTCTAGCTTAGGTTTCTGAGAGAAATCTCTCAGACCTACAACATTTCTAATCGGATTTGCTGATTCATTGCCCTCTCCCTCACCCAAAAGCATTACTGTTGAACTCTTAAGCATGCTAACTGGTTTCCAATCCACATGATACCGAATTCTAATTCTCTACCGGAGTGTGTCAGTACGGTTTGTGATGTAAAATGCTTGCAACTAGGTGTGAAAATAGGAGGTTCTGCCAGCACAGCTAGCTGGAATTTTGTAAATAATTATATGTCATTTGTGAATATTAAACTGATTTATGCAAGATGCTGGTGTTACATATGTATTAGAACTGTATATCAAGCTGATTTGTACAGATGTTTACGTTGAAAAGATATTCATAAAGGGTTTGTGTTTGAAATGTATCCACAGTGTGCCCTACTGGACAGAACAGAAATGTACATACACTACTGTAACTGTTTAAATGCATATGTTTTAACAGAGGAAACTGGAAATCAGGAGGTTAACCACAGCCCAGCAAACTTTAAAATATATCTGAAATTAAATCACTTTATAGGCTAGGCCATAAAGATGCTATCTCACAGGTTTCAATGCAGCCAGAAGCACAAAGTTTGTATTAGGAAGCTTTCTGTATTATCTTTGGGGTGAACTAATTACTACTCTGGAAGTATGGAGGTACGTAACTATTTTATGACTGCCAGCACCTTCCATAGATCTGAGCAAAAGCCCTTGTGTGTGTGAGTATTTTTACAGACAGAGGCAAAGTCCTGCCAGCTTCCAGCCATGGGGGGTTTGCATTGGAACTAGAAGTCAGATGACCAGAAGTGATATCATTCTACAAGCTATCTCCAAAGTAATATTTTAGATATTATTTTGAGAAGTCTCTTAGTGAGACAGTGCATTTCGTATTCTGTCTTGGCCTGACAACAAGAAGGACCACTCACTACATCATCTGCCTTGCTCTATTAAGTAAGTTATTAGGGAATAGTGTAATTCTCTTAGATTCAGCTTGGAATATAGTGAAGCTTAATCTAGATATTGCTTTTCTTTATTTGTCTGAGCCTGTCCTTCAGTGCTATTTTAAATATTTCTTGTGATTTAAACACTGATGTCACTGTGGATATATACTTAGTATTTTCTTGTTCTTTTATTATTAAATATGTTTAAATCTTTCATTGTGGATGATCTTTGTAGAGATATTTAAATTTTGAGAGTACTTGCAAATATTATTTGGTGATACTCTGTGGGGCACTCCTAACAGCCTTGCTCTACATCAAACTACCATTTGTATTAATATTCATTTCACTCAGTATATTGGGTACCCTTGTAAGGGCCTTAAGGTAGCTGGCAGAAGTGTCTAGTGACAGTCATAACTACCTTATAGTCTGGGCAGAAGGGGCATACCCAGTAAACCTGTGCCAGCCTTTCCCAGATATGTGTATGTAAATCAAATCTGAAAGAGTCTGTATGTCAGCTACTTGGGCAGGGACACGAAGCACTGGTTGGACAGACAGGATACTGTAGGTCTTGGCTTGGACACTCAGCTGAGATCTAAACTCTATAGCTGTGCCAGTGGAGAGTCTTATTGGGGATCTGGAGAAAGAGAGGGAAACCAGCCCCAGACTGACTGTAGTCTCTGTGTGCTCTTAAGGGAAACTGCACTTGATGCAGAGAGCTGCATCTTGAAATACTGTGTGTGTACCTGTTATCCTCCCAGTGAATGTCTCCCACTGGTGCCAGTGGTGAGGATTGAGGCTCCTTGATTACTGGTCTAGTGGTGGAGGATTGTCACATATTGGTTGGCAGTGGTGGGATATCCATATCACACTAGGATTGTGTCAGTGTGGTTTGTTTTCATTTATATGTGTATGATTGCCTATGTAGTAAACGATGGTTTAATAAAGATGTTTCTTGTTTAAAAAAAGTCAGTAATTGAATAATTTATATTGCTTAGGTTATATGATATATAACAACATATGTGAAGTATAATGTTTATGTTAATATAGTTTGATTACTTTTATAAGAATGAAAATTTGTCTATGCCATAAGTGATAATTCAATAAAGGTGTTTGACAAAAAATACTAAAGGCTAATCTGCTCATAAAAAATCTCAAGTTACACTTCTCTGTGCAGGATGCCATAATATTACAAAGACCTATAAAAATAATCTAAAATCCAGAGAATGTTTATTTTCCCCCTCTTGGTCATAAACTTTGGGCTGCACTCTCCAATATTATTAGCAGCAGTCAAGCACCCACAGAATTTAGACTGAAACTAACTAAAGTGTTGGAAAACACAACGACTTGCTCTTACTTCTCAGAATCGACTATTACTTAAAGCCATTACAATCCACACCTATCCTCTACCAGCTACCCTACTTAATATTTTAATACTCTGTGCAAATTATGCATACTCATGTAAATACTGCATGTATATTTACATCTTGCAGTCTGCTTTGATTTATGACTTAGCTACCATGTTTATTTAACAAGTCATCTATTCTTCTTTTTCTCACTAGCTTGACTGTACATAGCTCAACCTCTTAGTTTTCATACCTTGCACTCCTGTGTTACAGTTTGATGTTTTACTGCTGCTTGGGTTGTTATTTACCCCAGACAGTAGCTGACATGGGTCCAGTGGAATCAGTCTACTACCCCAGTTAATAAATTTAAATAAAATTTATTTATTTTATTTTATTACAGTTTGATGACTGGGATAGTCCACTAGGCCTGGAAGAGCCCGTTTTCAGTGGAGGCCCGGGGAGAAAAGCTCCACAGAAGTAGACACTTTTATAAAAATGTTATACAAAGTTATAAGGTAGAAAAACAGTGAAACATACACAGGTTAATATGCAGCTAGTTAAAGGTGAAAGACAATGACATTTGTACCACAGAACTGAGGTTCATATAGTCAAAACATTATTTACAGTGTAGGTAACTTTACAGTAGTTCTAGAGAGGCAAGTAATTCCTGATTCTAAGTAGTTGTATACAACTATGAGAATTATGTAGTCAGATAATATTTGCAAAGTATAGGCAGTCCAGAATGAAAACATGAACATTATGTAGAGAATAGAAACTATTTTTTTTAGATGGAATTATGGGGAGAGGACAGACAGAAGAAAGGAGAGGTGAGAGAGGTAAAGGATGATTTATAGTGGTGAAAGGAATAGGAAGTTTATGTGGTATGGGGTAGAGGTTTATAGTACTAGGGAGATGGTAATTGAGGAGTTATGTGGTAGGGGTACAGGAACATTCCCACTTTGAAAAGAGGTGTGATTGAAGAAGAGTTTAGAAGTTAGAGTGGCTCTGAATATTTCAAAGGGAGGCTGGAAGAGAATTCCAGAGTTTTGCCAAGGAGCAGGATAATAGTAGGTGACCAGGGGGGCCGAAGAGGTCTGTATATGTTTAGAAGATTGCTGTTTTCTGATCTAAGTGAGCAGGTAGGAATGTAGGGGATTAAAGAGGTGGACAGAGATGGACAACTAGAGGGTTTGAATATGAGTTTGTGTGCAGTAGAACGTTTGAGAAGTTTGAGGTAGTTTGGAAGTTCAAGTCATTGCAAAGAATGGAGAGAGAGACAGTGATGAGATGAGTTTCTAGAGTTGGTGGCAAACTTGGAGATTTTGTTTAACAGGCTTCCAGCTTGGCCTGAAAGCCTACCTGAAGATTAGTGAAAAGGGGGACGCCATACATGAGAGAGGGTAAAAGGTAAGTAGAGCTGAGGGTGTATCTGGTGGAGGGGGTGAGGTACTGATTGTGTCTATACAGGAGACCTAGTTTTGGCGTTTTTTTTTTTAATGTTAGTTTGGATATGGGTGTCAAATTTAGATTTTCATCAATTATGACACCTAGTAGTTTGGTATGTGATACTATTTCTATGGGGCTGTTATTCTGAGCAGTAACTGTGCAAGAGTTTTTGTCTATATTGGTGTTGTTAGGCACGGCCGGCCAGTATGAAGCACCAGCGACTGCTATGTTGAGAGAGCTCAGCCTCCAGTTTGGCCGTATAGTTGCATCTCTCGCATGTATTTGTGTTTTGTGCGAGGGGCAGAGGGTTGTCTGTGTACATCAGGCAATTGTAAAATTGCCTCAATATTCCAGGTTCACCAGCTGAGCAGGAGATGACACTAGCAACTGATCCCTCGACATGCTAGAAGGATAGACAAAAACTTTAAAAAGATTCCGGGGATGTGGGTGACCGAGAAATGGGGGTTGCCTTTTGGGGTGCTATCTATAAGAGTGCCGTATCAAGGTAATAAGTACTGTAGGACCAAGTGCTAGGTTTAACAGATAGAGAATAGTCTACTTAGAGTCAAGTAGAGATGATCTTTTTTAGTTATAGGATACGCTGATTAGATGAGTAGTATAGGTCGAGGAAGGTAGTTTCAAGGGAAAATTTGAAGAGTGGACTTTAGGTAGCCGAATAGTTTAAACCTGCTTAACTGGAGCTGCCCTAGTGTGCAACAGTGGCAACTCCGCTAAATCGGCTAATGCGCTAAAAGCGTCTTTATAGCAGGGGCTGGAAAAGACAGGAAATGACCCAAAATGACCAATAAACTACAAGTTACTGCCTTAAACCACTCCTCTGAGGACAAACAGGCAGTTCAGTACTCCCTACTCCCACTAGTGAGTAAAGAAACTACCCCTTGACCAAACAAGGAAAATGGAGAAAACAGGAACCAAGACAAAGCCCAGGATCAGCAAAATCTGGTCTCTGGAACACTAGTTTAAGTATGGAAAGCAAGGATATTTTTTTTTGTTTTTCAAGTTTTTACAGACAAGCAGAAAACACAATAAATGCTATGATTTTCGATTAAATGCTATCAAAAGCTAGTACACTTGAGTGTATTAGCCTGTAGTTTAACTTTTAGGCAAAACTTAAACTAGCAAGTGCAGTAAACAGTTTTAACTTATAAACACAGAAAAAACAGTGCAAACTTTGATAAAATAAGCAGAAACAGTAGTCGAAAGGCACAAAAAGTCGAAAAAGCCAAGAAAAATACTTAAAATCTGGAAAGGTAGTCTTTTCTGGTCTCTGCTGCTAGAGGAACACTGCTGGCCACCACGAGGAGCTGTGCTGAGTTCTCAATAGCTGGAAAAGCCCGCCAAAACGTGCTTTATAGCAGGGGGCTGGAAAAGACAGGAAATGACCCATGATGTTTGCAACTGTGAGTGCATCAGTATGGTTTGTGATATAAAATGCTTGCAACTAGGATTGTGTTGGTGTGGTTTGTTTTCATTTATATATGGATGTATGATTGCCTATGTCATAAGTGATGGTTTAATAAAGAGGTTTCTTTTTTTTTAAAAAAAAGTTTAGGAATTGAATAATTTATGTAATGTTGCTTAGGTTATATGATATGTATCAATATATGAGAAGTATAATGTTTGTAAATGTGAACTTGTTAATACAGTTTGATTATTTTTATATAAATGTAAATTTGCCTATGTCACAAGTCATAATTCAATAAAGGTGTTAAAAAAAATAAAAAACTTTCCCAATAAGCCGTAAACTGTACATTTGGATGCAGTCTACAGAAGATGACCCTAAATATTAAGAACACTAAAATTATTTTCTTTGACTAAGACCAGAGACTTAAAAATATACAGAATATCACAGGACCACTAATTTACAGCAAACATACCATTCAAATTTATCTTTCTTCAGGTAGCCTGGCTTCAGACCAGATTGTTCTCTTACTGTGATAGCTTGCATATCTAACATAAGGCAAAAAAGTAAGTCAGATCTTTATCCTCAATTCCTTACTGCTGAAGGCAGATCAGCTATTGACAAAAACATTTTGCAACCCCATCTAGAATATGGGCTATGTTTTCTAGCTTAGGTTTCTGAGAGAAATCTCTCAGACCTACAACATTTCTAATCGGATTTGCTGATTCATTGCCCTCTCCCTCATCCAAAAGCATTACTGTTGAACTTTTAAGCATGCTAACTGGTTTCCAATCCACATGATACTGAATTCTAATTCTCTACCGGAGTGTGTCAGTACAGTTTGTGATGTAAAATGCTTGCAACTAGGTGTGAAAATAGGAGGTTCTGCCAGCACAGCTAGCTGGAATTTTGTAAATAATTATATGTCATTTGTGAATATTAAACTGATTTATGCAAGATGCTGGTGTTACAAATGTATTAGAACTGCATATCAAGCTGATTTGTACAGATGTTTGTGTTGAAAAGATATTCATAAAGGGTTTGTGTTTGAAATGTATCCACAGTGTGCCCTACTGGACAGAACAGAAATGTACATACACTACTGTAACTGTTTAAATGCATATGTTTTAACAGAGGAAACTGGAAATCAGGAGGTTAACCACAGCCCAGCCAACTTTAAAATATATCTGAAATTAAATCACTTTATAGGCTAGGCCATAAAGATGCTATCTCACAGGTTTCAATGCAGCCAGAAGCACAAAGTTTGTACTAGGAAGTTTTCTGTATTATCTTTGGGGTGAACTAATTACTACTATGGAAGTATGGAGGTACGTAACTATTTTATGACTGCCAGTACCTTCCACAGATTTGAGCAAAAGCCCTTGTGTGTGTGAGTATTTTTACAGATAGAGGCAAAGTCCTGCCAGCTTCCAGCCATGGGGGGTTTGCATTGGAGCTAGAAGTCAGATGACCAGAAGTGATATCATTCTACAAGCTATCTCCGAAGTAATATTTTAGATATTATTTTGAGAAGTCTCTTAGTGAGACAGTGCATTTCGTATTCTGCCTTGGCCTGACAACAAGAAGGACCACTCACTACATCATCTGCCTTGCTCTATTAAGTAAGTTATTAGGGAATAGTGTAATTCTCTTAGATTCAGCTTGGAATATAGTGAAGCTTAATCTAGATATTGCTTTTCTTTATTTGTCTGAGCCTGTCCTTCAGTGCTATTTTAAATATTTCTTGTTATTTAAACTCTGATGCCATTGTGGATATATACTTAGTATTTTCTTGTTCTTTTATTATTAAATATGTTTAAATCTTTCATTGTGGATGATCTTTGTAGAGATATTTAAATTTTGAGAGTACTTGCAAATATTATTTGGTGATACTCTGTGGGGCACTCCTAACAGCCTTGCTCTATGTCAAACTACCATTTGTATTAATATTAATTTCACTCAGTATATTGGGTACCCTTGTAAGGGCCTTAAGGTAGCTGGCAGGAGTGTCTAGTGACAGTCATAACTACCTTATAGTCTGGGCAGAAGGGACATACCTAGTAAACCTGTGCCAGCCTTTCCCAGATATGTGTATGTAAATCAAATCTGAAAGAGTCTGTATGTCAGCTACTTGGGCAGGGACACGAAGCACTGGTTGGACAGACAGGATACTGGAGGTCTTGGCTTGGACACTCAGCTGAGATATAAACTCTATAGCTGTGCCAGTGGAGAGTCTTATTGGGGATCTGGAGAAAGAGAGGGAAACCATCCCCAGACTGACTGTAGTCTCTGTGTGCTCTTAAGGGAAACTGCACTTGATGCAGAGAGCTGCATCTTGAAATACTGTGTGTGTACCTGTTATCCTCCCAGTGAATGTCTCCCACTGGTGCCAGTGGTGAGGATTGAGGCTCCTTGATTACTGGTCTAGTGGTGGAGGATTGTCACATATTGGTTGGCAGTGGTGGGATATCCATATCACACTAGGATTGTGTCAGTGTGGTTTGTTTTCATTTATATGTGTATGATTGCCTATGTAGTAAACGATGGTTTACTAAAGATGTTTCTTGTTTAAAAAAAGGCAGGAATTGAATAATTTATATTACTTAGGTTATATGATATATAACAACATATGTGAAGTATAATGTTTATGTTAATATAGTTTGATTACTTTTATACGAATGTAAATTGGTCTATGCCATAAGTGATAATTCAATAAAGGCGTTTGACAAAAAATACTAAAGGCTAATCTGCTCATAAAAAATCTCAAGTTACACTTCTCTGTGCAGGATGCCATAATATTACAAAGACCTATAAAAATAATCTAAAATCCAGAGAATGTTTATTTTCCCCCTCTTGGTCATAAACTTTGGGCTGCACTCTCCAATATTATTAGCAGCAGTCAAGCACCCACAGAATTTAGACTGAAACTAACTAAAGTGTTGGAAAACACAACGACTTGCTCTTACTTCTCAGAATCGACTATTACTTAAAGCCATTACAATCCACACCCATCCTCTACCAGCTACCCTACTTAATATTTTAATACTCTGTGCAAATTATGCATACTCATGTAAATACTGCATGTATATTTACATCTTGCAGTCTGCTTTGATTTATGACTTAGCTTACCATGTTTATTTAACAAGTCATCTATTCTTCTTTTTCTCACTAGCTTGACTGTACATAGTTCAACTTCTTAGTTTTCATACCTTGCACTCCTGTGTTACAGTTTGATGTTTTACTGCAGATTGGGTTGTTATTTACCCCGGACAGTAGCTGACATGGGTCCAGTGGAATCAGTCTACTACCCCAGTTAATAAATTTAAATAAAATTTATTTATTTTATTTTATTACAGTTTGATGACTGGGATAGTCCAAAAGGCCTAGAAGTGCCCGTTTTCAGTGGAGGCCCGGGGAGAAAAACTCCACAGAAGTAGACAATTTTATAAAAATGTTATACAAAGTTATAAGGTAGAAAAACAGTGAAACATACACAGGTTAATATGCAGTTAGTTAAAGGTGAAAGACAATGACATTTGTACCACAGAACTGAGGTTCATATAGTCAAAACATTATTTACAGTGTAGGTAACTTTACAGTAGTTCTAGAGAGGCAAGTAATTTTTGATTCTAAGTAGTTGTATACAACTATGAGAATTATGTAGTCAGATAATATTTGCAAAGTATAGGCAGTCCAGAATGAAAACATGAACATTATGTAGAGAATAGAAACTATTTTTTTAGATGGAATTATGGGGAGAGGACAGAAGAAAGGAGAGGTGAGAGAGGTAAAGGATGATTTATAGTGGTGAAAGGAATAGGAAGTTTATGTGGTATGGGGTAGAGGTTTATAGTACTAGGGAGATGGTAATTGAGGAGTTATGTGGTAGGGGTACAGGAACATTCCCACTTTGAAAAGAGGTGTGATTGAAGAAGAGTTTAGAAGTTAGACTGGCTCTAAATATTTCAAAGGGAGGCTGGAAGAGAATTCTAGAGTTTTGCTAAGGAGCAGGATAATAGTAGGTGACCAGGGGGGCCGAAGAGGTTTGTATATGTTTAGAAGATTGCTGTTTTCTGATCTAAGTGAGCAGGTGGGAATGTAGGGGGTTAAAGAGGTGGACAGAGATGGACAACTAGAGGGTTTGAATATGAGTTTGTGTGCAGTAGAACGTTTGAGAAGTTTGAGGTAGTTTGGAAGTTCAAGTCATTGAAAAGAATGGAGAGAGAGACAGTGATGAGATGAGTTTCTAGAGTTGGTGGCAAACTTGGAGATTTTGTTTAACAGGCTTCCAGCTTGGCCTGTAAGCCTACCTGAAGATTAGTGAAAAGGGGGATGCCATACATGAGAGAGGGTAAAACGTAAGTAGAGCTGAGGGTGTATCTGGTGGAGGGGGTGAGGTACTGATTGTGTCTATACAGGAGACCTAGTTTTGGTGTTTTTTTTTTATGTTAGTTTGGATATGGGTATCAAATTTAGATTTTCATCAATTATGACACCTAGTAGTTTGGTATGTGATACTACTTCTATGGGGCTGTTATTCTGAGCAGTAACTGTGCAAGAGTTTTTGTCTATATTGGTGTTGTTAGCACGGCCGGCCTTAGGCATAGGCGAACTAGGCGACTGCCTAGGGCGCCGTACAGACTGGCCTTGTAAAGGGTGCTCTTTTATTTATTTTTCTTAATCCATAAGATAAAGTGTGTGCTCCTCTCGGCGCCTTGTTTCTGAGTCCGTCCCAACTGTACTGTTGCATTTGTGCCCTCCTACCACTTCTGTAATCCTGCCCATTAAGGTTGCCGGAACCATAGGGTGAGGGGGTGGCGGGGGCTTTCACAACTGCAGGTAGGCCAGCTACAACAATTAAAAAAAAGAAAAGCCTTTCTACACGCCGCAGTGCAAGCATCTCCTCCTTTAAGGAAGACCATGTGTGTGACGCACGCCAAAGCGGGTGTAAATACATTCCACACTCGTATACGAAATATGAAGATGGCAGACTGGTAAAGACTGAATTTGTGTGGGTGTGTGTGGCTGTTCAGTTGAGAAAAGTTAGTGTGCGTGTGTCTGTGTGTAATTCCTGAATCCCATCCATGCCCCGAACACAAAATAAGCTGGCTAAGATTGGTTAATCCCATCCATGTCCCGAACACAAAATAAGCTGGCTATGATCGGTAAACTGATCATAATCATCTGTGTTAAGCTTATTGATTTTCTTTTAGATCTTTCATAGTTTAGATTTGCTACCTTACATTTAAATTTCTGGTGCCTTGGCATACTGGTTGATTTTACATTTGTTGTAGATTTATACTTCATATTCCCTTAAACGTATCTAAGAAACCATGTTAACTGCTCGTTTAATATTGGATGCCACAAGTTAAAGAAAGAAGCAGCTTTTTGTTATTGTAGGGTTTGGGGATGGGGTCCTGTATCATTACAGTTTTGGTTCCTTTACTTCTATTTATTTTAACTTTTGAAATGATGTTTAAGGCAAAAAAGCAGCCAAACGTGTGTGTGTGTGTGTGTGTGTATATGTATATATATATATATATATATATATATATATATATATATATATATATATATATATACACACACACACACACACACACACACACACACACAGAACACTATTTGGAATGCAGACCTACATATGCTTTTTTTATTTTTATATTTTACTTTGGGGGACAGCGGATAATGTTAAAGTAGATGGAGTCCTGCAACTTAAAGCAGGTAAATATGGTATGATAGACCTAGCTAAGTCTTGATAAATGGGAAAATACATGAAAAAGAAGACCATTTTACTTGGTTTTCAAGTTTGCTTTAAAGATGATTTTGCCAGTTGTAGAGTAGTGTTTTTGTGGTACAGCAGTAATTAAGTAAATACCACTAATAATTTTATTGTTTAGAAAATACACTTTAATACAAATAATTAATAATATTGGTAGACATACTAGGAGAAACGGGGAAGGGAAATGACATTGGGGCGAAAGTAAAGCAGAATAGGGAAACCAGAGTGGACATAAGAGGATTAAGAGTCTTGAAGGAAAACCAGGGAAGCAGTTAATTCCAGAGACACAGATGAATTTAAAATCCTTCAAATTACTTGCATTACTTGCTTGCTTTGTATGTGTGCATTGTATGATACTATTAGCTTAGCTGGGATTAGTTTCTCTGCCGTGCACCCACTGCGCTTTGGTATTAGCCTCTGGCTTCTCTGTAGGTAGTGTTCTGTCCCTCCTTCCTACCCACTGATATCTTCTGTTGCTTTCCTTCCGACTGAGGAGTCTTACTTGTTTTTTCCTTTTTCCCTTCCTGGTTGTAAATGTTACTGCTTTCTTCTGGGACACATCAGTTGTGAGGATTAGGTACTCGTATGTCATATACTTACTTTGCAGTTTGCATGTAGAGCATAGCTTGATGTACAGTGCCCAGAAGGTGTAAAGGCTTTGGTACACTGGTAAAACATATGGCTTTCCTCTGCAGGATATCCCAAGAATTAAGACTACTGCATTTTTTTTTAATTTCTCCAAATCTTTAAATTAAGAATACTGCAATTTTTTAATTTCTCCAAATTTTTGGGTTTCTAATACCATGACAGGAATGGACCCCATTCCTAAGTCAAAGTACTATTAAAGTTCATGAAATTGGTATGGTTTCAATCTTTGTCAGCCAAAAGTGCTCTTAGCAGCACCGGCAATATGCCCAGTAATGACTCCTCCTGCAGTTCAAACAGGGTTACATGTATTGGTAACATATCTGAATACGATTGTAGGTTTAGGTTCTTTTTTATAAGACTTGTTCCTACTACTATTGGAACTGTATGGGTATCTTTCTTCCACATTGCTCTCATTTCTGCCTGCAGATCCTGATATTTTATGACTTTGTGTCTCTGTACACAAGACACTGTAGTCAGTGGGTGTCGTGATTTTCAATGATCAATACTACTGTCGTCTTCTTTTCATGGACCATTATATCCAGTTTTCTAGCATCTGTCTTTTGAAATATTGGTAATAGGTGATCCCATGTGATGTAAACTTCAGCATTTTATATGATGCTTTGTGGCTCCTGTTTCCATTGTTTTTCAGCCACCTCGGTATCATAATGTTTGCACAATCCCAAGTGCAACAGTCTTGCCACATTATTATGCTTTTCAGTATACAGTCCTTCTGCCATGAGTATGTCACAACCAGCAACGAGGTGTGTGACTTGTTTCCAATTTGGTTTTACAAAACCTACATTTCTCTTTTCCTCCCACATGTTCAATGGACTTTGTAAACCAATGTGTACGTAAGCCCACTACGTTGGGCTGCCAATATTAACCTTTCATCTCTTAGTTTGAATTTGCCTCTCCTTAACCATTTCTGCATTTGTTCCTGATCAACATGTGGTTCTTCCAGAAGTTTTCTATACTTGCAACTATATTTATGCATCTTCTACATTTTGTGCCTTCTCATCTGGTCCTTCACTGTATATTCTTTCTTTTGTTTTTTGGGACATTCATTTGCTGCCTGACTTTTATTTACTTCTGGTTTGATTTCCATTCCTGCTTGATGCCGACAACTTCTCTGCTTAATGTAGCAGAAGCATATCTTTGATTTATCTGCTCATGTTTCAAAACTTTCAGTACATTTGGATCTAGTGAGGTCAGTGAGAAGGTGTTGAGTCCCACGACTGCAGATCTGTACATGTAATCAATTTCAAGGAGGCCCATCTCTTCTTTAGAACAGGGAATATATAATCTTGGTATGCACTAATTTTTTTATAAATCATTTGGTGAGCATGAAGCATCCTTCTTGTTTTCCTATCTAATCTATTCAACACGTTTTGTGGCCAGTTAATCACTCCAGAACTGTAAGTTAGGACAGGAAGAGCAAATTGGTTTATAGCCTGGATTTTGTTCCTCGATGTCAACACTGTTTTCAGGATTAATTTAAGTCTTCTAAAGTATTCCTTACTAAGTTTTATATGCATTTGTTCATGTTTTATTTTTGAGCCTTCGTCAATTCCCAAATATTTATATGCTCCCTCTTGCTCAAGTTCTTTTATATGACATTCTTGTTTCAAACAGATTTCTTGGTGCTGCAGTTTTCCTGCTTTAAAGGTTGCTTTTGCACATTTATCAAGACCAAATGACATTCTAATATCACCTGAAAAAGCTTTGACAACTTGCAGTTGTACTTTCAGTTCCTCATCTGATGAGCTATACAGTTTTAAATCTCCAGCAAAGAGAAGATGAAAAGTATTTACATTTTGCTAAGTCAGTTTTCAGCGTAAAACTAACTGTTTTGTTTATCAAATGACACACTGTGTTGCAGAATTTGAAAGCACTGTTAGTAGCATAATTGATTTGATGCAGAAGTCTATGGATTCTGCTCCCACACCATGTAGATGGAGTATTGATAGTGCAGTGCCCATTTGATTGCTGATTATTTGGTGCATTTTAAGGGTGGATAGGGTTCTACACTCCTATGTATGTCCTCCTTTGTATGAGATGCCTAGCAACTATGAACTTGTCAGTTTTAGTCATTTCCTATTGCAATATTACAAGTTAACCAATTTTTTTATGTAATATAGGCAATTAATTCTTCAAAGGCAACAGGCACTGAATTTGTAGATGAAACATTGAGATGTAAAGTTGTTTGCCAGTGGCAATCTCTTCATTAGTTACAGATTTCTTTAATGTGGAATTGTTCAGATGATTTCTCTTCTGCAGAGATTGTTTGTATTGGGTGATATTGGTGGATTGTAATGACAGAAGTCTGAGTGGCTTTTTATGGTTGAAATTTTCTGAAATGGGTAGTTTTGTCATTATTGTTTTATACATTGTTTCTTTGCTTATTAAAAGAATGTTTAAAACTACAAATTTAAAACACATTCTAACAAGTGGTGCTATATTACATAAAGAATATAATTTAATGCAATCAGGAAGTTAAATCAAAGAACAAATACATGTATGCATGGCTGTAAAAATGTGTCTAAGGAGTCGTTTTGAAAACAGCCCAAATGTAAACTTAATCCTCCACTGACCGGATACATTTTCTATACGTATTGGTTTTATGCAGTTTCAGTGGCAGAGAATTGTACCATTCATGCTAAGCCTATTTTCATTTTATTGTTTATCAAATGACTATCTGTGTTTGTGCTATTCTAGCTTAAGCTTCTGTACACAGGGAGGAGAGAGGATGCTATTCTACTTTCACTGAGCTGTAAAAGCTTGCTCGGCTACCCCAGAGTAAATTCAACTGTTTAGATTAACCTAAGCAACCCTTTGAACCAAGGCACATGGGCTTCTATTCACATGCTCCCATTCATATGAAAAGAATCAAAAAGAACTCGGCACCACGGCTCTCTAAGGAATGTAAACACCTGATGAAGCAAAGGGACCTGGCCTGGTCAACCTGGAAACAAAACAAAAATGAACAAAATCATGTTAATTTCAAAACACTACGTAACGAAGTGACAAAACTAATCAACAGAGGTAAGAAGTCATATTATTCCCAGCTTCAACTCCAGCATAAAATCAACACCAGTAAATTTTGGCACTCAAAGTGGAGAGCACACCCTATCACCTGATACCCCTCCATCATAAATAGCCGAAAACTTTAACAAGTACTTCATAAAATCAATTTCAGACCTACTAACTAACACCCCTAATGCTGGACCCCCACCCTTCAACCTATTCAGACACCGACCCCAGGCCATCAACTACATCTAACACTGTCATTACTAACCCCCATACTCAACAAAATGTTATACACACCCCATTCTCATTTCAGCCCATACCCACTGACACCATTAAGAACTGCTACAAAAACTAAAACCCTGCTCTACTTCAGCTGACAATCTCCCCCATACTACCTCAAACTGGCTGCTAACTCAGTCTACCCAATCAGTATCCTTATAAAGAGGTCGTTATCCAAATCAGAAGTACCTACGATATGGAAACAATCTCACATCACCCCCATCCACAAAGGAGGCAACTCTTTTGATCCATCTAATTTCCGTCCTATATCCATCTTATCTCCCATATCCAAAATTCTTGAGAGTGGTATCCATCAGCAGGTAATGCAATATCTATTGCAAAACAAACTTTTAACCAAAACCCAACATGGCTTCCGACCTAGCCACAGCACAGGTACAGCCCTATTATCTTTTACAGACACTGTGAACAAGGCCAGAGATGCAGGATGCTATACAGCCTCAGTATTCCTTGATCTCTCCAAGCCTTTGACACAGTGTCTCACCCCTTACTATTGAACACACCGTCTACCTTAGGCTTCTCACATAACACAGTAAAATGGTTTCAGAGCTACCTCAAGGATCGTAAACAAGCAGTGAAATAGTCCAACAAACTCTCACCCTTTCTCCACAACCCTCCTGGAATCCCCCAAGGCTTCATCCTAGGACCCCTACTCTTCAACATTTTCACAAACAACCCTCACACTGCTTCTCACCCTGTGACCCTCATTCAATACGCTGATGATTCCACCATAAACTGCACTGCTCAATCGCTACCAGAAGTATTCTCAAAAACTCAACAGTCCTTTACAGCAGTTGAATCCGGGCTAAGAAATGCCCAACTCTTTCTTAATCCAAAGAAGACAAAACTAGTACTGTTTCATCCCCAAAACACCTCCCTTGTCACTGATCATTTCAACATCCTTGCATCGGACAACACTGCTATAGAAATAGTGCAGGAAACCAAACCTCTAGGTGTTAACATTAACAATAAACTTTCATTTGAACTCCATATACGGCAAAATATAAAGAAAACTCATCAAAACTGGGACTCATATAGAAACAAACATTTTTTTTTACTGCAGCAACTAAAACTCCCCTTGCAAAAACATTTTTACTTCCCTCTCTTCGTCATGGTGCCCCTATCTTAACTAACTTACAAAATTCTACCCTAAGCCTAAGCTTAGCCTAAGCTAAGCAACCTATGAACCTAATCAAGTTGGAATAGTGCTACAACAAAGTTGCAAAGTTTGCCACAAACTCTAAATATCACACACGCCACTGTAAACCACTCCTAGAATTAAACTGGCTTGAACTACACAACCAACTTGCCTTTATTCAGCTATCCACCTTGCACAACCTTATTTTCAAGCCTACAGCCTGCCCTGCACTAGCCAATCTAGTCACACCTTACACACCAAATCAATCCCTATGATCGGAAGACAAAAATGTCTTTGCTATCTCAAAACCCACAAGAAAACCTGGTCATACTCTGTATTCATACTCTGTCTATATACATTGGAACTCACTACCTCTAGCTACCAGGTTTATGCCTGGCCTAACCCATTTCAAAGCCTCTTTAAAAAAATCATCTCAAAAATACATGGCTCTGTTCCTGTATAAAGCCTGCCTAATGCTCAGGTCTTCCTCTTCTGTCACATTTCAATCCCTCACAGACTGCAAGATCCTAAGGCTCTTCTAACTCCTTCTCTGCTTCTATACCATATCCTTAAGCTACTGCTCAGGCTTTATTGCTTCTATTCTTCTTAACTCTCTCTCACTATATGTCTGCATCACTAACTTTCTGCCTATTTCTACATCATGTATGATGAGGGTGACTATTATCATCTGTAATGTTTTAACTGTATAGAATTGTTTAGATGTGTAGTAATATATTACAACATCTTGTAGCAGTTTGTTCTTTCAACTTATTTTTTGTATAGTATTTCTAATGTAATTTTTACTTTACTAGATTATACTTGTATTGTACCGTATGTGGAGCTTTTCTCCCCGGGCCTCTGCTGAAACAGGTTCTGCAGACCCAGTCAGACCACCCTGGTAAACAAATAGAAAAATAAATAAGTATGTATAAAAACAATGCATTGAAATGACTGCACATACTGTTATTCCGTTTAGGTTTTAGTGCACAGGATTAACGCTATGAGCTATTAAAGAACTACTTCCTGTGGTGCTGGATTAAGTCCTTCAGCCTTCATTTGTCTACTGTGTGATCTTGAACAAGTTACTTAACCACACAGTGTTTTGGGGAAATTGGGAATTTGTGTTAATATTCTTAACTACATGAACCTGTAATGAATGCTTTTGCCAAAAATGCTATTTTGAGTTTATGAATGTGTATATGAAAATGAAATAAGTATGCACTTATTTACAAAAATGTGTAATTACTGCAGTAAACTTTGTGTGTTCTGCTAGAAATTAGCAAACAAACCATTTCTAAGTCTACCTAGGTCATCAGCAGTTTGGCAGCCTGTGAAATATGCCTGTTCATAGGCTAGTCATGGGATTGCTTAAGAGAAATCAGATGTGAGTTAACAGCTGTGGATAGACTAGATATGTCATGATGTCATGCGGCAGTTTGAGAGTGAGAGCTACTCATAACTTAAATAGTGAAGGCAAACTCATATTCTATAAGGCAAATGCTGCAAAAAATCTATTAAACTGTAGATGTTAAGCTCTACCTGTCAACAATAAAGAAATTAATACAGACAAGGAACGCTAATGGTCAAAATCAATAAGGCATTAAAGTCTTGTGTCTTGTACCAAGCCAGGATCACTGGAGTATTAAAGACTATACTATGCAATCAGATGAATGGGACAAGTGCAGGGTAGCCCGCCACACCTCCAGTGACAGAAGTTCATTTAGTGGTCTTGCTGAGAAGTGTACACAAAGGGGAGGAGGCTGAAGTCATTGGCCTGTTCATCTCTCTGGATGAAAAGATTATAATACCCATGTACAGGCTCTTATGGATACATGGAAGGCACTGGAAAAAGATTTGCAAGTTGGATATTTTGCTTTCATAACTGTTCAGAGGCAAAGAAGTGTAAGCCTCAGTGAGGTGAATGGGCCAGGTAAGAGAGAGAGAGGATATTATATAAATAAGCACCTTGTATTGTACACTCCTGGCTCTCTCACTCATGCCACATTGAATGAGTTAGGAGGAATAGCACAACAAGCAAGGGATGCTAGAGAGTTACATTATGGCATGGCAGTGGGAGTAAAATCACTGTGAGGAATCAGAGGCAGGATAGCCATTTAGGATGACAGATGAATGTCACATGGTACAAGGTGACTTGTCCATCATCAGCAATATTATTCTTCTCTGCCCTACTACTGCAAAAAGCAACAACAGTGCGAACATCCAGAAAATGGCATGGAATCTTAGGAAGTCTCATGCACAATGTAACATATACTGTAAAACATCTAAACCTAGATTAGAAATTTTGCCCAGACTGTTAAAATTAATCACGAGATGTTAAAGATAAAACACAGGGCACATAACTAACCTGTTAGCAGTCTGACACTCAATACTGCAAATCCTAAAACTTTGAACAATGAAATGCGTCTCTGGTAAAATAACAGCAAAGTGCAAAATATTGTGTTACATATTAAAAATGCTTTTTATGGGGGGGGTGCCCTCCTGCTCCCCCCAAAAACCCTAAGGAAGATGGAATACTTCAAGATATAGCAGATTTTGGATTCTACTATTTCCTTGTAATTGCACTTAAATTCTCACAGTTCCTAAGATTGCACTTTTGGTCATTGCACATACAAAGGGAATCCAGAACACACAAGTTCTACATCCAGATAACTGGCACTAGGCACTTCAGAGGGAAGGAAGTGCTCATTAGGAATAGATATAAGGAACAAAAAGAAGTGTTCTTTTTGACCATTGAATGTAGTTCCAACATTTGCATTGTAGGGCAACCAAAGTTAATAAGCAGCACTTGGCACTGAAATGACAAACCCAAGGGCAAACAATGTTGAATACAATTGTACCTTTCATGTTTCTCTTCCCTTAGGACTATCCCCTACTCTGCATCTTTATCACAGTTAAATGACTACTAATTTCAGTATAAGCTCAGGTTCTGCTAAGCAATCTAAGTTTTGTTCTATCCTGTAGAAACCTTTTACCCATCCCTTGGCTAACAAACTGAACAGATCATGCCCAACAAAAACTCTAACATCCTTACAGCAGTCCTAAAGCAGTCTTACACCATATAGCCACAGATTCACAGCTCCAGAAAAGGCATTCTCAGTAGCGGCAACTTTACTCAAACTCTGCCTATTAAGTCATAAACTCCTTACTGCTTTCACAAAAAATTCAAAGATCATTCCTGTAGCACAACTATTAGTAAATGCCACTCCAACAATTAGACCATCAAGTAAAAGTGCTTTGCCTTTAGTTGCTACTAAACATTGACATTCCAGGAATATGTGGGGGAGAAAATTGTCTGTCAGTTAGCAGAGAGGACTAAGGTTCTGACCTGTTAATGAGTTGGGTTCTTTAGCCCAGCATACAGGGTTTGATTCCTTTCATTACCATTTTTCTACTATGTGATTCTGTGGGCTTACCCAGTTGTTGTGTCTTTTGGCTTTTCCTGGTTAGGGGTCGCCACAGCGGAACACCGGTCCACTAATGATTGGCAGTAGATTTTTACGTGCTGAGTTGCTGGCCCTGACGCACAACCTTCAACGAAGGTATGCCCATTCACGCATATCTTCACACAGAAGACGCTCTAGCTGAGAATCAAACAGGACAACGTCTTACTGTGAGGCGACAATGCTACCGCAGCACCACCACCGCAGATCTGTGGGCTTACCCAGTAAAAATGATAAAAAAAGATCATTAAATAATGGCAAGTTGTGAGTTTTATATTAATAAGGATCCTATGATTTGCGCACCATCTAAACATTTTGGGCCGGTTTCTTTTTTTTTTTAATACCTAGGGTTATAACCTAACAAGAACATGTTAATAGTTACTACAGTATTTACTTGACTGTTTATGGCTACCTGACATTTTGCTTTGTGCTTTTCTGATTTTACTGCTTTTACTTGCACTTAACTTTATACATACATGTAGATGATCTGTAACTGTTACTAAATGCTGCTGTACAGTACATACTACCACTGGCAGAATCATGTACAAGAAAAGATAACTTGAGATCTTCCCAGCTGCACAGCTAGCAAATACATGAATGAATAAATAAATACATACATAATGTAAAATAAGTGCAGTTAATAAATGAATACTGAAAAACAAAACTTAAGGTCATCAAGTTAGTAAGAAGCTTAAACTGGAATGGCACTCCAGGACAAAGGTATGTTGTCAGACAAAGGCATGCTGCATGATGTACGTGACCAAAAAGAAATGTCACTCAACATCTGTAAACAGTACCAGATGCCAGATGTGTTTACAGTCTGAAAGGAAATGTGTACAGACCATTATTTGCAGTATGAAGTAAACTAGCCCAGTCAGGCATTTTGATGTGGGAGGACCCTGTCATTGTAGCATAATGGATAGGGTTTATGTGTCTACATGTGTAGAATGACTAGGATAATTTGGAGTCCATATGCTCAACACTGGAACATTATGTTAGGAAAGTTTCTGTCTGGAAGTGGACAGAGCATGACATGGCTATCAACAGTTAGGTGATGGCATTTGCATTCAGTCTGCTTTTGCTCAAAATGTTAAACTTCTTCTTTCGGCTTTTCCCGGTTTGCGGTCGCCACAGAGGATCACCTGTCCGCTTATAATTGGCAGTGGAGTTTTTACGGTGTCGAGTTGCCAACCCGGCGCCCGACCTTTCACAGAAGGCACACACACACACACACACACACACACACACACACGCACACTCACACCTAGGGCCAATTTTGAGTGTCCAATCCACCTACAGCATGTCTTTGGGATGTGGGAGGAAACCCATCCGACCACAGAGAGGACATGCAGACTCCGCTCAGAAGGCACCCCAGCCGAGGATCGAACCTGAGAACCTCTTGCTGTGAGGCGACAATGCTAACCGCTGCACCAACACAGCCACCCTGCCCAAAATGTTAAGCTGGCCTGTATTAAAAGTAAATGGAGTAATTGGAATAATTTATTACTTCATTTACTGCACACATGCTGCAATGGGGGTCTCTTATACTGTAGGCTGGAAGCAAATGTGTTTCTAGAAACTACAGAAAAAGAGCAGCAGATAATGAATTTCCTTCTGAGGAACTGCCTCTATGACTTAGAAGAATGGGGCACATCACAACCTGTGGTGGTTTTAGAAACACTTTTTTTTCATCATTTTCCCCATTTCAGCATTTTTATGCAGTACTGTGGTTTCAGTATATTTAATTTCGGCACAGTGTTAGACACCCTGATAAATCACTTGGGTGTGTCATTTGAAACCTCAGCACTACAGACTGCAGACTTTGACATTTGAAAAGAGGGGACTTGCAAGCATTTCTGCTATTACACATCATCTGTACGAGCATATATTAGACTAAAAAACAAAAAGCGTGTGTTCAAGTCCTAAGATTTAGAAACATGTTAAACAAAGGATGTGCAAGTGTCACGAAGTTTTACTTTGCAGATTTTTGGAATTTGACCTCAAAAAAAATTCACTATACCCCGGTTTTATTATGCACCCCTGCTCACCCCTCGCAAGGGATGAGGAGGAGTTGTATACACTTGGAGGCACACCAGAGCAGTACAACTTCCCTAGTGGAGACCAAAGTGACCACTGCTTGCACCCTGAAAGGAAGAGCAGAGCTGCTTGGAGGGGAATGCCTAATGCAGAAGTGAAGGGAGACATCCTGCACAAATGGCCCTTCATACACCCCTTCCTAGCATCTAGCCGAGTGTGTGCAGTGAGGGATGGAGAGAAAAGCTCTGATGGCTTTCTAAATGACTGCCCCTCTCAGTTGATCCTCACCTTGGTGAAGGGGAATGTATGGGTCAATTAGCGGTGAGGGGGCTGATGGTCAACAGATAGCAGGTATAAAAAAGTGTTAATAGTACTGCTCTTGGCAACCAATCTGCAGTACCAAAGGCTATGGACAAAGCTGGCTAAAACAACTACGTCCCACATGCATATGTACAACAAAGTGGTAATTTTATGAGTAAACTATTAAAATATTCTCCGTCTGAAAAAGAAGTACAACTCACAGTAATATTATTTTCAGGGAGATGATAGAGATACATTGCAGGATAACAAAGGCTGCTACCTGCATTTAGTCAGCATAGAGGTGAGGCCAAAGAACATCAGCCAGATCAGGGCAGACTGTGTAATGAAAGAGGTCCGTATTCAAGGAACACAGGGTGATACTTTACTATGTACAATAGGGTGACACTACCATAAAAAGGTACACAACTGCATTAGGTTCACAAACTCTACTTCAGGGCTCTAAACAAATCAACAAACTATTTTCCAAAAAGGAAAAATGTGTCAGCTAGAAGATATTGTTTAAACAGAATTTCCACTGGAATTCAACATTTCCATAAGCAGTAGAGCTTGATTTTGATAGTTTATTTACAGTTTACTGTTTGCGAGTTCAAAGATTTAACTGTACTCAGGCAAACACTTCTGGTGTTATATAACCCCTACTGTGTGCCCCCTACATATAAGTGGTGGCTTCCAAGTGGAAAAGGTGTCTAAAAGCAGATTGGTAAAACAGTATATCATTTTAGTGGACTCTTATCTCATACATGTTTAGTGCCTATGCACATATGAATCCTACGAGAGTGGCCATCGTGTGAGGAGGTCTCAGACCTACTATCTCTTATGTGGAGAACATAGAGAGCCTGGAATCCATACAGAAACACATTCATTGACCTACAACATAGACAGATGGCAGTGTTCCAGGACTTCTCATATTCATAGTGCAATAGGGCCAAGTTCTCCAGTTCAGAGAAGTCCAGAAGTTTAGATTTATATTTTTGTACAAGTATCTTATTTTTTAAATTTTAGTAGTTGTAGTCTGACATTTTAATATTGTTTATTACAGCAGCATTACCATGACATTCTAAAACTCAAGGCTTTTCTTTTGTATGCGGTACAAGAGCAGCACAACTTGTATCATAGCAGTCATATATGTAATAATCTCGGCTCTTCTCATGCTTATCTTAATGATCATAATCTTATGCATGTGTTGCTCTTTGTCCTGTACTTTACAAGCAGCGTCTGTGCTGGTCAGCCACACAATGAAGTGGAAGGGATGGTTTTCAAGTTAAATGTAGGATTGCTTGAACAACACATAAGAAAGCGCATGCATATGCAATTTAGAAAGTACACAAGGAACTGTCATGACCTTCTGCAGTTAAAAACAACAGGATATTTTATATCCACCTGAGATGGCCAAATGGTAGAACAGACTACTATGTAATTCATGCACTAATGAATGCAATAACCCATTATGCTGTACAGCTATAGTAATATTTTTAGCACTGAGAACTTTTGAAAAGGAAGCAGATAGTTGTTGATGTTAAAGCACACTTTTCAACTGATGACTATAGCAAAGTCAGGAAACATTTCTACTCAATGCTTTATACAGTACCAGATGCTATATAAAGTGCCAGAAGCAGTCGTATATTTTCAATAATTAGTCTGCCTTTCACCCAGCCAGTGATGCTTTCCTAAGATCTAACTCATCCACATATAGTACCTCTCAACCTCTTAGCACAAGAAATCTGGACAAAGCCACAAATAATAGAGAGACAAAGGCCCACAAATAGGGACACTTTTTAAGTATTGCTCTTAGAAACTTAGAAGGATGTGAAGTATGAAACTCAAATATCTGCCAATAATTTCTGCCAGTGATTTGCAAGAAAAAACTGAAATTTTAAGAGGAACAGACCAAAAATGGGAGGCAAAAATCTGAACATTCTGTGAAAATCTGGACAACTGAGAGGTACGCACCCATGATGAACTGAAGGTTTCAAAGAGATGCAAGACACAGCTGCTCCTAGTATAAAAATATCATTAGGAATGCAAAAAAAAAGCTCATCATGTGACCAGGTGAAACTGAAATACTTCACTCTGTGAAAACACTACTAATCGGGCATCTAAAACAAGTCCGCAATTTAATCCTTCACAACAATGGAGCTAAACTAATCTACGATTTAATTCTTCACATCACTGGGTCTAGGTATTTCATTAAAGTCCTGGGCACTGACAAGAGCCAGAACAGTAGACAGTACAAATAGAAGCAAAGTAGGCTCATGATAAACACAATTTCAGGAATTTTCTAGCCTTTAACAGGGATGTGCATACAAATTTCCCTGTTGAAACATACCAGACAGTACCACTTTGATGCAGAGAACTTTTGGTGTGTGTGTGTATACGTGCAGAATACTTTGTACATCCTGAACCAGTTGATAGGACTGAGCTCTACAAATGATTCTTATCCTCCGCAATTTCACTAGGATCAGAAAAAAAGATGAGTAAAATCATGTCCCTTGTAAGACTTCACCCAAGACTTTCTGAATTGCCTTCTTTTGTTGGAATATTTCTGATTATTGAGGTACTGCCTTTAATCGGGTACGCAAAAAGGTTGAAATAATGCCACAATACCTTGTAGCGAATGTGTTAAAACAACCATCTTTAAAAATGAATCCATCTAAGAAATTCAATACAAAGCCTTCAGATGTACTCCCCGTATTAATACATTCCTCACATTTTTACAACAACGCATAGCACAAATCACAATTACCAGTACCTTCTGCGAATAAAATTCATCTATATACAAAATCAACCTGTACCCTACTCTCACTACCCCGTGGATGCAAGATCAAATGTTATTAGTGCTATTGATAAAAAAAAAAAAAAAAAAAAAAACTTTAGTATAAATCTAGCCTTAAGAAGGGGAAGCCTCTATACTTGGTCTCCCTTGGTATGTCTTCATCCAAGTCTTCTTTCTATCTATCCTACCTGCATAAAAACATTCTAGTAATAAAAGAAAAAGGAAGATGAAAGGAACAGAGAAACGATATTAAAGGAGCTCTCCTATCCTGGTCATTCTACCATTCTCACTGCTACTGCATCTATGCCAATCTCTCCTTCTCCCACCACCTTCTCCATTTCTTAACATATTCCTTCCCACTTCCAGCCATACCAGCCCTTTCTTCTTGTTCTGCCAATCTTGTTACTAATTTACAAACCTCATCTGTCCTTGGTGGGTCTCCGCCAATTTTTGTAGTAGCTTTGTTTGCTGACAAAATTATCCATAGTGATCCTTGTTTTTCATGACCCACCTTACCCTGCTTCCCCCAGAAAATAAACCCTCTTCATAATTTGTGTGTGTTCTTGTGCCACTTTGTTACAAATTCCTGCAAATCCTTTTTTAAAACTTTTCAACCTCTCCCATTCCCAAAATATATCTACCCATGTTGGTCTCGGTTTCCCCTTACAGCCCCAATGACCCTAATCTGATTTGAGAACATTTTCATCATTCTGCTTGGTGTATAAAAAAAATCTATATAAGCATTTCCAACAAACTGCAAACCTTTCTTGACTTTTGGTGTATTTCAAGAATTGGTGCAACCTAATCTTTATTCCTAATTCTTTTTCCCGGGGTTCCTTCATCATTTCCGTTATCCATGATTTTAAATTTACCAACATCTTATATACCCTAAATAACATCCACTCCCTATCACTTACACAGAGAGCAAGGCTTTTGGAATCAGAGCCAATATGTTATTAGGGTTGATCTTCTTCTTTTGGCTGTTCCCATTAGGGGTCGCCACAGCGGATCATCTGTTCCATTTCTTCCTGTCCTCCACATCTTGCTCTGTCACACCAACAATCAGCATGTCCTGTCTCACCACATCCATAAACCTTATCTTAGGCCTTTCCTCTTTTCCTCTTACCTGGCAGCTTTATCCTTAGCATCCTTTTCCCAATATACCCAGCATCCCTCCTCAGCACGTGCCCAAACCAATGCAATCTCACACCTCTCTGGCTTTGTCTCCAAACTGAGCTGACCCACTAATATACTGGTTCCAAATCCTGTCCATTCTTGTCACACCCAATGCAAATCTTAACATCTTTAACTCTGTCAGCTCCAGCTCTGATTCCTGCCTTTTTATCAATGCCACCGTCACCAACCCATACAACATGGTCTCACTACCCTCTTGTAGACCTTCCCTTTCACTCTTACTGGTAACTGTCACAAATCACTATTGACATTCTTCTCCATCCTGCCTGTACTCTCTTCTTCACCTATCTTCCACACTCACCATTTCTCTGAAATGTTGATCCCAATATTTAAACTCATCCACCTTCGCCAACTCTACTCCCTGCATCCTCACCATTCCTCTGTCCTCCCTCTCATTCACACACACACGCATTCCGTCTTAGGTGCTGCTGACCTTCATTCCTCTCCTCTCTAGAGCATATCTCCATGTCTCCAAGGTCTCCTCAATCTGTTCCCTACTCTCACTACAGATCACAATGTCATCCGCAAACATCAAAGTCTGCTGGGACTCCTGTTTGATCTCATCTGTCAACCTGTCCATCATCATTGCAAATAAGAAAGGGCTCAGAGCTGATACTTGATGTAATTTCATCTCCACCTTAAACGCATCCATCACGCCTACCGCAGACCTCACTACTGTCGCACTACCCTCGTACATATCCTGCACCACTCTTACATACTTCTCTGCCACTCCCGAATTCCTCATACAACACCACAACTCCTCTCTAGGCACCCTGTCATGTGCTTTCTCTAAGTCTACAAAGACACAATGTAACTCCTTCTGACCTGACCTTCTCTATACTTTTCCAGCAACACTCTCAGAACAAACATCACATCTGTAGTGCTCTTTCTCAGTATGAAACCAGACTGCTGCTCACTAATCACCATTTCCTTTCTTAACCTAGCTTCCACTACTCTCTCCCATAACTTCATGCTGTGGCTGATCAGTTTTATCCCTCTGTAGTTACTGCAGCTCTGCACATCATCCTCATTCTTAAAAATCTGTACCAAAACACTTCTCCACTCCTCAGGCATCCTCTCATTTTCCAAGATTTCATTAAACAATCTGGTTAAAAATCACACTGCCATCTCTCCTAAACATCTCCATGCTTCCGCAGACCAACAGCCTTTCCATTCTTCAGCCTCTTCATAGCTGTCCTTACTTCCTCCTTACTAATCCATTGCACTTTCTGATTCACTATCCCCACATCATCCAACCTTCTTTCTCTCTCATTCTCTTCATTCATCAGACCCTCAAAGTACTCTCTACATCTGCTCAACACACTCTCCTCACTTGTATGTTTCCCTCATTATCCTTTATCACCCTTTTCTGCTGCACATCTTTTCCTGCTAGGTCCCTCTGTCTAGCCAATCGACACAGGTCCTTTTCTCTCTCCTTAGTGTCTAACCTTTCATACAACTCTCCATACGCCTTATCCTTAGTCTTCGCCACCTCTCTCTTCACCATACGCCTCATCTCCTTATACTCCTGTCTACTTTCTTCATCTGTCTGACAGCCCTACTTCTTCTTTGCCAACCTCTTCCTCTGTATACTCTCCTGTACTTCCTCATTCCACCACTAGGTCTCCTTGTCCTCCTTCCTCTGTCCAAATGTCACACCAAGCACCTTTCTAGCTGTCTCCCTTACCAGCTCTGCTGTAGTTACCCAGCTATTCAGTAACTTCACTACCACACAGTGCCTGTCTTAACTCTTCCCTGAACTCTACCTAACAAGCACTCTTTTTCAAATTCCACCATTTGATCACTGGCACTGCCCTCACACCCCTCCTCTTCTTGATTACCAACGTCATCCTATGGACCACCATCCTATGTTGCCTAACTACACTTTACCCTGCCACCACTCTACAGTCTCCAATCTCCTTCAGACTGGCTCTCCTGCATAGGATATAATCCACCTGGATGCATCTTACTCCACTCTTGATCATCATCCAATGCGCCTCCCTCTTCTTAAAATCCGTATTCACCACAGCCATGTCCATCCTTTTCACAAAATCCACTACCATCTTACCTTTTGCATTCATCTCCTTAACACCATGCCTACTCATCACTTCCTCATCTCCTCTGTTCCCTTCATCAACATGCCCACTGAAATGCACTCCAATCACCAGTCTCTCACCCATGGGTACACTCATCACCACTTCATCCAGCTCACTCCAAAATTTTTCTTTTCATCCACTGCACAACCAACTTGCGGAGCATATACACTAACGACATTCATCACCACACCATCAATTTCCAGCTTCATAAACTTCACGCTGACACTCTTTTCCCCTCCAAAACACTCTTGGCATACTGTTCCTTCAGGATAACCCTTACCCCATTTCTCCTCCCATCCACACCATGATAGAACAATTTGAACCCGCCTCAAATACACCTGGCCTTACTCTCCTTCCATCCGGTCTATTGCACGCACAATATATCAACCTTCCTTCTCTTCATCGTATCACCTAGTGATCTTCCTATACCAGTCATACTGCCAACATTCAAAGTTCCTGCCCTCACTACCACCCTCCTAACCTTCCTCCTTTCTTCCTGCCTTTGGGCATGCCTTCCCCCCTCTTCTTCTCCTTCGGCCAACAGTAGCCCAATTTCCACCAACACCCTGTTGTCTAACAGTACTGGTGGTGGTCGTTGTTAACCCAGGCCCCGACCAATCTGGTATAGAAATCTGCATTGTTGTCCATATATATCATTTGGCAAAAGTTTTACACTGGATGTCCTTCCTGATGTAACCCTCCCCATTTATCTGGGCTTGGGACTGGCAGGAAGAAATGCACTGGCTTGTGCATCCCCAGTGGCTGGGTTGTTATTAAGTTTGATATTAAGAATGTTAAACATTAATAACAACATGTTATTAAGCTTGATATTAAGAACAAGAAATGACAGCAATTTTAGCAAATAGTTTTGTTCTTTGTCTGCCTTAATTTGCTGCAAGGAATAGTGATCTTGTTTGAAGAAATGGAGAGAAAACTGTGATTCTCTGTGTTAACATTAATGAATTTCCAGTAGCAGCTAACTCAAATTTAGTGCCGCAAGATGTGTCTAAGTCAAGAACTACAAGTACTGCATGTTAAATTTACCTGCTGTCTAGTTAACTGTGGTAAAGAATAGACAGTATTTTAATATGGTAAATAAACACAATGGCATGACAAAAAACACACAAGTTTGTATAAGTCAGTGATGCAGTACTTCAAACTAGTGGGACTCCAACCACAGGAGGCCTGACGTCAGCTCCATTTTTCAGAGTCCAGCACCCTTACATCTTCAGGCCAGGTAGATATACCTCTCTTAAGGGCATCAGTACATTCCCTGCATAAAGCTGTCATTCACCTGTGCCATTATTAAGCTGTCTTACAGCAGTCTGCAGGACACATATCAAGCTGAAGTGTTAATAAATCCAGCATTGCTCAGTCTGCTCCAGTGCTCAGATCAGATAAGTACTTTGTTGGGGATTTGTTTTTATCCATCGGAGACTTGCACTGTATTTTTAATGGGGTCAGATGTCAAATTGTGCTTTAGGTATGTCCAGCCCTAAGAAAGAAGGTTTGTACTCTTGTAGTAAATTCCACAAAGATTTTTATAACCTTTGCACATTTTGTCTAGGTCCTGAAAATGATACTGGAAGCTGTAGTGTTTGCCAGGGCATTAGTTTTGAAACATTTAGATGCAAGCATTTCCTTTAAATCTATTTAGAAAGAAAGAGGGTGGATGCTTTGAGTTGTTTCACAGTGATGTTTTCTAGTTTATTTCTACTCTTGGATGTTCCCACTAAGAATTAACTATAAAAGCAAGTTAAGGAGAATATAGCCAGTCACTCAGGAGACTACAGTGTCCATCCCTGCTAGGTCTGAAGACATGGGCCCACAAAGACTGTTTTACAGTTTTTGACCCACAAATTTCAGATGTCCAAGTCCTCTCTACAGCTCCTTTGGAGGATGCTCTGCCTGCAAATGAAGACAAATGCAAAACCTTGATTCATAGTTTTACAAGGGGAGGGTAGCCAACTCACCATTTTAGTCAGGGGAGGTATCTCTGGTTAGGAAATGAATGTCCATGATGCCCATCTCCTGGTCCAGGCCTCCAAAGTCAATGCCCCACCAAAGTGGACAGAAAAGCTTTAAGCATAATGCAACTACATCTAGTTTGTAGTTGGTGGGTCCTTATTTCCCCTAAATTAGGCTATCCCTCAGGAATGGTTCTCCTTGACTGAAGGGTATCCTCATGTCTTGCAAAGACTACAGCCAAGTGATGATCAGTTTTCAGTATCTGGAGACCCCTCTCCTAAGAAAAAGAGGAACCCTACTAAGAGAGGGCTCACTAATCAGAGAGTGAACAGGGAGAACTGTATTACTCCTCCCAGATGTTTATCCCTCCCAGCATATGACATGGACATTCATGACACCATGACCTCTTCTTCACCCAAAACAGAAAGCTCATTTGGAGATGCATTTTGCAGGATGAAAAAAAACCCACTTCATATGTGAAGCCAGTGAAGTATTAGATGCCCAGAAAAGGTACATTGGTCTGCAAGGCCTGAATTCTCCTAAACCTACAGCAATTACTCCAGTCTTACAAGATTGATAGGATGCCTTCCTAGTAAGCCTGCAGCCAAGTGCAGATCATCTCTGTGTATTTGGACTTGCCTCTCTTAAGAAAGAGAGGGAACACTCCCCAGAGTGGGATATTGATTCCAAGATTGAGGGGAAGAATTGGATTTTTTCTCCCAGATGTGTACCACCCCAGAATGTGACAATGATGACTGAGTCACTCATAGATGAAACCTCATTTGGAGAGACACTTTACAGGATAAAAAACTACTTCAAATAGGAAAGCAGAGAGGTGTATGACCTCAACAAAAAAGGTAGTTTAGCCTGCTAAGCCTGAGCGGTCCCTAAACCTGTAATAATCCCTTCAGTCTAGAGAGCTCTAGAAGAGGCATCCTTAGCTGTCTCCAAGGAGATGAACAGCCTAACACCTTTTATAAGGTCCAGGTGTCTCACAGTTTACAAAGTGCCTGGTTACAGTAATTACTTATTGCAGAACTACGGGCATTTACATTTACTCCTTACTTGGATAACTGCATCATTCAGGTACTATCCTAGGTGAAGGTGGAGAGAACTCTGCAATTCATCATGAAGTATTTTCAAAATGTAGGCTTTTCTTTTTAACATTCCCATGAAATGACGGAAACAGAGTATGTGGAAGGCACTTAAAATATCTGAGTAAAATGCATATTTGATACATTCTGTGTTCATTAAATAATCTGGGATATTTAGAGGAAATGTTTCCTTTTCTTAGGAAAAAAAGAAAGAATTTCAGAACTAGTGTTTGAATGTATTTAGGGTGTGAGATGGAACACAGTAAGAAAGGAATATTACATTAAAAAAAGAAAGAGGGCTAGTGTTAATTCATCCAGTAGTACATTCAGCATATTTAAAAATGTGATGCCTATTTGATAAAAAATTATACACTAGGGGAATTATATACCTCTCAACTGTGCAGATTTTCACAGAATGTCCACATTTTTTCCATCATATTTTTGGATTCTTCCTCATAAAATGTGTGTTTTTCTTACAAATCACTGAGGATTGAAATCAGTCCCTAAATAAAGACATACGTTTTAGTTTCTGACTTCATATCCTTCAGAAAATGTATGCTAACAACATTCTGTTGTTCTAGCACCTTTCTAAGTTTATATGAGCAATATTTGTAATCTGTTCTCATTTTTGGGCTTTGTCCACATTTCTTGTTATAAGAGGTTGAGAGGTATGAATTAGTGTGGAAAAAGTGTAAGAAAGCATAGGAAGTATTAATGAAAAGAAAAGGGAAAAGAGAAAATATAGATAAGATAATCGAAGAATATGGTTTTTGTTAATATAGTTTGATCACTTTTATATGAATCTGCCTATGTCATAAGCGATAATTCAATAAAGGTGTTTGAAAAAAAAGATAATAAAAGAATAAATGCGTTTCTCTTTCTACCCTGCACTGAAATCCTTACCATTTACCAATTCTATTGCTTCATCTCAACCTAAAACAGTCTCGCCCTACCAGGGACTGATTTTCTCTCTGCTGTCTAATGTACTATAGTTTCCATAATCCAATTTTCTTGTACTCTCTCCATGCAAAATGGTCCACCTAACCTGCAAAGGGCTAGTAGCCACTTGTTTAATGTTTACTTACAAAGGGCTTATTTGACAAAAATGTCTTTTTTTCTGCAAATGTTCAGTTTACCCAACCTCCAAAAGGCCTAGTAACCTTCTGTTTAAATGTTAAAACACTAAAAGCTTATTACATAATGTATTATATTCCTGTAAATGTTTTAATTGTTCTGTACAAATCTTTGTTATTCCTTTATTAACATGTAATATGCAAAACTGGCTCTTTATGGCCCAGTGGACTTCCACGGTCATCAAACTTAAATAAATAAATTCTAATCAATAAAAATGTTAGTGCAAGTGTAGAGAAAAGGTGTGAATGTTATAAGAAAATAATGGAGGAAAATTATTATGGAAAACCATGGTAAAAGATGAGTAGGTCAGTAAGATAATTAAAAAGGGCTGGTAAGGTTGAACCAGCTTAGTGAAATTCAGAATTTTTTGTAGAGGTTAATGCTGGGTAGGTTGCCACTATAATGTCAAAGTACAAGTAAGGAAATGAAAGGTTATATGCCTTTTACAGAATTGAGGAAAGCATGGAAAATGCTTTATCAAGTTGCAGGAGTACAAGTTTTGGGGGAAATTTTTTGTACAGAATTTAAACATGAAAATATTGTGAGTACTTATTTGGAGAAGCTGATGTATGGAGAATATGACAAACTATAAATAAGGTGAAATGAATTAGATAAGGCTTTAGTACACACAGTTTGAGCATTATGGATAAGCAGATGTGAAGAGGTAATTTGACTTCATAAAAAATGATTAGGGTTATGAAGAAAAAGGTAGGGGGAATTGAAAGAGTGTATTATTGACACGTTTGATAATAGTTTCTTTGGCACAAAAAAGTGATTATTGATTCTGCATTTTAATCACTATTGTGGTAGTATAGTGTTGAAGTATGCATATAATTTTCAAAATGTATAAATATCGTTTGGAAAGATGTTGTTAACAAAGCTCCCCTACTTTTTTCAATAGCTGCTGTGGAATTATTTACATCCACCTAAGCTACCATCAACTCAGTCAGATGGACCTCGGTTTAACATGTATGAAGAATGACACATTCAGAAATGCAGCATCCCCTTTAAGATGCACTGCAGTGTCAGTAATGTAAAAAATTAATCCAAGCACCTTGTGTGGGATTAGAACCCATAGCCTTCTGATTTTCCAACATCAAGAGCAATAATGCTACATACAGAGCCACAGACAAGACAGCTTGTCTTGCGTTCTGTCTTTCTGCAGAAATGTAATTGAATTTCATTAAAAGAGGAAATGGGTGGGAAGTATGAAGGAGACTCATAGGCCACTGCTGGACCAGAATGTCTTCAGATCTACTATTATGGGTGAATGAAGGGGGAATATATACACACAACTATACAAAAAATAAATCAA
The DNA here is from genome assembly GCF_019279795.1 of Protopterus annectens. Lineage (NCBI taxonomy): Eukaryota > Metazoa > Chordata > Ceratodontiformes > Protopteridae > Protopterus > Protopterus annectens. The sequence goes on from NC_056728.1 coordinate 1,918,560,846, forward strand.
AATAAAATAAAACAACTGCCACAAACCAATAAACGTTTATTCATCAGACTTGGCTGCTCAGGTCAAATGCCTTCAAAGAGTTGGAATGAAGGAGAAATAGCTGTTGGATTTGCAATGTTTGGGAAAGTAAAGAAGTCATAGCAAGGCTTTCGCCACTGACAGAAGATGGGATCTGCCACTGGCAGACTGAAAGACCACCCAGAGCCATCAGTAAATGTCTGCTGAGCTTGTCCACTAGAGAGATGACTTGACCAGGGCCAAACCTTGCTATTAAACTGATTAGTTAGTATATGGCCCATTCCAAAACTTCTTGGCCTCTCAGAAAAAGTGACAGTAGGGGGTTCCCCTTGTTTCCTGATGCACCAAATTACTGCTGCATTTTTGTAGTAGATGACAACTGCACCTTGAAGGAGGAGGTCCTGAAGAACATGTAACATAAGGAAAATCCTTATTTCCAGTACAGTCATATTCAAAGAGGCCTCTTTTTATGACCAGGTCACTTGGACCGACTGCCCTAAACAAATGCCCCTCCCAACCCAGGGCAGAAGTTTCTGTGATGACCATCTCAACTGATTAAGGGGTAAAGGGATTGCCCTGAAATAGGTTATGTGGAAGAAGCCACCATAGTAAATGCTAAAGGAAAACTAGAGAGATCCATACTGGTTGGGACAGTTTATAGGTTCATAGATTAGTACTAGGCTAACTGCCCTTGCGGGCCATTTTAAGCCTAGCCAATTATCCCTTGTGAGACTCAAACCCTGCACCTTCTGTTTGTAAGGCAAACACCTTAACCATTAGGCCACCCTCCCTCTAGTATACATTCGGAGACCATTAAGCCCTAACTGCCAAGTGAAGAACCTCCATGTAATATCTGGAAATGGGTCCATGAACAATGTTGCTGCCATAAGCAGACATCACTGTTACAGAAAGAAGAAGATGGCAAATACTGGACAGAAGTTTTAAAATTCTATCTGCTGGAAGGTTGCACTGCAAGTCTTTGTATCCAGGTGGTAGCCCTTGAAGATCAGGGTTTGTGACAGACACACACTGGTCTGATGGGACCTTGTGGATGGCTCATTCTTTCAGTAAACTCTGTGCCTCTAGCCTGGCTACTGCCTTTTGGTGATGCGGGACATATGGAAGTGGCTCTGTGACAAATTTTGGAGGATATAGGAATGGCATGCTGTAGCCAAAGGATTCTCTCTCAGTGATCCATTTGCCACTTATGATAGCCTGCATGGCAAGAAAGTGCAGAGGCTTCTAACAGTGTCAGTGACTTTGGTGATTTATATTCCCACACCAGATAGATTGATTACTGACACTGCAGTGCAGCATAAGTGCAGCTGCACTCCTGAATTTGTTGCACTTTAGATGAGATGTTAAGCTGAGACCCCATCTACTTGAGCTGGTGGTAGCTTAAGTGAATGTAAAAGATTCCACAGCAACTACGAAAAAGAAATTTCCCCAATGCCCTGGCCAAATTTCCCCTAATAGTACAATACCACTTCAGGTCTCTCCTGAAAAGAGGCTACTAGCGTAAGCAGACTAACCCAATCAACAAAAAGGTTAACATAAATAAATAAATTTTAAGCATTGACAGCTTGCATTGTGGGAAGTTAGGGCAAGTCCTCAGGGATTTTGCAGGTCTATATTAGATGCTCGAAGTTACTGAACTTCGAATACAATATGATCAACACCATATCATCGAAGTCCAGTAGCATTGAACACCTAATAAAAACATAGCAAACAGTCAAAACCCCCGCTACTTAAATATTCCAACTCAGAGACCGCACTACATTGAAGTTAAAAGAATCTCTCCTTACAGCGATTTCCGTTTACCTCTTCGATGTTCTGCGGTTTTGCTGTTTACGTGTCGACAATGTCAGATTCGACATTGTGAATGTTCGCTATTATGATATAGACCCGGATTTTACAGCTTACCCCCCCAGATGCGGAAAATATGAAATCCCTGGTCCTGCAGACCACTTCTGTCTCCAGCAAATTATCTGTTCTGGAAACCTCTGCAGGCACATTGGTTTCTGTCAGAATGTTGAAAGGCTAGTTGTCAGCTCTTTTAAAACTACAAGTTTTGCTCATTTCCCTAGGAGAAAATGTTCTGGAGTGGAAAACTTTGCTCCAATAGCTGCAAGTCTCTTTTGTTCCTGCTCAGTATTTGCAGCTCTTCTTTCACTGGGTACTAAAACAAGAAATGGCTACCCTAAGGGACATTAATGTAGTACATCTTGAAATTTTCTGTGAAGTTACAGCTTTAGAGGCAGGTGTGGCACTAGATAGCAATACCCAACTCACCAACACAGACTTTTCCATCTTCTGCAGTATGCAGTGGTTGCATAGTCAGGTTACCTGTGACTGTATTTTGCACTGTAATTTCGCATGAGGCAAATATTTCAGCAACCTTAGAGTCTCTCTGACAAGTCAGGCTGAAAGTCAGTCATATGTGTCAGGCAGCTGAGCAGTTCAAAATAGAGAAAGTACCAGATATGTACACTGTATGAAGAGGTGCATGATGGACTATATGAAGAGATGCACAATGGAGCTCTGAGAATGTGTCTAAGGCAGGTATGAGCCTTAAGCAGCAGTCTACCATCACCAAGAATGATGCCGCAATACAAACAAAATTGACTTCAACAGCTGGATCAGCCTGTAGTGTCATTCAAAGGGGGCAGAAAATATGCCAACCTGGGAGAAGATGTTAGACAGCCGTAATTGCTTTGCCAGGGATGGTCTGCAGCTATTCCCTAAAGGATTTTGCATATTGGCTAAATCCTTGTCCACCCCTACAATGTCTTTGTAGGCAACATCGGTCTGCCAAAGCTTCCAACATAACAAAACAGAATTCAGATAATATAAAGGGATTGCTGCTCAGTGCTAGAAGCCTTTACAAAAAAACTTCATCCCTACCAGCATTCCTTATGCTGGAACACAAAGATGTATGTATCATTATGGAGATCTCTCTCAAGACCAATGAGAGTGCTCCATCAGTGTAGAGCTTCAATGCCTACCACACGTGACACCCGTGCCCTGGCCCAGCAATCAAGGAGCCTCAATCCTCACCACCAACAACAGAGAGGGCGTCTCATATGAGAGGAAAAGGATAACAAATACACACAGTAAAGTGCAATTTCCCTTAAGAGCACATAGAGATCACAGTCAGTCTGGGACTGGTCGTTCCCTTGCTCCCCAGGTCTCCAATAAGACTCCCCACTGGCACAGATATAGGGTCCAGATCTCAGCCTAGAGGGCAAGCTAAAACTTCTATCACTCTCTCTCTGTCCAACCAGTGCTTCGTGTCCCTGCCCAAGTAGCTGACACACACACACACACACACACACACACACACACACACACACACACACACACACACACACACACTCGAACTTTGAGAAGAGGTTATACAACCACAGGTTCTCCAGCTGTGCCCCTTCCTTCCAGACTATACAATAGGTCCACTTGCCACCACCCACTAATACTTATCAGCTACTCAAAGGCCCTTAAAAGGGTGTCTGTGCACTATTATTATCCAATTTGTTACATAGCCCAGGGCTAAAGCTATAGGAGTGGCTTTGTACAATTTTACCAAAGGCTTACAAGTATTATAAAGAGCTTAAATTATCTCTACACAAAACCAGCCACATTTGAAAGGTTTTAAAATATTTATTAATAAATAATTAAAACCACAAGACAATACTTTATACTACACAGTGCAGTCAAAAGTTCAGAGATATCACAGAAATACTTAAAATAAATCAGTAGTACAGTCCTGACATCACATAAAAACACTTAGTCTAACTTTCTAATTCCTAGCTATTGCTACAAGAAAACACACTTCTAAAACAACTTACTTACATAGAGCAACAGGCAAGTGCTGTGAGTTGGATAGTCAGACAAAATGTTTAATAATCTCTGGTTCTCACTGTTTAAATTGAAACTGCAGTTCTGATAAAACATTACATCATCTTTTACACTTCCCTGGTGTTCCCAAACTGCATTTACATTCTTTTACACTTAGAGCAATAACGGACATTCCACATGTAAATTCTGGTCATTAACTTTAGCCTTAAAACAATAGGGAGGATGCTTACTCCAGACTCATAGACTCCAAATTCTAACTTCAAAGGAACAGACATAATGTAATTTTAATTTCAAAGGACTAACAAGAAATGCTTGACTTGGCTTTCTTTACAGCAGAGGGCAATGTTGCCACATTGTTTTAAGTTCAACATTTCACAGTATTTACAAATGACAGAATTATGTACCATATCTATTTGACTAGGCTGGCAGCCTTCACCCATCTCTACCAGTCTTCACAACACGTTCTGGCCCACCATATTAGATGCAGGCACTAAAGACAGTGCTGTCCCCATATTCTTAATAAAACTACCTCTACACTCAGACAAGATAATGACCTGGAACTACTCTATGTTCAACTTACTGTCAACAAAACCCTTTTAGTATGGCTTCCCTACACATTATGCCAAGTGACTTCAAGTACCCCCCCCCCCCCATCAACTGGGAGACCTGTACAGCCTCAGACATGTATGCCTAGACATTTCTGTACTTCATCAATACAAACTTACTAAACCAATTAGTATGAACCCCAACCAGGAGTGATAATATGCCAGACTTGGTCCTCAGACATGTATGCCCAGAAATTTCTATACTTCGTCAATACAAACTTACTAAACCAATTAGTATGAACACCAACCTGGAGTGATAATATGTCAGATTTGGTCCTTACTAATATGGGACATCTTTTCTCACCACCAATTGTAACTTCTTCCCTGGTTAAATCATACCACAATTCAGTCACACTTACCATAATATTCTAGCTGGAAGCTTATAGGTTCATGGGTAGGTACTAGGCTATTGGCCCTAGGGCCTATATAAGCCTAGCCAAAAACGTACCCTGGCTTTCTCCACACAAGAAAATTATTTTCCTGTGCCCCTGTCGAGCAGAGCAACAGAAGTGATCCCCGGGATGATTTTCCTATTTCTCATCAATCATCAAGATTTTTCTTGAAGAGTGATAATGATGATATAATAAGGTTAATATACTAAAACTGAGTAATTACCTGGCTAAATTCAAAATCCCCTGCAATTTGATGACGACCCCACTGCTTATGCAGAATCCTTTACCACCAAATTCTGTGCACATCTAAATAGCTGCATAGGTGCAGATGTTCCCCTTCAAAGTAAATATAATGCCAAATTTTAAAATAAACATGGCAGAACCTAAATATAAACTGTCCCTATAACAGAAGAAAAATAATCATTGCACACAAAAATAAATTTAACTCTCATGATGCAGAAAACCCTCCTGCTAAACTGATTAAATCAATCAAAACCTGATATGAAGTAATAATTGCCACCCAGGCAAAAGATAACCACAAAACCTACTTTAACTACGTTAGGAAGCTCATAAACAATGCCTAGCGCACTGAGCACAGAGGACAGTAAATGACATCACATATTTGGTCCCAGAGAAAGTACAGTTTTGTACCTACCATAAATGTAGATGTCCGATAGGTATGCATCTGCAGTCCTAACATATGGGTTGTCCTGCCTCAGGCAGCCCTTCGGTCGGCCGGATTCCAAAGTCTGGGTCTGGCCTTGGCTGATGTCGCACTTCACCCGTCATAGCTGCTAGGGTATAAAGGCATCAGCCGATGCCATTTTCCTCAGTGTTTCTTACCCCAGATGCCAGGTACCCTCTAGGAAGGCTAAATTTGGATAAATGCAAATAATTCCAAACAGTAGAAAGCAAAATATATATATACATATATACATACAAACAAATACACCATAATAGATCCCCCAGCTAGCTAAAAGAGGGGTAAGTACCCTAGGAATACCACAGAGGGGAAGGAGGGTGGGTAATCCTGACTGCAGATGCATACCTATCGGACATCTACATTTATGGTAGGTACAAAACTGTACTATGTCCTTCAAGGATGCATCTGCAGTCCTAACATATGGGTAGAATACCATAGCCAAACTGGGGGAGGAGGCACTAAGATAAAGATGGTGTAATTAAGATCCCTTGCAGAACAGCAATTGCAAAACCTGCTCGGGATCTGGAGTATAAAGGGAGATTATAATGCTTGGCAAATGTATGCACGGAGCTCCAAGTAGCAGCTTCTAAAATGTCTTTGGTAGCCACTCCTCGTAGGAAAGCTGTAGTGGTGGCTGTAGCTCTTGTGGAGTGAGGCCTGATATTCTCAGGAGTTGACTTTCCATGAAAAGAGTAGCAAAATCTAATGCAATTTCCTATCCATTTTGAGATTGTCTGTTTTGAAATTGCTCTTCCTTGCACTCCTGTTGCATATGCTACCAGAAGCTGGTCAGTTTTTCTGTTGGTCTTAGTTCTGTCCAGATAGTAGCGTAATTGTCTGTGCACATCCAAGGTATGTAGTAGTCTTTCCCCCCTGTTCTGTGGGTTGGGGAAAAAAGTAGGTAAATGAATTGCTTGGTTAAGTGATACCCTGTCGACCACTTTTGGCATAAAAGTAGAATTAGTTCTCAGAGACACTCTATCCTGATGGAAGATAAGGAAAGGCTGTACTGCCATTAATGCCTGTAACTCAGATACCCTTCTTGCTGAAGTGATTGCTAACAGGAAAGCAGTTTTCCAAGATAAGAACTGTAAATCTGCTGTTGCTGCTGGTTCAAAAGGGGGAAGTGTTAATTTTTCCAGCACAAAGTTGAGATCCCATGTAGGTAAAGGTGGTTTCCTTGGAGGCTTTATATTTTTGATTCCTCTCAAGAACTGCCTGAGTAAAGGACGAGAGAAGACAGGAGGATCCATGTTGTACTCTGCTGAAATTGCTGATGCATGAATCTTAATGGAGGAGTAGGACAGACCATTGTGGAACAGTTCTGCTAAGTATTCCAGGATGTGTGCTATGTTTGCCAATGAGACATTTTCTCCCTTTGCTGCACTCCAAATGAGGTATCCTTTCCATTTGGCTGAATAAGTTTTCCTTGTGGAGGGTCTGCGTGCCTCCAGGATAATGTCCTTAACCCTCTGAGATAAATCTGGTTTATTTTGTCTTATGCAATATTCCAAGCAGCTAGCTGCAGTGTTTTCAAGTTTGGATGCAGGGTCTTGTAGTTGTTCTGTGTTAGAAGTAAGGGACATAGAGGTAGAGGCCATGAGTGTGTCCGAGACATGCTTCTCAGTAGCGGGTACCAATGTTGCCTTGGCCAGTCTGGAACTATCAGGATTACCTTTGGCTGTTCCTCTCTGATCTTCAGTAGGACTTTGTACATCAAAGGAAGAGGTGGAAATGCATATGCTGTCAGGTTTTTCCAGCTGAAGGAAAGGGAGTCCACCCTCCAGGCAAGTGGGTGGTATGCTCTTGTGCAGAATTTCTTCAATTGGTGGTTGTGTGGGGAGGCGAACAGGTCTATCTCTGGCATTCCCCATTTCTTTGTTATGGTTTTGAAGATATCTGGATGCAGCATCCATTCGTGAGCATCCGTGGTAGTTCTGCTTAAGGTGTCTGCTAGTGAATTTTCTTTTCCTGGTACAAATCTGGCCTGTAGTTGAATGTTGAGATTCAGGGTCAAATTCCACAGGTCCATTGCCATCCGGCATAGAGGATATGAGTGTCTACCTCCCTATTTGTTGATGTACCACATGACTGTGGTATTGTCCGTCCTTATCAGCAGGTGACCTTGATGAAGGAATGGTCTGAATGCCTGTATTGCATGTTTCACTGCCAGCATCTCCTTTAGATTTATGTGTAGATTCAGCTGGTCTTGGGTCCATAGGCCTTGTATACACTTGTCCTCCATGTGTGCCCCCCAGCCTAGGTCTGAGGCGTCCGTGGTGATGGTCTGGCTTGGATGTGGCTTTTGGAAAGGCAATCCTCTGTTCATCTGACAGGCCTGAGCCCACCACAGGAATTCTTTTTTCAGGCATGGAATTATTGGAATCTGGGCTTCTAGACTGTGCTTGTGCTAAGACCATACATTCCTTAGGTACCATTGCAACTTTCTCATATGCAGCCTGGCATGTAGGATCAATATTATGCAGGATGCCATGTAACCCAGGGCTTGCAGGACTTTCCTTGCAGTAAGCTGAGTCTGTGTTGTTAATGTCATGAAATAGACTGGTAGTTGCTTTTGATTTTCTTCTGTGAGAAAAGCCATCTGAGTTGTTGTATCCAGTTCTGCACCCAAAAATGTTATCCTTTGGGATGGTACTAGTCTTGACTTTTGAATGTTGACTGTGTATCCCAAGGCTTGCATCAGTTGTATGACCTTTTCCAAATCTTTTGTTAATTTTGTCTTGTTGTCCGCTTGTATTAGGCAGTCGTCCAGGTATGGGTAAATTTGAATTCCCTGAAGCCTGCAATGAGCAATTACTGATGCCAGGCATTTCGTGAATACTCTGGGCAGTAGATAAGCCAAAGGGCAATGCTGAGAATTGATAATGCTCTGATCCTGCAAGAAATCTGAGGTGTCTTCTGCAATCTGGTCGTATAGGGACGTGCAGGTATGCCTCCTTGAGATCTAGAGTCACCAGCCAAGACTCCTTGCCCAGCATGGGAAGAAGTTGCTGGAAGGTCAGCATTTTGAATTTTGGAACAATGAGGTATGTGTTCAGAGCGGACAAGTCGAGAATAGGTCTCCATTGATTTTCTTTTCTTGGTACAAGGAAAAGCCTGGAGTAAAATCCTTGGCCTTGTTCCATAGGTGGTACCTTTTCTATAGCTCTCATTCTTAGTAAGTTGTTGATTTGTCGTTGAGCCTCTGTTTTTTGGCTTGGTGGAAGGTTTGGAATTCCTCTCTTTTTTGGTAGAGTGTGGAAGTGAAACCTGTAGCCCTTGTCTATTGTTTGTAAAGTCCATTTGTCTCCTGTAATGCAATGCCAGTTGTCGGAAAATAAGGCTAGCTTTCCGCCCAAGGGTGCTTCCAGTTGTTCCCTGGTAGGCTGAACCAGAGCCAAGTCATTGTGTCTGTCCTGTGGAAGTGGTTGTAGTTGCAGCTGTGGCAGCACTTCTCTGGTTGGCAGGTTGCCACTGACGTCCCCTGTAGGCACCCCTAGATTGACCTCTGCCTCTAGGGCGTCTATTTCTGCCTCTCTGTGCTATGGAGGAGTCTGGAAAGGACCAATTCTTCGAAGGCCAATTTCTGCTAAACCTCGGAGGTTGGACCTGTAAGAAATCCTTGACTGTTTGGACAGATTTTGATTTTTCTTCCACTTTCTTGAGAACCTCCTGTGCAGGGGAGCCAAACAAACTTTGTTTCTCCATAGGGGCATCCAGGAGTTTTGACTTAACATGGTCTGGTAAGGATTGCTCTTTTAACCAGGCATGCCTTCGAATCACTGCTCCAGTCATAGCTGATCTAAAGGAAGCCGCCAGTGCATCATAGCCACATTTTAAAAAATGATTACTGACCTGCTGAGAGTTATGTACCAAATCCTGAAGGGACTTGCGGTCTACAGGTTCAGGAGAGGACAGTTTCTTATTTAGCTGGTCTAACAAAAATTCCTGGTACTGAATCATGTGGAATTGACAGTTTAAGGCCCTGGCCGAAAGAGTAGCAGATGTATAAACCTTTTTACCCCATCTCTCTAATGCTCTAGATTCCCTTTCAGAGGGAAGAGGGTTTTTGGCAGAGGCAGCTGCCACACCTTTAGGGCCCTGTGAAATGGTTTCTGGGTCTGCAACATGAGCCTTATACAAGTGGTAGTGTGTGTCCGGGACCCTGTAATATCTATCAGGCTTGGCAGGGGCCGGAGGAAGAGAATCAGGGGCAGTACTGGCATCATTATATGCGTCATCAACAACTGATAGTACTGGAGGAATGGCTAAAGGCCTATGTTGTGGTAAGTGTAAAAAAATCCTTAGCCTTTTCCTTGAATCTGAAAAATCCTGGCCCTGCCATTGGAAGTGTTCCCTCATAGAATGTAAGGTCTCCCCAAAAGAAAATTCTTCAGGAGGAGAAGCAGAAGGGATGGAGTCTTCTGCATCAGAATACTCATAAGGAGAATATGGACCTTCCTGATGGTCTGAAATATCTGAGTCATCCGAAGAATAGTCTGTAGAGACAGGCTCAGGGGGTTCAGTCCTAGGCCTCTTATCTGGATGAGGTTGAGAGGCCCTGTCTGGGTGAGGTTGGGATCCCCTGATCAAAGAAATGAGATCCTCAGCCAGGTTGAGTATCTGGGAACTAGAGGTAGGCCTGTGTGAAGGAGCTTTAGTAGGTAAGGCCTTAGAAGATTTAGCTGCTTTAGCCCTGGCAAAGGCCTTGATAGACATAGAAGCAGGGGGTCTAGCAGCCCCACGTGCAGGGGTAGAAATGTCTAAAGGAATAGTGTCTGACAAATCCTGGGTGCCTGCTTCTGTAGCAGTAATTTCAGTAGCAGATTCAGCCATGCTCTGTGAGGCCTCGGTTATCGGAGGCAAGCTTTCGGCCGAAGGAAGAACCGAGGACTCGGTTTCAGCCGAAACAGAGACACTCGCGGTTGGCCTAACCGTGGTTTCAGCCGAAACCGCGGACCGTGAGTGTCGGTCCTTTTCCTTGCGCTTTTTAGCTAATTGTGTAGTCGGAGTCTCCGACGGCATTTTATAAGCAAAAGCGGGACCAAAAAACTCCTCTGCAAACTCCGACCGACGTCTAAGCGTCCGTCGGTTGAAGGAAGCACAGGCTAGACAAGCTGATACGTCGTGGTCTGGGCCTAAGCAAGGAAGGCAGTAAGAGTGGAAATCCTTAAGAGGTATTTGTTTCCCACAAGTTAAACAATTATTTACTTTGTCTGACATCGGCTAAGGCAAGAAAGAGTCCCCAACGGGGTACTTAGCTTTTTTAGAAGTCTTCGGTAGTAGAAATCTCTGGATCTGACCGACCGGCACTTGCGAACAGCTTCTGCTTCGGGCACCGCGCGGCAAGAAAGACTGAGGAAAATGGCGTCGGCTGATGCCTTTATACCCTAGCAGCTATGACGTCGGGTGAAGTGCGACATCAGCCGAGGCCAGACCCAGACTTTGGAATCCGGCCGACCGAAGGGCTGCCTGAAGCAGGACAACCCATATGTTAGGACTGCAGATGCATCCTTGAAGGACATCATAATCTACTAGCAGACAAGTTTAACTCAAACTTTACCCCCTCTATCTTCCCAGAACACATACCCATATCTATAGCCTCTCACCTCTCCCAAGAACAGATGTCCTCAAGGCACTATCAAATATGTTGCATTAATGGGGCCGGATTAAACAACAGGTTACCTGGTGGCCAGTATGAAACAGAATTTGTCAGCCCCCTACAAAGGCTACTCAATATCAGCCTCCAAACACTGTTGAATTAATGGACGACAGCAACACAAAGGTGGGGTGTTGACGGACTTGAATAATTATAAACCCATAAGCCTCACCAGCCTCATATTCAAGGCTATGGAAAAAACATTATGGTTAACCTACAAACAATGGACCCATGCCAGTTCATAGGTGTTTACTTGGCTAACGACCACAATGCCTTTTTAAGCCTAGCCATGCATCCCAAATCTCTAACAAGTTGTTGTACCCTTGCTAAGTGTAAGTAGGGGCTTGGGAGATGAAGCATTTACAGGTTGCTTGTGTCCATTAGAGACGTAGATGCCAAACCAGGGATTGATTACCTTTGCCCATCTAAATGTCCAAGCCACACTTGAATTGGATTAGTGAGGAACTCTGCTTCACATGGATGGGGAACCTGTTCCAGAGAAGAGGTAGTCTCTGTGATACATACCTGTCTCTCCAGCAGGTCCTATTTATATCACAGACAATATTTACGTCTTTAGAATGGGTTATTCTGGTGCTGTTTATTTTGTGGATATGCAGGAGGTTCATCAGAGTGGGGTCTGACAATATCTTGTATGCCAGGCATAGAGCTCCCCTCAATAGCTTGCAGGAGACAGAATACAGGGATAGGGCCTTGAGGTGGTCTTCACAAGACATGTTTGTTACAACCTGTATTCTTTTAGTGAGGAACCTCTGTGGATGTTCCAATTATTGGATATGCCTGATTAGGTACATACCGAAGGGAACATTATACTCAATGAGAGCTGTGACGAATGCCAAATACAGTGGAACAAAGACTTCCTCAGACCTAGATGCCATAACTTTGTTTATAAGTTGCACAACATAGAATGATTTCCTCACTACTGTACATGTGTAATGGTTTGTATTCTTCAAGGGCAGATCCTGCCTACTTAACCTGGCTGACTTCTTTTGAGGAGGCTACTGAAGCAGTGTATGAGGGTAAATCAGTACACATAGCATGTATGGACCTTGCAAAGGTGTTTAACCATATCCCACACTCAGGCATCATAGATCAACTTTTCCAGCTAAATGTTAATCCCTTTGTAACTCATTGGACTGTTAAATGCCTCACAAATAGAACCCAGGAAATTAGGATGGGCTGCTCTACCTCCTCCAAAAGACCTGTTGCTAACAGTGTACCACAGGGTTCAGTCCTTGAGCCACTCCTCTTTGCTGATTACTTCTTGGAGGTCAACGTAAATCTGAAGGGTTTATGGCTGACCAAGTTTGCAGATGACATAAAATGTGGTGTCATCATTAATTCCCAGAGGTCACCAAGATCCTCCAAGAAGGCCATTTCCAAACAAATAGCTTATGTCCAAACTGTGGACTACAGATAAATGCCAATAATAGTATTCTTTAGTAAGCATGATTTCCCTTCTATCACATCAACAACACACCCCTGAAAGCTGATTCTATAGTCAGGGATCTGTGAGACTATGTAGACAATGAACTGTCCTTTGATTACCATGAAACCACTATTTAAATGAAGTTGTTTTTCATTGCACAGCTTATATCTAAAGGTATGGTGTGCAGGTCAAAGGATGTAATCATTCCACTGCACTCTGCTCTAATCTGGGCGATCACTGAGTATAATATGCCCCTTTTGATATGTACCTGTTCAAACACTTCTCACAACTGGAAAGATCACAATACTTTCTCACTAAAAATCAAGAGCCTAAATCATAAAAAATTATGCAGATCATCTCAAAGCCTTTTACCTCTTCTCAATATCATACAGGCTACTAAGAAGCAATCACTATAATGCGAATACAACCTTAACAGTCCCTATCCTATCTTACCGATTACATATTCATAAGTCCAGTGGTAGCATGAACATTAGTTCAAGGGATCTAAATCTCTTTTGCAACATAAATAGGACATGATGGAGGGGCAGGTATACTTTAAAGAGAATACTGCTTCTATGGAGCCATCTTCTATCCCATATAAAGAAAAGTACTTGTCTTACACTATTCAAGTGTAATTTGGATGGTAAACCACAAATTCAATCCTAAATTTGCACCCATGTCCCTCATGGATAGAGGCTACAAGTAAATGTCACAACAAATTCTTGCTCTGCCAGTTCTGGGTTACTCATGCAAAAACATAAAGGCCAAAAACTAACATGGGAATATAAGGCTAGGCTTCTTAAAATCCTCACAATTCAATAGCCTAATGAGTGCATATGAACCCAAGTACCTTAAAATCTTATACAATCTGAATACCTAACAATGGGTCAACATCCCTGGGTACTCTTTTTCTTTTGAGTATTCCTACTGTCAGTTCCATGGCTCTTCTGTAGGAACAGGCAGCTGAAAGTTTTAAAATTAATTTTTATGTGTAGTGTTATCTACCCCAGTGTGCACACTGCACGATGATGGTTAGATTAGCTCTTCACGCTAACATAAATAAGTGAAATGGCTTTTATGCATTATATATTGGTAGTGTAGTTCATGCAGCCAGATGCCAGAAGTCAGAAAAAGCAAAAGTATATGTCGATAAATGCATTACTTTTCTCCAACAGCTGCAGTTTTCAAAATTAACTAAGATTTAATTAAAGTTATAAAGGGGAAGTATGTACATTAAAAATCAATGCTCAACATTCAAAATACACATAACGGCAATGCAAAGTAGTAGCATCTGAGCTGCAGCTCATTAGACTTACTGTTGTGCTGTGGGTTACATTTCTGAATCTTTTAAGTAGCAAATAAAGGTATTTAAATTAAAAAAAATCTACAGTTCTTATCAGCTTACTGGCTGATGCTCCACTCATTTATGTCAGCAAGCTATATGTGGTGTAGACTTCCTGCTGTGGTATTCAGAAACCACATAAACATCAGGACTGCCATTTAGACTTTTGTAAAGTAAATCTTTCATCTTTTACTTTGCTATAGGACAATCAATGCAGAGCGAGTCTGTTCAACGAAGACAGGGGTTGCGCATAATATTTAAAACAGAAATATTACATATATTTTTAATTAAACTGTGTGTTCACATGGTCTTTAAAGGTGAGTGACTGCTTCTTGTGGTACACCAGTCCTGCTGTTAGAAATTAATAAACTGGACAATGTTAGATCATTAAGTAGTACACACAGCTTCAGCTGCACTCCTCAAACTACATTGCTCTGTTCAATGGAAAAATCTACCATGACTGTTTTAAAACATAGCCTCAGGATGTAAGACAGACATCTGTTTCCAGTATGTTGACAGAAGTGCATGCTGCCAATGGAACAGCAGAATTCTGAATTCAAGCATTCCATGCCAACTATTCCATAACCGGCATGAAGGTGAAAACAAAGATAGACAAAAAGTGGCAGTAGTTTATCATGACCAAAGTCAAAAACTGAGAACACAAAAGGCAATGACAAACATTCTGGATATAAAACATGTAATTTCCATGTAAAATATTTTCTTCTCTCACCGTGGCTCTTTCAGTTGCAATCCTTTTGACTACTCTGAAGATGCCTCTTACTTGGTTATCATTACAATAAGAATATCACAAATGGGTTTTTTATTACTAGATCACTGCTGGTTACAAAACTACAACAGGTACAAACTATCAAGCAGCATCTGTATATAACACAATGGAATCACTTTCATACATTTACAGTAAAATACAGGGGCAGTGTTCCCACATAAGGCCACCAACAAAACCAAGTCATGCATTATAAAATATTATACCATGATCCCCCCAAAACGTGAACGCTGATTGGCCAGCGTGCCCGTTGTAAATCGAGTTATACTAATGGAAAAAGGTCCGGTCGCCCGGACTTTTTTCCATTAGTATAACTCGATTTTGAACATTCTCGCTATGTTAAATGGGTTTAACATAGCAAGACAGCTTTAAAATAAGCAACGGAGATCTCCGTTGTTTATTTTACAGCTGTCTCGCCATGTTAAACCCATTTAACATAGCGAGACAGTGTTTTAAAAAGGAGAAAGCAAGATCTCCGTTGCTTTTTAATGTCTCGCTATGTTAAATGAGTTTAACATAGCGAGACAGTTTAAAATAAGCAACGGAGATGTCCGTTGCTTATTTTAAAACTGTCTCGCTATGTTAAACTCATTTAACATAGCGAGATAAAAAGCAACGGAGATCTTGCTTTCTCCGCTGTTTTGCCACAGCTCTGATGTACTGCGCAGGCGCGCAGTACATCAGAACTGCCGCGGATGCCAGACATCTGCGGAAGGGCAGTAAACAGGCATTATACTATGCCATTATTTAAGAAAAGTAACAGTTTCTTTTCTTAAATAATGTCATATAATAGCAATAACCACTTCTGGGTGTGGGTAATGCTATTTACCACGGTTGGCTTTGTTTGGTCCCGGGCCGCCGGGACCAAACCACGCCAACCATGGGTAAATTTAGCATTACCCACACCCAGGCGTGGGTTATTGCTATAGTATACCCCATATACATATTAGTAGTTATATCATCTTCTAACAGGCAAAATGACTTTTTTGTACACAATGGCATGACAGCATATATGTTACATTTCTGAAAATGTTTGTTTGTTTAATGCTTTGAATATTTGTGTAGAAATAACATATGCTATGAATGTGCACAGAATATATTTACTATGCTTCAGGGGACTGGATGTCACAGTATCCCTTGACTTACAGTAAAATCTATTCTGTACATACTCTGCCATTTCTTACTGCTTATGTACAAGTTACGAGTCATTCTTCTTACACTTGCATTGTTTTTCTTCAGTTCAGCTAACACTAGTTGCCTCATTGCTGTGAAAAGAAGACAGCAACTATTAAAATAGTGAAGCTCAAGAAAATGGGGCATGTTTTTATGGGATTACAGAAATAAAAAAAATAATCTTACCCCATACTCAGGGTGAAAATATTTCCCATGCACATTTACAGGTACTCCTTTGACCAGCTCCTGCCTTTTGTTCCGTTATAGTTACCTAGCAATCACTCCCACTGCATTTCCTCTAGATAATTCAAAACTGGAATAATCAAGCGTCGGAAAACCAAAGGGACTCTTTTCTTACACTGGCAGATACTAGAATGGACTCACCCACATGACACGCCTAAGATTGTGCACACTGCATCCTTCACATCCAGTCTGAGGCACAGTGAGAATGGCTAGCTCACATCATACAATACTCATGTCAGAAATGTTATTGTTGGATTTCATGTGTTAGCAGTATTTTAATAGTCGGTGCAAATACCACCCGGAAGATGTATCGGCCAGGACACAAACGCTATTTACATCCGTCTCAGAAATAGCTGAATTACTCTCAGCATTTATTTGCAATGGACTCTACTGCTTCTTTGAAGCTGCCCTAGAAGTATAAATCTTAAAGGTCATGTGCAAAGGGAGTCTCACCTAACAAAACTATTCCTTCAGTGTTGTTCCTACTGTACTGCTTATTCACTGGGGAATTTGAACAAACCACAAAGATACAGCATATTAAAGGTTATTTCCTCCATAAAAATACATTGCACTGCTCACTGACCTGCTTCATCACATCCAAAACACAGATGAAATTAGTTTGGGGGTACAGGTGTTTTGATATCCTGTCAATAATGCTTGCCACTATGTTCAAACACCTGTTAAAATAAAAGTTAAAAGATCTGGCCCTCAGGCAACTTTAATACTCAAAGAACAGGGTTGTATTGCTTAAATACTAATACCACTTGGGTGGTGGAAGAGTGTGTGTATGCGTGTGTGTCTGTCTGTGAGCGGACATTTTACTGTGCACTTCTTTCTGTAATACAGATGCAAAAGAAGGAACAATTAAAACAGTGACATAGCCGTTTCCCCTTTTAACATTATATGTACTTTAAGGGAAAAGGGTGTGTATATGTCAGCTGTTATTTAATAATCTATTATAGTTATTCAACTACTATGCAATCTGCAGAACTCAAGACAGGATAGCTTCCGGGACTGACCAGACTTCAATAATGCAAATCACAGTTGCACACAATAAAAAGATACAGACGGATGGCGGTGAAGCCACTTTTTTCTTTTGCTCAACAAACTCCTATTTTCACATAAAACCAATCATTATTTTATTTTGAAATAAGCATAAAACAACTTCTAACCACCAGTGAACTTCTTGAAAAAGGTAGAATGGAATTCAGATGCCGCATTTTGTTTCTCCATGTTACACATGATTTTTAAGGGAAAAGCAAGGGGTCATAACTGCACCTCAGAGCCAAAACGTGCTTATACAAGTAATGTATAAAATCAGTGTCACTTAACCACATAAACAAAACTTGCACTGCCCAGACATTTCATTTACGAATTAGATTGTGGCCAGGAAAGCAGCAAATTTTTTTCAGGTTTTACTTTATAGACAAATAACTAGGCCCCCTTTTTGTATGTCTTCTGTAAGTTACCATAGATATTGGGAGTAGACCTTGACATTTTGGCAGTCCATCACTTTTTGTAAGTAAGTGAATGCATTATCCTTGCATGCATGTACATAGATTTCAGCAAGAAATCATGCTTTGTCAGCAGATGCTTGATCTCCAAACCCTTTATCACATATGTGGTGTTTAAGTCTACAGCTGTGTCAATCTTAGAACCTGCTGCATCACTATCAAAAGATACGTCTCTTTCAGTGTAGTACGCTAACCTTTTCCTGAATCCTTCCTGTGTGAAATATCTTTCCTAACATCTGTAAAAGTACAAAAACAATTTTCTACACTGACTGTGCAGAATAGTGCTGGCAAGTGAAACAAGTTTCTTCCAAATATTTGTCTATTACACAATGCTTCTCTTCATAGGGATTAGTCACTCATTATTTAAAGTATTTTTCTCTGATATTAGAAAAAAAGATTGAAAGTAACCTTTGCAGTAACAGTAGCAGAAAAGACATTTCTGATTTCAGTATTTTAGCATTTCCCATGACAGTTACTCAGAGTACATTAATCTTATTGAGCAAGTCTTTGTTTACATTGTTAGGCAACCCTTGAATCTTTGATGCTAGAAATAAACTAGCAGAGCTTCTTTCCTTTCTCAAACACTGTCTTTCATTTAATGTGACCCTCCACTACAGAAACCTTGCGAGACAGATTCATTCACCATAGACAGAGATTTTTCCTTTGAAATTCCTCCACAGCAAATGAATGAACTCTACATAATAAAAAAGTGCTGTGAGCACTTGCTTTCTGTAGCACAGATTTCCATATGTTTATTTATAAAGCACTCATGAGTCCACATTGAGCTAATACAGTTCACGCTTATCATTCTGCTTGCCCTAAACTCATTACCAGAAAATAAGAGCTATGAGCCCCCCTCTTGTAGTCCTACTTTTTGGGCTCACATTGTTAACAAATACTCGCGCATACCAAAAGCCTCTCCACATTCCCTTTTCCCACTGTTTACGTACTAGCTCATTAAAAGAGTCTCTTCAGATTTCTGCTATGCAAGTCTCAAATGGTTAATGATCTCTGTGACCCTCCAGACCTCTACTTGAATTCAGATTTTTCTCATGAGATTTCTTTTGCGCACTACTACTACGTGCCTAAAAGCAGTTAATAAATAACTTTGTCTAAGATACTAAATGGAGTAACATATACATATATCTGCCAGGTTTTGCCCACTCACAAAATGTTTATTTTCTTTGCATGCTAGCATATTTTGCTATGCTGTGTGCTTTTAAAAAAATAATTATTGCTAATATGCCTTTCAGTATGCATAAATTTATTTATGGATGAGTAATGGCAAATGCATTTTTGAAAAAGAGGGACCCAAACAAACTGACAGGTCAAAGGCCTGAAACCAAGGTGTTATAAATGCCGTAGGTGGAAGGAAATGCACATTAACACACTGCAAGAAGAAGGCCAATGATATCATAGGAAATGCCAGTGCAAAGGCAAGGCAGAATGCAATTGCCCATAGCTCTACTGGGTAGGGGACCGCAAACATTTATTCCTGTAACACCTAAGGAGGATTACCTTCTCTCCATTCAAGGTGATGATTGTGACAAAGATTACGATGGTACGTGAATAATCAGAGGTGGTGAGGACAATGACAAATACGTTAGCAGCATCCAAAGACATTCATTCACGAAGGTTAGTTTGACTTCTATAATATATTTACATAGAGAGAATGACTGTTCCGAGCCCTCCATTTCTACACATCATGACTTGAAACAGTGTGTGCATGGTAAGTGTCCTCCATACTTCCTTCCAGAGCATACAGTAGTGTATTCCAGTGTCTGAGTAATATAAGCAGTTAATTCTTCACAGGGTCTGCAGGAGAAACTAGCAGTTCCACTACCTTCCTAAATTCAGAAGGCAGCAGCAGCAGAATGAAGATGAGGATAAAGTTATATTTATGAAACAGCAACAGTAAAGTGGTACACAATCACCAGGTTTAATCACAGGACCTCACACTTTATAGCAGGTACATAACTCTG
>NC_056728.1:1918585562-1918586730 GCF_019279795.1 Protopterus annectens
CTAAGGATAAGGCATATGGTGAGTTGTATGAGAGATTGGACACTAAAGAGGGAGAAAAGGACCTGTACCGATTGGCTAGACAGAGGGACAAAGCTGCGAAAGATGTGCAGCAAGTAAGGGTGATAAAGGATAGTGAGAGAAAGGCACTCACAAGACAGGAGAGTGTGTTGAGTAGATGGAAAGAGTATTTTGAGAGGCTGATGAATGAAGAGAATGAGAGAGAGAGAGAAGGTTGGATGATGTGGGGATAGTGAATCAGGAAGTGAAACAGATTAGCAAGGAGGAAGTAAGGACAGCTATGAAAAGGATGAAGAATGGAAAGGCTGTTGGCCCAGATGACATCCCAATGGAAGCATGGAGATGCTTAGGAGAAATGGCAGTGGAATTTTTAACTAGATTGTTTAATGAAATTTTGGAAAGTTAGAAGATGCCTGAGGAGTGGAGAAAAAGTGTTTTGGTACCTATCTTTAGGAATAAGGGTGATGTGCAGAGCTGCAGTAACCACAGAGGGATAAAATTGATCAATCACAACTTGAAGTTATGGGAGAGAGTAGTAGAAGCTAGGTTAAGAAGGGAGGTGATGATTAGTGATCAGCAGTATGGTTTCACGCCATGAAAAAGCACTACAGATGCGATGTTTGCTCTGAGAGTGTTATTGGAGAAATACAGAGAAGGTCAGAAGGAGTTGCATTGTGTCTTTATAGACTTGGAGAAAGCATATGACAGGGTGCCTAGAGAAGAGTTGTGGTATTGTATGATGAAGTCGGGAGTGGCAGAGAAGTATGTAAGAGTGGTACAGGATATGTACAAGGGTAGTGTGACAGTGGTGAGGACTGCAGTGGGCGTGACAGATCAGTTTAAGGTGGAGGTCCTTTCTTATTTGCAGTGGTGATGGACAGGTTGACAGATGAGATCAGACAGGAGGCCCCGTGGACTATGATGTTTGCAAATGACATTGTGATCTGTAGTGAGAGTAGGAATCAGGTTGAGGAGACTCTGGAGAGGTGGATATATGCTCTAGAGAGCAGAGGAATGAAGGTCAGCAGGGCTAAGCCCGAAAATATGTGTGTAAATGAGAGGGAGGGTAGAGGAATGGTGAGGATGTAGGGAGTAGAGTTGGTAAAGGTGGACGAGTTTAAGTACTTGGGATCAACAGTTCAGAGTAATG